>NC_073255.2:54688125-55002500 GCF_029289425.2 Pan paniscus | reverse complement strand
TTTTTGCTTTTTTAGAATTCCAACTTAAGCCATCAATCGACTCTTTAACTATACTTCTTTACATTGCATTTTAGTGACTCCTCTAGAAAAAACAATGTGCATGCTTAACTCTCCACAGTTCACTTAGAGTTAACATACCACTTCACACAATGTGTACAAACATTTCAACCCTTTTATTTATTTATTTATTATTATTATACTTTAAGTTTTAGGGTACATGTGCACAATGTGCATGTTAGTTACATATGTGTACATGTGACATGCTGGTGCACTGCAACCACTAACTTGTCATCTAGCATTAGGTATATCTCCCAATGCTATCCCTCCCCCCTCCC
Source organism: Pan paniscus (assembly GCF_029289425.2). Lineage (NCBI taxonomy): Eukaryota > Metazoa > Chordata > Mammalia > Primates > Hominidae > Pan > Pan paniscus. The sequence goes on along the minus strand of NC_073255.2, from coordinate 55,002,165 downwards.
CCCACCCCACAACAGTCCCCAGAGTTTGATGTACCCCTTCCTGTGTCCATGTGTTCTCATTGTTCAATTCCCACCTATGAGTGAGAATATGCGGTGTTTGGTTTTTTGTTCTTGTGATAGTTTACTGAGAATGATGATTTCCAATTTCATCCATGTCCCTACAAAGGACATGAACTCATCATTTTTTATGGCTGCATAGTATTCCATGGTGTATATGTGCCACATTTTCTTAATCCAGTCTATCATTGTGGGACATTTGGGTTGGTTCCAAGTCTTTGCTATTGTGAATAGTGCCACAATAAACATATGTGTGCATGTGTCTTTATAGCAGCATGATTTATAGTCCTTTGGGTATATACCCAGTAATGGGATGGCTGGGTCAAATGGTATTTCTGGTTCTAGATCCCTGAGGAATCGCCACACTGACTTCCACAATGGTTGAACTAGTTTACAGTCCCACCAACAGTGTAAAAGTGTTCCTATTTCTCCACATCCTCTCCAGCACCTGTTGTTTCCTGACTTTTTAATGATTGCCATTCTAACTGGTGTGAAATGGTATCTCATTGTGGTTTTGATTTGCATTTCTCTGATGGCCAGTGATGATGAGCATTTTTTCATGTGTTTTTTGGCTGCATAAATGTCTTCTTTTGAGAAGTGTCTGTTCATGTCCTTTGCCCACATTTTGATGGGGTTGTTTGTTTTTTTCTTGTAAATTTGTTTGAGTTCATTGTAGATTCTGGATATTAGCCCTTTGTCAGATGAGTAGGTTGCAAAAATTTTCTCCCATTTTGTAGGTTGCCTGTTCACTCTGATGGTAGTTTCTTTTGCTGTGCAGAAGCTCTTTAGTTTAATTAGATCCCATTTGTCAATTTTGGCTTTTGTTGCCATTGCTTTTAGTGTTTTAGACATGAAGTCCTTGCCCATGCCTATGTCCTGAATGGTAATGCCTAGGTTTTCTTCTAGGGTTTTTATGGTTTTAGGTCTAACGTTTAAGTCTTTAATCCATCTTGAATTGATTTTTGTATAAGGTGTAAGGAAGGGATCCAGTTTCAGCTTTCTATATGTGGCTAGCCAGTTTTCCCAGCACCATTTATGAAATAGGGAATCCTTTCCCCATTGCTTGTTTTTGTCAGGTTTGTCAAAGATCAGATAGTTGTAGATATGTGGTGGCGTTATTTCTGAGGGCTCTTATATTAGTTTATCACATGCTTTCATCTCTTACTCTACAGTTGTCATACATACATTCAGAGGACAATGTTATACGTTTATTTAAAACAATCATATGAACCTTAAAAGGAAAAAAGTAATATTTTATTAGGCAGGATTTCTTTTAGTGTACACTTGTTCGCAATAAATTTCCCTCATTTCCTTTACTTGAATTTTAAAAATCATTTTAATATATTCATATTTAAACCCCCAAATATATCCATGTTCAAATCCCTGGAACCTGTGAATATGTTACTATTAAAAAGAAAAGCCGGGTGTGGTGGCTCATGCCTGTAATCCCAGCACTTTGGGAGGTCGAGGCCGGAGGATCATCTGAGGTCAGGAGTTCAAGGCCAGCCTGGTCAACATGGTGAAACTCCACCTCTACAAAAAAAAAACAAAAATTAGCTGGGCATGATGGCAAGTGCCTGTAATCCTAGCTACTCAGGAGGCTGAGGCAGGAGAATTGCTTGAACCTGGGAGGCGGAGGTTGCAGTGAGCTGATATCATGCCATCGCACTCCAGCCTGGGTGACACAGTGAGACGCCATCTCAAAAAAAGAAAAGAAAAGAAAAAGAACCTTAAATTAAATTTAACAGTGTTTAACTGGGCAGAAAAAAAAAGATTCGTGAAAAAGGTAGCACTCAACACAAAAGCAGTTCAGAGAGTTCCACTACAAAATGTGGGCGGGGAATATTTATAGCCAGAAAACAGAAGTGATATACAAAAATAGTCTGCATGGTTACAGTTCTGTTTGCCTTAGTTTAACATCTTTTGCTGGTTTGCAGCCTGTGATTGGCTGAAAGCTTGACTGCTATGATTGGCTGCAACACAGCTGCATGTTGTAAGAATTTACTCACAAGTTGTTAGGTTGCAGTTGGTTCACCTATAATTTAGATTACAGTTTATTACATACGTAGGTTAGTTTCAGGCCAATGTAATTTAATTTAACAATTATTCTCTTTTGCTCAGCCACTCAATTTTAAGAGATTGACCAAAACCTTGGCACTGACACTCCTTTCTGTCACCTTCATAATGGACTTGTTTGATCTCTATATAAATTCACAATTCATTATATGAAATTAGTTGGATGATTATGTTTTCCTCGTGTTTTTTTACTCTAACTGTAATGAGATCTTTTGATATACAAAGGATGGCTACATATAAGCATTTATAATTCTTAAGGGATATAACACAGGAGGGAGGCCACTATAATGGCTATTGGGAGGATAATATAAAGAAAGTGAAGTACACTATGCAACAGGAATCTCTGCGAACCAAACTCATCAGAACAAACAATTCAGAATTCAGGCAATAAAGACAATTCATCAGTATTTAAGTCTTAGTGGTCATAGTCTGTGTTTGGGGTGGAGTGGCAATTAAGAACCATAGTGTGCTGTAAAATGGTCTGATTTAAAGAGATACCTATTTTTGTAGTTAGCCTGGTAATATCAATCATAGTAATCTGTAGATGATTAAATGAAACACAGAGATGAGAAAAATCTTAGACTAGCCAGCCTTGCCATCCACCATTTTGGACACCTGCAAACCAGCTGTTAGCTACTCCCATAATCACGTCATGTGTTTCTTTCCCCTGAGAAATATCCCTGGTGCATTCGGTGGCAGTGTCTACAGGAATTGCAGTGTTGGCTACCTTTTAAATTAAGCTTTCTGTAGTAGTAAAACCAGCAGGAAGGTAAGTGCAGCATTCAGTTCTGTTTAGCACCATGTGCAAGACTCCAACATAAGCCAAGAAGAGATCTAACACCGTACGGTGTTCCATTAAGGGTTTTTGCTGAACATGACCTTTTTTTATCCCCCTTCAGGAGAGTGGCTTCTTCCCATTTAAACCTTGGAAAATACAATTGGCTACAAATTTCAAGATTTTTTCCCAATTTATGGATTACCTTCAAGTTCCATACAACTGGCACCATCTACCAACAAGAGTGAGCATCCAGGAACCTCATTAGAAACTTTTCTCAGTGGAAATTAACTTATCTTCATTCCACTTTAAGGTTAGTACGAATTTTGGTTATTGATCACTTTGGCCTTTGATTATGGAAGGTATTATGGAAACTTTCAGAGAAAGCTATTTGGAAGACAGGAATGAGCCAGGCCCATTAGCAAGATATGAATCAGCAAGGAGGCAGAACACAGTAAACAAATTCTCCTCAGACCCAATGTGTCTGCAGGCCCCCAGGAGCTGGAAAAGAGGGCCACCTGGTGGCATGTGAGCAGAGGCCAGTTACACTTTTTCACCCATAGGCCTACATAGCGCGTGAGCCAGGTTCAGTAAGTAATTTATTTTCTGTGTGTGGTCCCTTTATAGCATGCTGGAAGGATGCATAATAGTATTCAGTGGAACGAGACCTTACTGGATTTAGTCCAGCGACATCATACAAGCAATTACTTGTACCCCCATAAGTGATCCCCAAATCTTGAGTATTCAATGCCTGGAAGCACAATATACCTTTTGTAGGCATCACTTTGATAGGTTTTTTATATTTAGTAGCCATTCTGTTATTAACTGGAAAGGTCAGAGTATTGTTTTCAATAAGCATAGGAAAGCAAGTAGCAGTCATGTCTAGAATATCAACTTCTACTCCTCCTTTGAGGTTTTAGCATGACTGTCACTGTTAACACAGACAGGCAGTGGCATTAGTGGAATCGTTTCCTGATTTGGGGGCATTAGCTACAAATTTAACAATTGTTTTGGTTTCTTACTGGAGCATAAGCCTTTGCTAAAGCCATCCACAAATTACAGTCCATGGCTTTTCCTGTAAAGAAAGGGAAGGATTAGGATGGCAGAAATAGGAAAAAGAGGAAAAAGGATAAGGTTTTCAGTTTTCATGATGTCAGAAAAGTCTTGATCTATGGCGTTAGGATAGCTGTTAATGTCTAGGATGGCATCTGCTTCTGGGGAAAAGTTTTCCTGGTCAGGTTTACCTTCAAGTCTCAAACAGGTATACATTTCCAGGAGCTTGGAGGGGCCCTTTTGAGCTTTAAGATGTGAACCCAAGGTTTAAGCCTTTGATATTTTACTGCAGCATGGGTGGCAAGTAGAACTTGGTATGGTCTCTTCCAATAGGGAGAGGACCATGGGTTCAATGAGGTCTCTGATGTCATTTTCAGAAGATCCAATCTCCAGGTTCTGGGTTTTGAAAGGTCTGGTTGTTCTCAGTCTGTGGGTCATGGAAGATCTCCTTCACCTGGTGAAAATACACTATGACATAATGCATTAAAGCCTGCAGTATTTAGTCATATCAGAGTTTAGGATAATGGAAGATACACGAGGTTCTATTATTAAGGGCATATGCCTTCCAGGAACTATTCCATAAGGAGTCAATCGATGTTTTCCACTGGGGGTGGATTTGATTACCATTAAAGCCGAGGTAATATTACCTCAGTAATGATTACCATTAAAGCCAGCACAATCAAATTGATTCAGTTAACTTTGCCAATTTCAGCTGTAAAATGCCATTTGTCTTTTGACCTTTCCAGAAGACTAAGGGTAATAGGGACAATGGTGATGCCATTGTGTGCATAAGCTTATTCGACTGTTTCTAAATTGTCCAGTGAAATAGGTTCCTCTGTTGCTGGAGATTTCTCCAGGGATGCTCCATAAAAGAAATACTTTTTAAATAACTTCTTAGCTACCATCATAAGATCAGCTTTCCCAGATGGGAAAGCTTCTATCCAGCCAGATAACATGTAAATATACAGATATCCCACTGAAAATGACAATTGAATAAAGTCCAGTAGTGAAAATACACCACCTGAAGTTTTTATTGTTTTCACAGGATTATGAGTTTGACAAACCAAACATTGGTTATGAACCATTTTATCAATTTGATAACAGTTACCCCACCAGTATTTGTTCATAATTTGGATCATGCTGTCTGTTATATGATGAGTTGTAGAGTGAAGAGCTTTGTGGAGTGCAAAACTTTTAACAGTGGAAGCTTCAAGGACTCAGGAAGTACCAGAAGGAAGTATTAGGCACCCATCTGAGAGCTCTTCGAGTTCACGTTTAACACTGAATTTACAGGCATTCGGATACCAATTTTGTTTTTCCAAATCAGGCACATTTCACAGTTTGTTAAATAGGTCAACGTAGGGGAGTTGATTTGGATCAATCTTACAGAGTTTATTCAAATTGTATATCCTAACAGTTTCAGCACTAGTTGATTTAGCATAGAAATCTGCCAGGGAATTCCTTTGATACTCAGGTTTAGTTTTACAGCTATGATCTTCAATCTTAATAATGGCAGTTCATGATGATAAGAGGCTAGCAGAAAGGAGCGCATTTGCTTGGAGACTGTTTTTAATGGGGGGTCCCCCTCTTTGTTTCTATAACACGCCAAAATCACGGACTACTCCAAAAGCATGTAACTATCTGTATAAATATTTACTGACTTGTCTTTAGCTATATGTACAAGCTCAGGAGAAACTGACTTATATTAGGTGAGAGTTCTCTTCTGTATTAACTCATTTCAGGTGATAAGATCATACCCTGCCTGGTATTTTCCTTCTGAGTTTTATAATAAGACCAAAAAACAAAAAGTATCAACTCAGGATTATCAAAGGGATTATCTCACATATGAACATGAGGAGCTACTATTTCTAACACTACACTCACAATTGTGGTCTTCACCTGCATGAGGCAGGGGTAGTAGAGTAGCAGGGTTAAGTAAGTTGCAACATTTCAGATAGAAATTAGGAGACAAGAGAGAATTCCAGAAGGTGTTAATCTATTTGCTGACAAATATAGAGTTTGACTGGAATTTAATATATATTTTTTTGCACTGTGCAAGACTTGCAAATAAAGCTCATGTCTTAAAAGCGGCTTAGATGAAACTACCAATTTGGCTGCTGCTGCTACCGCTTTTAAACAATTAAAATATGCCTTAGCTACTGAGTCCAATCACAGGCTATAATATGTGATTGGCCTCTATTTTCCTTCATGTTTTTGGGTAAGTACTCCTAATGCCTGAATGTTATTTTCATGAATGAACAGCGTGAAAGGTTTAGCATAATTTGGAAGTCCTAAAACTGAAGGCTGTTGTAAGGCTATTTTCATTTGCAGAAAAGCCTCCTCATGGCTGTCTTCTCAAGGTAAAGGCTCTGATACTGAGTTTCTAGTAAGCTAACCCAATGGTGAGGCCATTAGGGAAAATGTGGGACCCAGAATCTGTATTATCCTGCAAGCTTGAGAACGCCTCTTATTGTTTCTTTTAATTGTAGGTCAGGAAAAGCTTTGAGTAGTTTTTATTCTCTTAGGCAAGAGGAGAATTGCTTCAACACTCAGGTTACATCCTAGCAAGTGAACATTTTTTTCTTGAAAACAGAAGTTTTTCCATTAAAACATTGTGACCCTTATGAGGCCAGCAAGTTGCTATAAAAGGATATTGAATTTTTCCCCTCTACTTAAGAATAGTCTTAGTTATTTCTGATTCTTTGTTTTTATGTATCTATTTTTTTAAAGAACTTTTCAAAGTCCCACAAAAATATAGTTAGAATATTGATTTAGATGGCACTGAAACTATAAATCAACTTAGGAAGCTCTAAACTTTTTAAACATTTTAAGTTTCCATTCCAGATAATAGCATATTGCCCTGTCTATTTAGGTTTTAGATTTTCTCTCAATACATTTACTAGTTTTGCCATAGGATTCTTGAATACAGTTTCATAAATTTATTACTCAACAGTGAATAGTTTTTGATACAATTTTAAGTGATAGGTTAAATGTTTTAAAACTTTCTGTTTCTTGCTGATATTTAGAATACAATAAATTCATTTCCAATAATGTTTATTTCTAAAAACCTTATTCAGTTTCTTTTTATCATAGTAGTTTAACTGTATAGGCTGGAGTCAGTGGCAGATTGCCTAAGCTCAGGAGTTCCAGACCAGCTTGGGCAACATGGGGAGACCCCGTCTCCACAAAAATACAAAAATTAGCTGGGCATGGTGGTGCATGCCTGTAGTCCCAGATACCTGGGGGGCTGAGGCAGGATGATGGCTTGAGCTCAGGAGGTTGAGGCTGCAGTGAGCTGTGATCACGCCACTACACTCCAGCCTGGGTGACGAAGCAGGACTCTGTCTTAAAAATAACATAAGGTAAAATAAAACGAAAAGTAATTTAACTGCATATTTATTTGGATGTTTACATACATAATCATATTACCAAGAATAATAGGGTTGTTTAGTCACCTCCAATTTGTATACCATTTTTATGTTTGCTTAACTGGGCTGGCTAAGAACTTCAGTGCTTAGGTGAAAGGAGGAGGAGAAAAGAGAACATGAAAGAGGACATACTTGCTTGAGATTGCTTACACAGGGGATGCTTTCAACATTTCACTATTTAATATTAAGTTTGATTTACCTTTTCACAGACATCCATTATTAATTTAAGGATAATGTCAATTCTTTTTTTCAATTTTTTTTCATATCTTGTGATGAGTAGATGACTTGTATTTTAATCAGTTAACACAATGAATCACATTTATCAATTTTCTAAAGTTAAGCAAACCTTACATACCTGAATAAACCTAACTTTATAATGATGTATTAACCATTTGTATATCGCTATATTCTAAATGTGCACATATGTTTTTATTTTTTACCAGGCATCTTTTATTATTGAGTTCTAGTTTAATTTTGTTGCAATCAGAGAACATCTTTCTATATTTTCAATTTTTTTATTTCATTTGATTTGTTTGATATTCCAGAATATAATTTATCTCAGTGAATGTTCTGTGTGCCATTGTTATTTATATCAATTAGGTCAAGTTAGTTCATAATATTTTTCATATGTTCCATATCCCCCTTTTTTTCTGTCTACCTTTCCTATAAACTACTGAGGACAGAGTTTTGAGATATCTACTAACGGTAAATCTGCCTTTCAGTTCTATAAGTTTGTGCTTCATGTATTTTGAGTTCTGTTACTAGGTGACATACATTTTAAATACATTTTATGTACATTTTATGGATTGATCCCTTTCCTATTGTAAAATATCTGAGTCCTCAGTAAAATTTCTTGTTCTGAAATTCACTTTGTCTGATGTTATTACAGCTAATTCTGCATTAATTTGACTAGTTTTTGAATGATATATATTTTCACATCTTACCTTAAACTTCTATTTATATTTCACATGGTTTTCTTGTGGTCAGCGTATAAGTAGGGTACTAATTTTTTTTTTTTTTTTTTTTTTTTTTTGGAGACAGAATCTCACTCTGTTGCCCAGGCTGTAGCACAATGGTGTGATCTCAGCTCACTGCAACCTCTGCCTCCCAGGTTTGAGCGTTTCTACTGCCTCAGCCTCCCGAGTAGCTGGGATTACAGGCGCCCACCACTACATCCGGCTAATTTTTGTATTTTTAGTAGAGACAGGGTTTTACCATGTTAGTCAGGTTGGTCTTGAACTCCTGACCTCAGGTGGTCCACTCTCCTCGGCGTCCCAAAGTGCTGGAATTACAGGCGTGAGCCACCTCGCCCGGCTGGGTCTTAATTTTTTATCCAACTAACAATTTGTGACTTTTAAGTTCATTATATTAAATTCTATTTAACAGTGGACATAATTTGGTTTAAATCTGTTTTTGTTTTCTATTTGTTTTATCTTCTCTATTTTTCTTTTGTGTTACTTTCTTTTGAGTTAGTTAAGAATTTTTTTAATTTTAAAATTTCATTTTATCTCCTATTAACTTACTACATATGCTTTAGAAAATTTTTTTCTTTTCTGTTGTTGCTGTCTCTCTAGGATTTATAGTATACATATTTTACAACATACATCTTTAACTCCAGGGTTTACAGGATAATAATATATCATTTCAAAAATAGTGCAAAAAAAATTTAAACAGCATATGCTCATTTTCTTTGCTGTCTCTTATACTACTATCACACAATTTACTTTTTTATATGCTATAAACCTGAAACACATTACTATTATTGTTGCTTTAAACAGTGATATTGTAAAGCACTCCAAGATGAAAAATAGTATTTTATATTTACCCATATGTTTACCATTTCTGTTCACCTCAATTTATTTCATTGTGTGAACTTGAATTTTCATATACGTTATTTTCTTCTGTCTAAAGAAATTCCTTCAGGTCTACTGGCAGTGCATTCTTTCAGCTTTGTTTTTACAAAAATGTTTCTATTTTGCCTCTAATTTTAAATATTTTTATTGTTAGTTAATATCTTCTTAGTTTATTGTTATTTATTTTTGTTACTTAAAATATGTGCATTTATTTTCTTCTGGCTTGCACAAACTGACAAAAAGCCAGAAGTCATTCTTACATGTGTTTCTTTGTAAATATCTTTTCTCTAGCTGTTTTTAAGATTTTATCTTTATCACTGTTTTTCAGCAATGTCATTGATGTGTTTTGGGCATAATTTTTTTTTTTTTTTTTTTTTGAGACGGAGTCTCGCTCTGTCGCCCAGGCTGGACTGCAGTGGCGCGATCTCGGCTCACTGCAAGCTCCGCCTCCCGGGTTCACGCCATTCTCCTGCCTCAGCCTCCCGAGTAGCTGGGACTACAGGCGCCCGCTACCACGCCCGGCTAATTTTTTGTATTTTTAGTAGAGACGGGGTTTCACCGTGTTAGCCAGGATGGTCTCGATCTCCTGACCTCGTGATCCGCCCAACTCGGCCTCCCAAAGTGCTGGGATTACAGGCGTGAGCCACCGCGCCCGGCCTTGGGCATAATTTAAAAAAAAATTTATACAGATTGAAATTTGTTGAACATCTTGTGTCTTCAGATTTATAATTTTGATCGGTTAGGAACAATTTGTGTCATTGTGTCACCAATCTTTTTTCTCAGGTCACTTTTATTCTGAGACCCCAATGCATGCATGTTAGACTTCTTACTAGATACCGTTCCACAGTAACTGATGCTTTATTTTGAAGCTTTATTTTCTCTCTTTTCATTTTGAATAGTTTATGTTGCTATGTCTTTATTTTCACTGATCTTTCATCATGCAAGATCTGCTCTGTTCTTAAAACTACCAACTTATCTTTTACTTCAGATGTATTTTTCATGTCTAGAAGTCCGTTTGTATCTTCATATCATCCCTTGTTCTCATCATGGTTGTGGATGTCTCTATGATCAGAACATATGAAACAGATTTGTAATAGCTGTTTGAATACAATAGCTGCTTGGTCTTCTATGTCTATCACTCATAGATCTGTTATTATTGACAGATTTTTCCCCTATGGGTGATATTTTTCTGCCTCTTTGCATGAAAAGTAGTTTCATTTTATTTTTTAAACTGAGAACTTATTTTGGACTTTAAGTTGTTGGTTGGTTGCTGGAAGTTGTTTTATTCTTAAGTTTTGGATTTTTTTTTCCAGCAAATAAAGTAATTGGAATCAGTTGGATGCTTTTAAAATTTGAGAAAGTCCAGAGGAATCTTTAAAGTTGGACTAGTTAAGCCTGACTACAAAGGTAATATCCCTTCGAAGATCTGACCTGATGTACCTATGTACTATAAAGTCTTTTATTCTAGTTTGTGGGGACATAAAACGTTCCCTGTCCTGTTTGAGTTTCAAGGAAAGCTTATGCCCACTTCTTTACAGTGGGTTTTTCCTTAGCTTTAGTAGTTCCTCTTATGTATACATAGATCAGTACCCAAAGACCTGAGTGATCTCTTCTGCATATCTCCAAAGCCCCACTGCTCCTCCACATCCTGATAACTCCCTCTTCTCTGCTATCTTACCCTGCAAATCCTACATTCCTTGGCTTCCCAGAACTCTAATCTCTCTCCTCAATCCAACAAGAATGTAAAGCTATGTTTGGGTTTCACTTTCCTGGGCTGTGGCTTAAAAACTGCCCCCAGGAAGCAAGCTGGTGTAATTGCAGGGCTCACATTGTTAGTTTCCCTTCTTTAGAGATCCCAGTCCTTCAGTGCCTTTGGCCAGTGTCTGGAAATGATTATTTTTTATAATTTGTCCAGTTTTCTATTTGGCTAAAGCAGAAAAGTAGCTTGAGTGCCCGTTACTTCATCTTCTCTAATTTATTCATTACTTTGCTTATCATTTTTTTATTTTTCTTTTCGTGCTTTCTTTTGATTTACTTTGCTGTTCATTTTGTAGCTTTTCACCTGGGAAGGGTGCTACTGGCATCTAGTGGGTGAGGTCAGGGGTGCTGCTAATCATCCTACATTGCACAGGATAGTCTCCTTCAGCAAAGAGTTATGAAGCCCAAAATTCTGACCATGCCAAGGTCCAGAAACCACGGTTTAACACATTCTGTTCCACTGTTTGGTTTTTGCTCTTCAGGACCTCCAATTATATGTATATTGTTTCTTCTTTGTATATCTTCCACTTCAACCATCTTCTCTTTAACACTTTTAAATATTCTTTATCTCATGTTCATTCTCTTGAATATTTTTTCATTTTTTATTCAATGTCCTTTGTTAAATTTTTGTTTTCTGTTTTTCCTTTGCACCATTTAATTATTATTCCAAAATAATTTTTTATTATTTTTTGTCACTGATTTGCATTTAATTTTTGGATTTCTGTATGAAGGCAGACCTTTATAATCTCAAAGGCTTATTTGAAAATATGTAATTCAGTTTGGAGTGGTGTAGTACAATGTTTCATTTACTGCTAAATAGTTGATGTGGGAGTAATTGTCTTCACTAGATTGTTCTGATTCTTGTATTTTGTTTTATTACAGTTGGTTGAATTTTGAATAGATTTATTTTATTTTCTTCTATTCATTTTGTGTATTTTGTGTGGTTTGCAATATTTTTAATTTAATGGTGGTCTCTCTGTCAGTGTAGCAAAATACACTGTCATGTTGATACAGGAGCTAGAAACAAATTATTTAAGCAGATAGTAAGTGCAACAGAGTCCTTGACAGGGTTTCCCTTTTAACAAAAAGCAGCACCCAAATCATTTCTTTTCTAACAAAGATCAGCCTGAAAAATCTAGCTGTAAACATAGATAAGTAAGCTCGAAGTTTGCATGTGTGAACGCTGACAGCTGTGCCAATAGGGAAGGGCTACCAGGAAGCCAGGTATATTCAACATGGAGGCTCCATCTTCCCTTTTCTTTGTCACCACGTGTACAGTAAAAAGTAAGCAACATGGTGCCAGCCAGGTAGAGAACCCATCTACATAATAAGATTAGGGTGGCAGTGGCCAGATTCTCATGTGCTATGCAAATGGAACATCTGGTTCAGCCAATCTTGTGTGCCCTATGTAAATTAGACACCACCTCCTCAATCTCATCTACAAAACCTGCATTTCACTGCAGAAGCAGGAACCCATTTTCTCCAGGAAGCCTCTCTGTGCAGAGAGCTCTTTACTTTCTTTTGCCTGTTAAACAACCACTCTTATCCACACTCTGATGTGTCTTAGTTTTCCATGGCCAAGGGACAACAAACCTCGGGTATTACCCCAGACAATGACACCATTTCAATACACATATAACATAATATAATATATATAAAACATATACACATATAATATAATAGAACATTTTATCATATATATGATAATATAACATCTTATATAATAAATATATAATATACATTTTATATATAATAAAGATATTACATATATATTTATTATATATATTAGCTGATGGTTTATGTATTATAAATATATGTTTATATTTTACATATTATATATTAGCTTATGCTTTTTATATATAATAATATATTATGTAATAATATATAGTAATATAGTATAATATCTAATTATATATTATAATATATAATATATAATCTGATTATATATTATAATATATAATATATAATATGATTATATATTATATTATATATGTTAGATATCATATTAGTTATAATTATACATTATAATCTATATCATATAACATATAACATATTTATATATAATATTTAATATAATATATGCAATATATTATATAATAATATGTATATATATAATGTATTATATGGTATATATGATGTACACACATTATATAATATATTTATATAACATGTAGTATATATTATACATAAATATAAGTATATACTATGTCAAATATAAATGTAGTAAATATTATATATAAATATAAGCATATTATATATCAAATATATAAATATAACATATCAAATATATAAATATAATGTATAGCACATAATATAATATATAAAAATATATATCACATATACAATATATAATATATAAACTATATACAACATATTAAATATGAATATATTATATATTAAATATGTAATAAATAAATATATATAAGAACGCCTGTTGTAATCTATCATTGCTATGTAGAAAAGATCTGTCAAGCCTTTGAAGGTAATCTGTGTTTTTTTCCCCCACCTCTGGCCGCTTTTAAGATATATCATTGATTTTGGTTTTATGCAGTTTTTCTCTGGTTGATTAGGTCTTTACTTTTTAAATTCTTCTGTATTTTGTTGCTCTCAAATAATATTAAATGAAGAAATTTTACATTTAAAAAAATTTATTAACTATTAATTTTACCACATAATTAAATACAAGCTTTATTTATTCAGATATGGAATTACAAAATATTCAAATTGACTACAGCAGAATTGATCCTCAATTCCCAGAATTTTATGAATGATTGTGTACCAAAAAATCCAGTAAAACTTACTTTATTTATTTATCAGTTCTTTTACTCCTAAGCTTCTTATAAAAGTATTGTTTTATGAAAGTAATAGTGTTCTAAATTTGAGAATATAAATGAACATTATTCAAATTAATGTCAATGTTGTATCAACAATATCAGTGCTGTATCTATCAGTAATATTGCATCAGGAAAATTACAGCTTATTTTACCAGCTTATTATTTTGGGTTATTCTACATATGCAGAAATTATTAGATTGTAATTTGAGGTAGATATAATAAAAAATATATAATCTCTTTGATTTTGACCCTAGTAACCAAAACAATTACCTTATTTTAAAATAGTGTTGGCCTGGCATGGTGGCTCACACCTGTAAACCCAGCACTTTGGGAGGCCGAGGCAGGTGGATCACTTGAGGTCAGGAGTTCGAGAACAAGCAGGCCAACATGGTGAAACCTGTCTCTGCTAAAAATACAAAACATAGCCAGGCGTGGTGGCACATGCCTGTAATCCCAGCTACTAGGGAGGATGAAGCATGAGAATTGCTTGAACCCAGGAGGTAGAGGTTGCAGTGAGCTAAGATCATGCCACTGCACTCCGCTGGGGTGACAGAGCAAGACTCTGTCTTAAATAAATAAATAAATAAATTAATTAATTAATTAATTAAACTGTGTTAACTTGATCAAATGCTGCCTCTGACATTTAAAGGAAAACATTTCTTATTATTCTTTAGGCTAATATTTATTTCATGAATGAAGTTGTGTTTATCTCCTTTTCTAAAATATAAATATTTTCAACATAAAACTATTTCTGGGCCATAAATAGGTAAATTCCCGTGAAAATGGTTTACACTTTGTAAACAAGTAGGCCATGAGAACATTTTATATATCATAAATCAATGGGGAGGCTTTATTCACTTTTATTTCAAAAACTTAGTGCAATACTAAAGCTACTGGTGTGAGAGTGCTTAATTAGCCAGAGGCAAAACAAGCCTGAAATTAAGTGCTAGTAATTTATGTAAGTTTCCTAAAATTTAAACAGGTGTCTAATAACAGCAGCTATGATATAACCTGTCTAAGGTGCTAAGACGTGTTTTGTACTATACATCAATTCATATATTTTGCTTGTGTCCTAAGAGGCATTTTACAACCCAATCCCCTGTACTTTGATAACTGAAATAACTATATTATGGTCATTTCAAACTTCTATTGAAATGTCATTAACTTTTTTCTAATTAATTAGGTACATGTTTCAAATAGATAAAAATTTATTTCTTAAGTAGTATGTTTGAAACGAATATAGTAATTTCTGACAAAAATATCAGGGTAGGTACAATCAACGTAAGTATCACTGTTTATAGTAACTCCCATCAGCCGGAGTCATCATAGTCTGAAATACACCAGTTTTTATTGCCCTTTATCAAAGAGACAACTACTTTTTCTAAACCTGTGTTTAATTCTTCTCTAGCAGTATCTGAAATTTATGTCATATTTTCTATAGTTCACATGCTTGTTGACTATTATCTTGGTATGCTATATCATGATAGTATGGCATAATCTTTCAGGGGAATCTAGATTTTTCTCTAATATAGCATCTCTTCCACTTTCTGATTATATTCCTACAAACTCACTTGTGTATGTTATGTATCTTCAGTTTATTTATAAAATGTTTTCCTTTCCAGGTACTCAAATTTATCATCTACCTAATTTCCTTGCTGTCTGTCTTCACTTTCTAGTGGCTATTTTCTTGCTGGTGCATCTTCTCTCTATTGCTGTCTTCTACATGTTGTGTGTCTACTATTTCATAGAGAAAGGACTAAATTTGCTCTTTGATATCTTTACTATTCTTGTAATCTGATTCAGTGGGAATCTCTACTTCTAACTCTAAATGTTCCTTAGTTTCTTCTGATAAAAGTAATCACATTGAAGTAGAACTTCCTTTATGTCCTAATAAAACTTTAGCACCATCAGCATCATTAAATGCCTCAATTTCTAGAATTGCTTCATATTTAACAAGACCTGACAAAATATGGCACTGACGTCCAGATTCCAAATAATGCAATTACCATAAACTATGTTGAAAAATGAACTTTCAGATTTTTCCTTTTTCCATTCTTATGTTCTTCCTGCTTTGCCTCCTTTAACTTGAGACTTTTTCTGCCACTACTTTTGGTGCTGGGGCTGAGACTGCCAGAATGCTTCTGTTGCTGTCACCTTTGGCTTGTTTGTTTGGAACCATAACTCATCCTCAATGTGCAGCAGAGAATGTAAGGGGATGCCTCAGGGAGATATCAGAAATAAACACGCAGTGGATATAAAAATCGTATCTTAGCTTGTGTTCTATTTCTTCTCTCTTACACTTTTGGGATTCCAAATAAGCATGTGTTATTTTTTCTGCCTATATTTCCTAGTTTTGTGACTTTCACTTCTGTATTTTTCATATTTTTGTATATTTGTGCTTCACCATAGTTTCTTCTGATTTATCTACCAGTTCTCCAATTCTCCAATTACCTCTCTAGCTGTATCTAATCTATTACTGAACCCATCTATAAAGTTCTTTGTTTATTGTATTTTTCAGTTCTGGAATTACTTTTACCCCCAATTTTCTTTTCTTTTTTTTTCCTTTTCTTTTCTTTTTGAGACAGAGTCTCATTCTGTCATCCAGACTGGAGTGTGGAGTGCAGTGGTGCTATCTCGGCTCACTGCAACCTCCACCTCCTGAGTTCAAGCAATTCTCCTGCCTTAGCCTCCCAAGTAGCTGGGACTACAGACACGTGCCACCACACCTGGATAACTTTTGTATTTTTAATAGAAATGGGGTTTTGCCATGTTGGCCAGACTGGTTTCAAACTCCTGACCTCAGGTGATCCACCTGCCTTGACCTCCCAGACATGTGCCACCCCGCCTGGATAATTTTTGTATTTTTAATAGCGATGGGGTTTTGCCATGTTGGCCAGACTGGTCTCAAACTCCTGACCTCAGGTGATCTGCCCACCTTGGACTCCCAAAGTGCTGGGATTACAGGTGTGAGCCACCGTGCCTGGCCTAATATTTGTATTTTTAGTACAGATGGGGTTTTGCTATGTTGGCCAGACTGGTCTCAAACTCCTGGCCTCAAGGGATCCTGCCTTGGCCTCCCAAAGTGCTAAGATTACAGGTGTGAGACACCATGCCTGGCCCCTTCCCCAGTCTTCTAATTTCCATTTGGTAATTTATAATTTTTTTACAAAAATTGTGAGCTCATTTTTTTCTCCTTCAACATTTTATGCGTATTTGCAACATATGGACTCAGTGTGTATCTGTTTCTGTTTTCTTTCATTTCTGCTGATTCTCACTCATAGTGTACTTTCTCCTTATGTATTTGGATATGTTAATTATGTGATGAACATTACACTTTAAAAGTTTTTAATGAAAATACTTTAAGGTTTAATAAGATAATATCTTCCTTCAAAGAAAAATGTTATTTACTTCTGCCTGATTTCTGGAAATGAGAGCAGTCTAGGATCACCTTCATCCTAGTTCAGGACTTGAAGTTTTCTTATTTACTTGGATTAAGCTATGCTGCAGTCTGTTCAAGTGCTTTTTACTATTGATTTATCCTTACTTGGAGGGTTTAGGCCTCCAGGTATTCAGCCCACAGTCATAGGTGGCTTGTATGGATCAACTCCAACTTCTGATCTTTTACTTCTATGAGACCACCAAAAGTTCAAATCAAACTTTTGGTTGCCTCTTCAAAAATTGCAAATTCTTTCAGTGTCACAGTGGCCCTAAGTGCTAGGCTTAAATTTTAGAGAGTCTATCCTCTTGTTGGCCCAGTAATTTCTCTCTACCTTATTAGAAAAAAGGAACATTAATCCAGTTGTTTTGCCATTGGAAATATTGGTCCATATTACTTAGCTTCCACTACTGGAAATAATATCTAGATTTATTCACTGCTATAAAAAGTCTAAACTTATTTTAAATTTAAATAAATATGCTAATAAGCCTTTCCATGACAAGTTCCTACTTCAGAATTCTAGTTTTAAAATAGTTAAAGCATGGAATCTTGCCATAAATTTGTAGCATAGGTTTTTTAAAAGGGCAACAAGGTCTTCAGTTTCTTATAAGGTTCACTTTGATTTGCTCTCACAGGATTTACCTGCAGGACCAATGGATCTCTTGTTAAGGATTTCAAGACAGAATAAATAAAATTAATAAATAAAAATTTTCATTACCCTTGCAATCACATTATGCATTTCGTCTAAATTCAGAATAGCCTAGAACAGGCCACTATTTCTAATACCATAATTTTCTTATAAAAGAAAAATGCACAGGACAAAGAAAAACATAAAGTCCTACCATGTGTGTGACATCTTGAGTAAAGGAGGCATTGAGGACATATACTTTAAATGACCTTTCTGTTTCATGCCCTTTGTTTCATGGCCAGGTACCATAGTACAGCTGTTAATATGTGAGAGGTATGACCCATTTCCCTTTGTAGTAAACTAGAAAGAGTTATTGTGAAGGAAAAGGTAAGAAAAAAAGAAATCAACATGGCACTATACAGGTAAATTCTCAGGCAGATCAACTTTAGAAGAAATACATATAGGAGTTACAGAAATGGAAATTGATTCTTTACAATGTATTCATACCTTTACTGCTAATGAATATGGGTTTTCTTGAGGTAATAAAAGTCTAAAATTAGATTGTGGTGACGGTTGCACAACTCTGTGAATATTCTAAGAACACTGAATTGCACTCTTTAAGGGGCTGAATTTTATGGTGCATGACATATATCTCAATAAAGCTGTTTTTTAAAAATGTTTTTATATCTGTGTATGTCTTAGGATTCTTTAAGTATCTCAATTTAAATGTCAAGGATTTAGAGACTATAAAATCTACACAGGAAGATGATTAAGAACATAATCCTTAAATTCTGAAAAATATTTAGGTTTAAATTTTGGTTTTATATTTATTATCTGTCTTATCAAAAGTCAGTTACTTAACATCATTGGGCTTCTGTTTTCTCAAATAATATGACAATAACAACACTACTTGTTAAGGAGCAGGGATTCAGACAGGATTGTTGTTCCAGTGATATATTGTGGGAATGCTCTCAGGCCAAGGGGAGGGAAGACAGAAGAATAGGAGAAGGAAAAGAAGCTAGCGAGAATGCAGCTGGAGAGTAGCATTAATCTGTTGCTCTAAGAAGTCAGTCAGTCACTGGCCAAAATCTGAAAGAGACAGCATGAGAAGGTGCAGTCCTCCAGTCTGGTGGCTGTTAGCCTTTCAGTGGTCATCACTCATTGCTACTGGGAATAGACACACTTGCCAGTGAAGGAAGTCTGTGATGGGCACCAGCTGCATCTACTACTCACTCCTCCCCCATGGTATTGTAGGAATGGTGCAAGGTAATGCATAATATACATTGATTGCAAGGGTCTGCACAGTACCTGGAACATAAGAAGAACTATATACATAGTAGCTATTCATCTAAGGCATACAATATCAAATAACTAAACAATGAAATAAACTAATTATATATATATAATACAATGAAATAAACTAATTATATATAACACCACCCAGCAAGAAAATCTTACTGTACATGTTGCCTCCTCATCAAATGTAAATATGTGACTTAATGAGCATCCTTCATGATGAGGTTGTAAAGGAGTAACTTTCAGAGGGCTTGTCCAACCTGAAAACACAAAAAAAGTGAATGGGATTTTGGTTAAAAACACAATAAAAGTTCTTTTTCAACAGAAATATTTACTATTAGAAGCTAGACTGTGTGATCGTAATTCATTTTTTAATGGATTATTTAATAACTTTTCTGGATCTTTTAGCTGTGAGAACAGAATAGCTCTGGAATTTCTATGTGAGCCTAATTATAATAGTGCAGAATCACTTGTTATTTCTTACTTATTATTAGAAGATACCTATTTGGTACTATACATCTATGTATGTGCACACAGACATGTTGGGGATGGTGGTGACACAAGAGGAGTCTGGTTATTATGCAGATAATTCATATAATGATAGATTAGAAGCCCTAAAAAACTAGCAAATTATAAAAAGCAGCCTTCAAAAATATTTAGTACACTGTAATTGGAAGCTTTTATATAAAGATGAAAAACAGGGCCCCTGGTTTTGAGGTGTCCATAAGCAAATGGAAAGTACAAACATATAAGTAGATAATTTCAATATGGTGTGGCAATACAGCAATAGCTGAGCTCAGAGTGCTGTGGGGGTGCATAGGAAGGATACCTAAGAATACCTAGTCTAACCAGGTTGTCAGGGCTTAGGGACATCTCCCCAAAGATAACACTTGTTATAATCTTGACAATTAAAGTAGAACTTGGATGAAAAAGGAGAAGTAGAGGAAGGGTAGTTGTTCCAGGAATGGAAACAGTATGTGCAATGGTAGTCCTGCTCTGTGAGAGCCTCTTAATGTTAGGTATAGCCTCTTAAAAAATGTTAGGTATAGCAGATTGTAAAATGGTAGATAGGAAATGGTAGAAGATAAGCAAAAGAAATAGTCCAAGGTCAGGGCATGAAAACCTCGGACTCAACCTGCAGACGGATTGCCGTTGAAGGGTTTTAATAAGAGAGATAGATTACTTTGGTTTGGGCAGGTGACTAGCATAGGTGAAGATAATTGGGGTGCCTCTGGTAGTTTCCATAGAGATCGATTCTCCTATCCCATGGGGGCTTCAGATTTGGTCCCCTACTTCATAGCTTTGTTCCACGAATTAATCCAACTTGGCAAAATGTAACATTAAAAGTTAAAATTTGAGATCAGAATGGACAGCATAGAGATGTTGAAGCATGAGAGAGATGCATTGTGAGAGGTGCTTAGGGAAGGATAGGAGCTCCATGGTCATCTGTGGATGCCACCCTGGTGCAGCTCTATCACAGATGCCACCTATCTAATATTATATATATTTTATATATATATAAAATATATGATCTTATATACTTACAAGTATATACATTATATATTACATATAATATATACTTACAAGTATATACATTTTATATATATATAAGTAATGTATATACTTACTTGCTTGGGTTCCAGAGTGACCTTCATGAGTTATTCGACCCATCTGAGCTTCATTTTCCTAACCTTTAATGACTATTGTCAGAGTTATAAAAACTATAATTAATGAACACAAAGAAATAAGCAAACTATGGCATGTAGTTTAAGTGCTCAACATTTTTATTAGTTAACAATTAGTGGTTGTAATATCATTAGTATTTTTAGTACTAATGTAGTAATACTATTTTCATGATGATGATAATGATGATGATTGATGATAATTCAGTCAATATTTGACTGAGAAACTCAGGACAGAATCTGAAATGGGGATTTTCAAGGAGGAATAGAGAACAAGTGTATGCTGGATAGTCTGTGGCTTTAGAAGGGCCAGCTAGAGAACAGAGTGTCAGCGGACCTCAGTGCACTATTGTTGACTTTGAAGCTTGAGGTGATCATATGAGTAGGATATGGGTAGCCTCTAGGAGCAGACAGAGTCCCTGGCTGACAGTGCATGAGGAAATAAACAGTTTAGATGGAAGAAACTGGATTCTGCAACAATCTGAATGCGCTTGGAAGTTGATTTTTCCCCAGACCCTCTAGATAAGAATCAAGATAACACCTTGATTTTGGCTTTATTTATTTATTTGAGACAGAGTCTCACCCTGTTGCCCAGGCTGGAGTGCAGTGGCATGATCTCTGCTCACTGCAACCTCCGCCTCCTGGGTTCAAACAATTCTGCCACCTCAGCTTCCTGAGTAGCTGGGATTACGGGCACGCGCCAGCACAACCAGGTCATTTTTGTACTTTTAGTAGAGACCGGGTTTCACCATGTTGGCTAGGCTGGTCTTGAAGTCCCGACCTCAGATAATCCGCCTGCCTCGGCCTCCCAAACTGCTGGGATTACAGGCGTGAGCCACGGCTGCGCCCGGCCAATTTTGGCATTATTATTATCATAGATTCTAAACAGAAGACCCAGATGACGTTCCCCAGACTTCTGATCCACAAAGCTGTGATTAATGGGTTTCACTTTAAGCTGGAAAGTTTGTGTCAATTTATTAAAGCAGCAAGAGAAAACTAATACAGACACAGAGGTGAGAGGCCAAAGCAAAGGGAGGAAAGGAATGCTGAATCCCATGGTCATTTCAGTTTTAAGAACCATGAGGATGATTCTGTCTGTGACAAGCTGGACAAAGGAAACTCGAAGTCTATTGTGCCAAGAGCAACAGGATGGCATTTTGTGGTATCTATCTTATTTGGAGCCATTCAAGCAACTGCTTTGAAAAAGTAGGAAATTAGGAAAACAATAAAACTTGAATTCTAATATTAAGCCAGATTAGAAGAAAGGACTCTGGACAATGAATTACACCGCAGAGTCATCAAATTTAAGACTAAGTTTGAGGATATCCTTTCCTCCACTCCGTTTCAGTATCTACTGTTTGAAAAACAAACAATTCTAAAACCTAATGGCTTAAGTCAACCATTTATTCTCTCCTGGGATTCAGAAGATAGTTGGGGGTGCTTCTTTCACATGGTGTCAGTTTCAATAGCTGCAAAGGTTCAAAAAAGGCCTCACTTACATGACTGGCAAGTTGGTGTTGACCATTAGCTGGGGGCTTATGTGGGCACACTGGCAAGTGTCTTGTATTTGTTTCTGTGGGCATAGGTTGGTCTTTCACAGGCTAGTGACTGAGATCCCAGATAAGACTCTGAAGAGGACTAATCCCAACGTGCAAGTACTTATCAAGTCTCCATTTGCACGATGCTTACTAACATATAATTGGCCCAAGCCAGTCAAATGTCCAGGCCCAATGTCAACGTGGGAAGTAAACAGAGTTTATTGGTAAGAGTGGCAGGCACACACAGGAACAGGGTGAATTGCTGAGGATCACTTTTGGACCAGCTACCATTCATCACTTCTTCATAAATTTAAAAAGGTTAAAATCATACAGTGTCTTTTCCAGTAAAAATGAAAAGAAACTAAAAATCAACAAAAGAAGGGAAACTGGAAAATAAACAGATAATAGAAATTAAACATGATGCCACAAAACAAAGGATCAAATAAGAAATCATAAAGGAAATGGGAAATTATTTTGAGAAAAACGATTTTATTTTATTTTCATTTTAATTAATTAATTTATTTATTTATTTATTTATTTTTGGACGGCATCTCACTCTGTCGCCAAGGCTGGAGTGCAGTGGCGCGATCTCAGCTCACTGCAAGCTCTGCCTACCAGGTTCACGCCATTCTCCTGCCTCAGCCTCCCGAGTAGCTGGGACTACAGGTGCTCACCACCACGCCTGGCTAATTTTTTGTATTTTTAGTAGAGACGGGGTTTCACCATATTAGCCTGAATGGTCTCGATCTCCTGACCTCATGATCCACCTGCTTTGGCTTCCCAAAATGCTGGGATTACAGGCGTGAGCCACCGTGCCTGACTGAAAAATGAAAATTTAAACAACAAAATTTATGGGGAATGACCTTAGCAAGATGGCAGAGTAGGAAACTCTGAACTTCCTCTCTCCAATTAATAAACTGATTCAGCAACAATTCATGAACAAGTTACCTTTGTGAGAAATACAGAAACTGAGTGAAAGGCTCCTGCACCTTGACAGAATGCAAAACAGACGCACTGAAGCTGATATGGAGATTTGAGTTAGTCACCCTCTTGCAGATTCCCTGCCCCTGGTGCAGTACCAGACAATCAGGAAGAGATTTCCTAGCTCCCAGATTCATTCAGGTTGTTCTCCCCTCAGCTGGTTCCCATGTTTAGCACCCCAACTGTTCCAAGGGAGCTCCCTAGAGGACTGGCTTCTATCTTGCCAGTCCGGGAGCCCTGAGGGGTCTGGTACAATCTAATGATCCAAGAGTGAACAGAGATTGCATTCTGGACTGGTGGATAGCACAGACTCTCCCATATGCTCAGCACAGAGTAAGCAGATTTTAAATAATCCTCTTTCTCAGCCCCCTAGAAAAAGTTGATTCACTCATGTGTCCAGCACCCCAACTTCTCGGTAGTTGCCTAAAGAACTATGATTTATCTCACCAGTTCTGGAACTCTGATGAATCCAACATAGTTTAACCCCCTGGGGGAAGATGGAGAAGGTAGCCTGGGCTTGTAGATGCCACAGATCTAGATCTAGAGATAGTCGCCATAGATCCAAGAGTTGATCCAGGACCCCAGCTTCTCTGGGGCTGCTCCAAAAACAGCATCTGTCTTATCAGTCATGAAACTCTGATGAATCTGGCACAGTCTAGTTGCCTATGGGATAATGGAAATGGGAGTTTGGGCTAGTAGACACCATAGCTCACCCTCTCCTCAGCACAGAGCAAGTGAACAAAAATCCCATCTCTCAGATTCACTTGGGAAGGAAAACAGTTGGCAGAGGTTCCCAAATCTCTGGCCAGGCTGAAGGGTGAAGGTCTTCTTCTTTACAAGACCAGGTCATGAAGAATGGAAGAAGTGCCTGCTTTGCCTAATGTGGAAACACCTACACAGAGAGTCAAGGAAAATGAAGAATCAGGCAAAGATCCTCCAAACAAAGGAATAAGATACATTTTCAGAAACCAATCCTAATAAAATAGAGTTAAATAATGTACCCCACAGAAAACCGTCACGAAAATGCTCACCAAGGTCAAGAGAATCATAAATGCAGGAAGAGATAGACAACAATACAATAATAGTAGGATATTTTAGTACCGCACTTTTAATGATGAATAGAACATCCAGACAGGAGATCGATAAGGACATAGAGGACTTGAATAACACATAGACAAAATAGACCTAATACACACAGAAGTTTTGGACATATACTACAACAGGAGTGAACCTGAAGGACATTACGGTAAGTGAAATAAGCCAATCACAAAAGACAAATAATATGTGATTTCGCTTAAGTGAGGAACCTAAAGTAGTCAAAATCATAGATAACAGAAGATATAACGGTTGTTGCCAGGAGTTCATAACCCCTGGCAGGGAGGGAAATAGGGGGTTGTTTAATGGGTAAAGCGTTTCAGTTTTGCAAGATGAAGTGAATCCTGGAGATGGATGGTGGTGATATTTGCACAGTATGAATATACTACTTAATGCTAATTAACTACAAAGATGGTTGTGGTGAATGTCTGCATCCCCCCCAGATTCGTGTGTTGAAGCCTAACTCCCAATGTGATGTTATTTGGAGGTGAAGACTTCAGGAGGTAATTAGCTTTAGATGAGGCAAGTAAGGTAAGACCTCCATGATGGCATCAGTGTTAAGCAGAGGAAGGGAGACTAGAGCTCTCTCTCTCTCTCTCTGAGGATGCAAGGAAAAAGATGCCTTCTATAAACTAGAAAGAAGGTCTTTACCAGCAATGAAATATACCGATTCCATGATTCTTGGCTTCCCAGCCTCTAGAACTATGAGAAACAATTATCTATTGTTTCAGCCACCCAGTCTTTAGTATTTTGTCATGCAAAGTGACTTAATACAATGGTCTAAAAAAAAGATAGAAAGACATACAAAGTGGTATCAATATTGATATCAGGAGGCCAAAGTGGAGGACAATCAAGGAAGTGACAATAGATGAGGTCTATCTCTTCTGTGATAACAAAGACTGGATCATCTACTGCAATGAGAGGCAGAGTACTATAAAGGATCTGAATGTAATTAGAATAAGTTTAGAATTGTTAATTGGTAGATGATAAAGAGAGACAACTGGATCAAGAAAGGAAGTACTAAACTCAGTAAAAGGTCTACACAAGTTTGGAATGGGGCAAGTAGAAGTCAGCAATATAATATTTTATGATCTTTCTTTGATATTTGTGAAAGTCCACTGAAGAGCATACCAGTGTGTGATGTAATTAATTCTGAAATGTCTGTCTTTATGAGAATGTATTAGAAATAACGTGTATTTAGGTTTGTTAAATCCTGAAAGCACTTATCATTTACAATTAATTGTTTCCAGGATACACAAAGTCATTGAAAGCCTAGGACAAATTATATTGAACTCTGTCCCCAAATTGCAGGTATTACTTTTTGAAACTCTTAATAGTTAATAATAAGAGCTACTATTAATGAAATGTTTTATCAGGTTTCAGGGATTCTGCTAAGCACTTTACAAGTGTTAATTCATTTGATTCTTACAAATGTATAAAAGAAGTAAGATTATTCCTAATTTATGTATGAAGAAACTGAAAATTTTGGACTTCTTACAATCTGACATTAATTCTTTATTTTAGGTATTTTTACATACAATGGCCCTTACTTATTATCTTACGAAGTTTCACTCTTAGGTGAGTTTTTTTTTTTTTAACATAAAATGACCCTTACTTATTATCTTATGAAGTTTTACTCTTAGGTGAGTTTTACAAGTAAGGATACACAGGCATAAAGAGAATAGTAACTAGCCCTGGGTCGTACAGCAACTGAGTTTTTGCCAGAGCTCAAGGCCAGACAGTCTGAGTCTAAAGCCTGTTCTCTAAATTCCTCTGTTTCACTGATTCAGGCAGTGAAATACATGGGACAGATGAGCTCTATACTTGGTTCTGACTTGGTGGTACAAAGTCTGTTAACACCATTTTAGCCCTATGTTAGCTTTGCTAAACCATTTCTTCAACCTATGATTTCTTAGAATAATGTTTAAAAGTCTTCTTCCTATAGCATTGGGCCCTTTCCTTTTCCCACGCTAAAAATGTTGATCTTTTTACATTCCTGCCTGCCAGACAGCTTTTATACAGAAAATAGTACCTGTGGCTTTCCTTTGGAGGTGTTTCTCATCATTTAGAGGAACTCCATTTACAGGAGTTCTTACAGAGAAACTACATGGTGCAGATGTCAGTAAGAGGTCATCAAACCTGCCTCCATGGCTGTGGAGCTATTTATGCAGAGTTTGCTTCATTTCAGCTTCTGTTCTTATTGGAGCCAAAAAATGTACGTTCAAGTACTTAAATTTTTCCCACTTTATTTCAATCCTTAAAACTAACTCTTTCATAATATCAGTGAATTAATTCTTTCAAAGGAGAGAGACAGATAAGGAGGATTTCTATACAATTATCAAAGTGATACATAAATTCCCCTGTGGTAAAACAAGCTTATCCATATATCTAGAATAAATAATGTTATATACTTTGTGTTAATCACTAATGAGTGTTCTTTTCTTAAAGAATAAATTTTCTTTTACAAATAAGTTTATAAGGTTTATCATTCCTTTGTTTCTTATAATCTGTAATTTAAAAATAAAACCCTTTTCAGATCATTGTAATTTTGTTAATTTAACTGCCTAAATATTGAATCTTATGTCATACTCTCTTCCCTCGAGCATTTAAAAAATAGAAAGTTTATGTCACTTCATTTACCTCCAAGTCTTGCTCTGATAGAAATGTCTGGTACTTCCCTGGAATTCCATCTCCTGTTCTGTTGCAGTTCTTCTAATAGAATTTTTTGCCTTTTTATTGTTGTTTGAAATCCTGTCTCCGGTCTGGGAACTCGATGTTGAGGTTTCACATCACTAAAATCCACTAGGGTTGGTATGGTTCTGCCAATGCCAGGATTTAAATCAGCATCACCACCAGGACTCATAAACCCTGAACAGGAATCACCTAAGGTCACATCATCCCGAAGTGGAAATAATGGATAATGTGGCCCATATGGTGGGGGATAAGGATCATGTAAATGATAGTCTGGCAAAACTGAAGGGGGATAAGGGTGAAATTTAAGAAAAGCAGGGTTGCATTTCTTTTCAAACCTGCCATAATTATGTCTGTTCTCAAGACCTTTCACAAAAGGCATGTTCATTTTTCTTAAGAGATCACAATAGTGTGGGTAATCTATATTCTCAACAGTTCCTGAAAGGATGGACCTTTTAGAGATACTTATCTTTCCAGGTGTGTCCTGAATTTCTACATCCATGGCCTTTTTCTTTAGAATTTTTGATAACTATAAAGTATTTCTGATAATTCCTTTATATTTAACTATATAAACTCTATTTCCAATAACTAAAGATCTGTGTTAAACTAGTATAAAATTGACACAGCTTTCTAAATGTTGGCAGATAATTTTGTTTTTCTTTTTAAGGTAAATATTTTCCTCCACCAAAGGAAGAATAGGGCAATGAAGGAACATGACATAAGGAGAATAAAGCAGAGCCCTTGTTGCCTGGCAACGGCTAGAATTCTTAACACGTTGAACCATTTATTATGTACATCACAATTCTTAAGAAAAACAAAAATAGCCTTGGTACTAATATTTCCATGATACTTTTCTCCCCAGTGCTCAGGAAAGCTGTGTTCATTTACTTATTTTAAAATTTTTCCATAAGTTGGTATTTTATGGGTATAAAATATATTTAAGGAGTGTAAATAAAGCAGTTAATTCAGTGACAATACATTTTCCAAAAGTATATATGTGACTACAATTAAGTATTTATATATATAACACTTGCTATCTAATTAAATGTAAATCTAAATGCACTACAAAATACAAACATTACTAAAGTTAAATTGGTATATCTAATTTTTTTTTTGATGGAGTCTCGCTCTGTTGCCTAGGCTGGAGTGCAGTGGTGTGATCTTGGCTCACTGCAAGCTCCGCCTCCCAGGTTCACGCCATTCTCCTGCCTCAGCCTCCCAAGCAGGTGGGACTGCAGGCGCCCGCCACCATGCCCGGCTAATTTTTTGTATTTTTAGTAGAGATGGGGTTTCACTGTGTTAGCCAGGATGGTCTCGATCTCCTGACCTTGTGATCTGCCCACCTCAGCCACCCAAAGTGCTGGGATTACAGGTGTGAGCCACTGTGCCCAGCCCTAGTATATCTAATTTTTAAGAAAAACAGAAAATTATAATGAAAGTACAGGTACATCTTTACATGCCCTAAATTATCTTTACTTCCCTTAAATTTGCCATGGTGTCCAGAGTAAGAACAGTAAGAGTTTTAAGTTCATTTTAGGAAACCACAACGGGTATCAGTTAACTGTCTACACACAAAATATCATTTAAATCACTAATGTATTGGTTCACTTAAAAGCTCTTTCACCTGGATAATTTCATCTTCCATGAACTACTATAAGAGGAAATGCAAATATTAGAATTTGGGGTAAAAGTTCACATCATCCTTACTGCAGCAAAAATGTTAAAACAGGCAAGATTCTAGCTTTGAAGAGTCAGGCACATAATCGTTAATCAGGCCAACTGTCAAGGGTGATATGTTTGGTACAATCAGAATGCCTATGCCCCATTGAAAGTCTTTACAATTTTGAGATATACTATTAAACAAGTGAGATTAAATTAGGTGGTTAGGCTGTCAGTTTTAAATCCTTCATCCAGATCATAGCATATCAAGTGACAGTTTTTAGTCCACCCATGATCACTCATTTCTTCATATCAAAAGTGATAACTCACTTGTAATTAGGCATTCTGTATTTAGTTGCTCAAAATTCATTCTGCAATGTATTTAAACCAACTGCTTAAGATTTATTTCTATCACAGCTCTGCTCCCATTAAGTAAATCCTTCCAGCAGCAGAAAAGTAGAGGCATGAGTCTCTTTCAATTTCTCTAAAACAAGTTCTGGCTATAAATGGCCTCTTAGGCTGTGTATGGGAAAATAATAACCCCCATAACTTTGTACTTAGAATGGATCCTTTACAAGAGACAGATTAACAAGAGAAAAACAGATGTTTATTAATATATTTCATTTATATATGAGGAACACCCAGAGAATGAGTAGATCTCAAAGAAGCGTCTTTGAATTCCAGCTTGTATAGCATCTTCAACAAAGACTAGGAAATTTTTAGAGATGTGACAAAGGAAAAGGACTCTGAGTCTCTACAGGCGGTAACTTGGGCTAAGCAAACAAATAGCAGACAAAAGATGGTTTAAAAAAAGCTAATATTAATTCCTCTGATATCATTTCAAGGCTAATGAGGGTCTGACGCTGTCTTCAGTGGTTAACCTTTGTTCTCCCTGGTAAAGGAGTGGGGCAGGATACCTTTTCTCTTTCTAATCTATGTCTTGCTTCTGGGTAAAAAGAGGGCAGGTGGACAGCTCTCCTGCATCTGCTGGTTCTTGTCTTCAGGGCAGCAATCCTTCATATTTGAGAAGGTATATTCTGGTCTCCCACACAGGATAGATGGTTTTGTATGTTTTGCTGAATTTAGGTGACACTATAAGATGATCTTCCAGTCTATTTTAGAAAGTAAATTTCATCTATGGTTGTTTCCTCTGTCCTTCCATCAAGCTTCTTTCTGAGGCTAAAGGCCTTACTTACCTTTAATTCCCACTAAGTGTGTATTGCATTTATCTCCCAATTAAGTTCCACACATCCATAAAATACTATCTGCTGACATTACTAGATCAAAGCAGTCCACTGAGGGCTTTACACGTCTTAACTCATGCATTCTCACTATCTGTTGTTCGAAACTGGGCCCCACATCTACCACCTGGCTCATAAAAAGGGCTTTTCGATCACAAACGCTATGCAAAGGTAAAAGCACGGGATTTGGGGCCCAACGATTCTCTCTCAGCTCTAGGATCTTGGACAAATAACTGATGTTCTTGAGGATGCCCTGCGTGGCTGTGTTGTCCTGAAGGGCCGGGGGCTGCACAGCACAGTCGGCGCGTGTAGGCCCCACCAGCTATGTGGAGACATAGGCTGACCCCTAGTCTACCACCCCGGCGGAAGTGGGAGCACGTCCATCAGGTCCGTTGTTCCGGTCCTCCGCCCGCCAACTTCCGGCTGCAGGTGGGCGCGCGTTGCCTAACGACCTTCCGCGCGGACGGTGGGCAGGCGACGGCGGCGTGTGGATGGAGGCCTACGCCCTTGGCCCAGCGCGGCGGGGCAGGCGGCGGACCCGGGCCGCCGGCTCCCTGCTCTCTCGGGCCGCCATCCTCCTCTTTATCTCCGCCTTCCTGGTGCAGGTGCCCTCATCAGGTGAGGGTCCGCGCCGCCCTGCCAGCTCCGCAGGTACAACCGCAGCTTCCCCCACTCTACGAATTGCCTTTTCTTGTGTCACGTGCATCCGTTTTATATAGAGACACCTTGCTCACTAATACGTGACAAGAAAGGCTTATTTTTTATGGAAGTCGTGCAAAGGCACTCTGCATTTGCATAGAGGAGTGAATGACAGGAAATTAAGGTATAGATGGATCACTACGTCACCCACAGTTGAAGTTTTACAATTAAATTGCTTTGTTAATAAACTCCCCAATTCAGTCAATGGGTCATCTGCCAGGTTTGCATTTCAGTGTGTGAACTCTAATGATGAGCTCAGTGTATTTCAAATAGGCAACCTGCTGCTTTCAAATTATCCGTGATGGTGGAGCGCCATCTATTGGTTTTAGCTGTGAAATACAGGAAATAATGCGATTTTAAAGTTTTGACCTCTGAAGAATTGAAGTACTTTTCTATACTGTTTTAAAAATACATTTAAGATACTGATGAACAAACACTGACGAAGGAAGTGAAAGTTTAATTGAACTGTTATTTAACTAGAAAGGTTTTGGCTGCATTCTAGACTCAAAATTCTAGACCCAAAATTGATAAAATCACAGAGATTTGCTTCAAATGAAAAAAGTTGTTCAAATAAAGAATAATGAAAAAAAGAAGTCCTCCAAGAATATAAATGTAAAAGGAATGTGGAGGTAGGTAGGGGATAGGGGAGGAGAAAGGAAACAAATGGAGTGAATAGAGATTTAAAAATCAAAGTCCAGGCATCAGGAATCCAAAGATTATTCTTCTGTAAGTATATGAATAGCCGATAGCCATCAATTGCCATGTAGGTGAAAGATGCTTCTTGGATATGGGTCATGGTCGTGTATTAGGTGTGAAAGGGTTTTTATTTTAAATTTTTACCTGGTGATCTTTTGATGAAATAATAAGATTAGACCTATGAGATATAAGAAATAGAATAAGCAGTTAGTATCTTGTAAGTGATGAATAGTGAAGACCTCTTATATAGCATTTTACGATTTATACAGTATTCTCATTTTCTGCAGTAACTGTAAGGATGGAATTGTTATTAGTCCCATTTTACATATAAGAAAACTGAAGCTCCTAGAGTTTAAAGTGATTTTCCTTAAACCAGTAAGTGGCAGAATTAGGATTTAAACTCAAGTCCTCTGGCTTTGATACCACATCCTTTTCTTTGCACTTTGCTATTCCTGTCTGCTAAAGGCTATTTGGGTATAATGCTTTATTGCATTTTTATACTGCCCCTCACACTATTATGCCCATCACATTTGCTCATTTAACAATGAAGACTATCAGAATATGTTTCACAATTATTATTTAATATTTACAATGTGCAAGGTACAGTGTTTGATACTGATTCTTGATAAGTTAACATAAACATTGATCCCACTATCAATGGAGCTTATAATCTAATAAGGAAAATGGTATGTGTGCATCAAGAACTATAGTATAAGCCAATGTCTACAAGGGTTTTTCTGATATTATCTTCTAGAATTTTTATAGTTTCAGGTCCTAGATTTAAGTCCTTAATTCATCTTGAGTTGATTTTTATGTAAGGTGAGAGATGAGGATCCAGTTTCATTCTTCTGCATGTGGCTTTCCAATTATCCCAGCACCATTTAGGCAAAGATTTCATGTCCAAGAACCCAAAAGCAAATGCAACAAAAACAAGGACAAATATGTCGGACTTAATTAAACTAAAGAGCTTTTGCACAGCAAACGGAACAGTCAGCAGAGTAAACAGACAACCCACAGAATGGGAGAAAACCTTCACAATATATACATCTGACAAAGGACTAATATCTGGAATCTATATCTAGAATCTACAAGGAACTCAAACAAATTAGCATGAAAAAAAACCCCAACAATCCCATCAAAAAGTGGGCTAAGGACATGAATAGGCAGTTCTCAAAAGAAGATATACAAATGGCCAACAAACATATGAAAAAATGCTCAACATCACTAGTTATCAGAGAAATGCAAATCAAAACCACAATGTGATACCACCTTACTCTTGCAAGAATGGCCATAATCAACAACAAAAAAAAATAGATGTTGGTGTGGATGCAGTGAAAAGGGAACACTTCTACACTGCTGGTGGGAATGTAAACTAGTACAACCACTATGGAAAATTGTGGAGATTCCCTAAAGAACTGAAAGTAGAACTACCACTGGATCCAGCAGTCCAACTACTGGTGTCTACCCGGAGGAAAATAAGTCATTATATGAAAAAGGTACTTGCACACACACGTTGATAGCAGCACAATTCACAGTTGCAAAAACATGGAACCAGCCCAAATGCCCATCAGTCAATGAGTGGATAAAGAAACTGTGGTGTATGGTATATGTGTATATATATATGTGTGTGTGTGTGTGTGCGTGTGTGTGTGTATATATATACACATATATACACATATATACGCATATATATACACAAATATATACACATATATGCGTATATATACACACATATATACACACATATATATACACATATATACACATATATACACATATATACACTCATATATATACACACACTCACACACACACATAAATATATATATGGAATACTACTCAACTATAAAAAGGAATGGATTAATGGCACTTGCAGCAACCTGGATGGGATTGGAGACTATTATTCTAAGTGAAGTAACTCAGGAATGCAAAACCAAACAT
Organism: Pan paniscus; assembly: GCF_029289425.2. Lineage (NCBI taxonomy): Eukaryota > Metazoa > Chordata > Mammalia > Primates > Hominidae > Pan > Pan paniscus. The sequence continues at coordinate 54,968,748 of NC_073255.2, read as the reverse complement.
TATATGTTCTCATTTATAAGTGGGAGCTAAGCTATGAGGATGCAAAGGCATGAGAATGATACAATGGTCTTTGGGGACTCGGGGGTGGGAGAAACGGTGGGATGGGGGTGAGGGATAAAAGACTACAAATTGGGTTTAGTGTTTATTATGTGATGGGTATACCAAAATCTCAAAAATCCTTACTAAAGAATTTATGTAACCGAATACCACCTGTTCCTCCAAAACTTCAGGAAATTAAAAACAAAGAACTATAGTACAATGTAGAATGAGTGTTATTAAAAAGGTGCTGGTGATGTACTGTGGCAGATAAGTGCTAAGGACAAACGAGGTTTGAAGGAGAAGGGACTTGTGATTTGGGTCTTGAATGGTGGGAGATTTGAACTTCTAATAATGAAGAGATTATTCTAAATGGCTTTAGAAAAAATCAGAGGTGAGATATAATATGGAGAAGCAGTACGTAGATTAAATTTATCAGATCATCTGAGGGGGAATAGAGTTGGAACAGTGATATCAACTGTCAGAGGAGATTGAATTATGGCTCTCCCCTTCAACCAATACCAAAGATACTGTAATAGTATACTTGAATATTTTAGAATATCTAATGAGACAAATTGTTGATCTCTTTTTTTTGATAGTTGGACACTTGGTTCGATTACCAAGAGCTTTTCGCTTGACCAAAGATTCAGTGAAAATAGTGGGATCAACACGTTTTCCAGGTATTCATAAATATATTTTCACTAATTTTTAAAAGTTATTAGCATTTGTTTAAATTTATCAGTCTTCTCCAAAAGGCTAATGCTCTTCATTTATCCTAGTCTCCTAAGGCCCTTTTCTTTCTACAGAAGTGGATTAAAGTTGTTTGCATATGGTTAGACTCATCCAGTTCTAATACTATATGCTGTAACTACATAAGTGTACAAAGAATAATTATTTCTAAAAGTTATCTAAAGTTGCCTGTGTGGATTTTTATTATATAATAATTAGCTATAATATTAAATGTATATAGTGCAAATATGGTAATACAAATCATACATATTTTGGATTCAAAGATTTGCAGTAGTCACATGAAGTATAGCAACTACAACTTGTTTTGGTGTTTTTTAAGTTGTGGCAAATTCACATGCCATAAAATTCTTCCTTTAAAGTGCACAATTCAATTGTTTTTAGTATATTGACAAGATTAGGCAACCATTGCCCCTATGTAATTTTACAACATTTTCATCACCCCAAAAAGAAAGACCTAATCCATTATGCAATCATTCTTCAGCCCTGAAAACTACTTATCTACTTTCTGTCTCTATAGGTTTGCCTGTTCTGGAAATTTCATATAAATGGAGTCATACACTATGTGCCCTTTTGTGTCTGTCTTTCACTTAGTATAATGTTTTTGAGGTTCAGCCATGTTATAGAGTGCATCAATACTTCATTCCTTTTTAGGGTGGGATAATACTCACTTCTCTACCTATGAGTAACTCTATGTTTAATATTTTGAGGAGCTGCCAAACTTTTTTTTAAAGAGCCTAAGCTATTTTACTTTCACACCAGCAATGTATGAGGGTTCAGATTTTCCAGTATCCTAAACATTGTTATTGTCCATCTTCTTTTTTTATAGCTATCCTACTATGTGTAAACTGGTATCATTGTGGTTTTGATTTGCATTTCCCTAGTGACTAATGATGTTGTAACTCTTCATGTGTTTTGTGGCTGTATGGATATGTCATTTGTAGAAATGCCTATTCAAGTCCTTTGCCCATTTTAAAATTTGGTGGTTTTCTTTTTGTTGTTGAATTATAGAGTTCTTTATATATTCTATATATTGGATACATGATTTGCAAATATTTTTCCCATTCAGTGGATTGTGTTTTCACTTTCTTAATGTGTGCTTTGAAGCATATGTTTTAAACTTTGGTAAAGAAGTCTAATTTCTATTTTTTATTTGGTGCTGGTGCTTCAGGTATCATATCTAAGAAATTATTGCCTAATCACTGGTCACAAAGTGTTATTCCTATGTTTCTTTATAAGAATGTTGTAGTTTTAACTCTGACATTTAGGCCTCTGATCTATTTTGAATTAATTTTTGCATATGGTGCAAGGTAGAGGTCATGCTCATTCTTTAGCACATGGCTATCGAGTTGTTTTATCACCATTTGTTGAAGAGATTATTCTTTTTCTTTTCAATTGGCTTGGCACTCGTATTGAAAAGCAGTTGGCCCCAGATGTATGGGTTTATTTTTGGACTTTAAATTCTATACCATTGATTTATATGTCTGTTCTTACGCTGATACTTTGCTATCTTGATTATTGTTGCTTATAATAAGTTTTGAAATTATTAAGTGTGAGTCCTTCAAATTTGTTCTTTTCAAGATTGCTTTGTCTTCCCTGGGTCCCTTGCAATTCCATATTAATTCTAGAATCAGCTTGTCAATTTCTGCAAAAAAGTCTATTGAGATTTTAACAGGGATTTCATTGAATCTGTAGATCAATTTTAGGAGTATTGTCACCTTAACAATATTAAGTCTTCCAATCTATGAACTTGGGGGGTCTTTCCATTATTTCAATTTATTTAGATCTTTAATTTCCCTCAATTATATTTTATAGTTTTCAGTATGCAAGTGTTACATTTCTTCTGTTAAATTTACTCCTAAATATTTTATTACTTTCAATGCTATTGTAAATAAATGGTTTTATTTAGTTAGTTTTTGGATTGTTCATTGCTAGCATAAAGAAACACAATTGATATTTTCATACTGATGTTGTGTAAAACTGATATAAGTTTTCACCCTTAAGTATGATGTTAGCTGTGAGTTTTTTGTAGATGCCCTTAATCAGGTTTAGGGAGTTCCCCTCAATTCCTAGTTTGTTGAGTTCTTTTATTGTGAAAGGGGTTGAATTTTGCTAAATGCTTTTTCTCCATGTATGGCGACGATAATGTGTTTTTTGTTCTTTATCTTGTTAATATGATGCATCACATTGATTTTTGTATTTTGAACTTGCTTTGCATTCCTGGGATAAATTCCAGTTGATTATGATGTATAATCCTTTCTTATGTTGCTAGATTTGGTTGCTAGTGTTTTTAGGATTTTTATGGCTATGTTCATAAGGAAAATTGGTCTGTAAATTTCTTGTGATGCCTTTGATTTTGGCTTCATAGAACAAGTTGGTATGTAATGACCTCCTCTTCTATCTTTTGGAAGAGTTTGTGAAGGATTGTTGTTAATTCTGTTAATTGTTTGGTAAAATTCACCAGTGAATTCATTTGGTGCTGGACTTTTCTTTTTGGGAGGTTTTTTGATTACCAGTTTAATCACTCATTTAAGACCTATTCAGACTTTCTATTTCATTATGACTTTTTATGAGAAACTATTAATCAAAGGTTACTTGTGTGGGATAAGTTGCTTCTCTCTTGCTGCTGTCAAGATTATCTCCTTGTTTATGGATTTTGTCAGTTTGATTGTGATGTGTCTGGCTATGGATTTCCTTTAAGTTTATCATAATTGGAGTTAATTGAATTCTTGGATACGTGGATTCATGTTTTCAATCAAATTTGGGATTTTTTGCGATTATTAAAAAAATTCTTTTTCTCTCTCTCCCCTCTTTCAGGACTCTGATTATGCATACATTGATATGCTTAATGGTTTTTCACAGGTCTCTGAGTTATTGATCTTTATTCTTTTTTTCTTTTTCTCAGACTGGGTAATCCCATGTTGACCTGTCTTCAAGTTTGCAGATTCTTCTGCCTTCTCGGTTTGCTATTGATTCCTTCTAGTTAATTTCCCATTTCAGTTATTGTACTGTTTAATCTGCAGTTTATTAAAAATAATTTTTGTATCTTTACTGATATCTTCTACTTGGAATATCATACATTCTTTATTACATTTAGACATGGTTTTCTTTGATCATATATAAAATATCTAACTTAAAATATTTATCCAGTAAGTTCAACCTAATGATCTTTCTCCAATATTTGGCCTTCCTTGGAGTCTGTTTCAGTGGGCTACCTTTTTATGCATATGGCCATATTTTCTTGGGTTTCTGCATGTCTCATATTTTTAGTTGAAAACTTGACATTTATAATAATATAACATAGCAACACTGGAAATAAGATTCTTTCTACTTCCCAGAGTGTGATGTTGTTGCTGTTTGCTGATATCGTGTATTTGTTCAGTGAGTTTCTGAACTAATTGTGTAAGTTATGTATTCTTTATCCCATAACCACTGAAATCTCTGCTTAATTAGCTTAGGTAGGCTAATGATTGGACAGAGTTTTCATTAAACATCTTGAACTAGTTAGTCTCCTAGTCTTTGCTGAGGGTGTCTTTGTGCACGTTGTGACGTACCTTTCAGTTAGTTGGCAACTCTACCTTATCATTCAGTTTATGCCGTGCAGAACCTCAATTTCAGCCAAAAGAGAGAACTTAAGGCCTCTTCATCTTTATTGAGCATACAGATTGTTCTGGGCATGTACACAGTCCTTTGCATGCATGTGTCCTGCTACTTTTTCAGGAATGTTCAGAACAAGTCAAAGTTCCTGTGGACATGACATTCCCCAGCTTTTCCTCTTAAGGTTTTTGGTTAACCTATTGTTTTCCCCAATTGTTGCTCAGTGTATCAGGCAGTCACAAAGTTAAATGAGGGCCTCTAATTGTTTTTAACGAATTCTTTTGGGGAAAAGGCTTTTTGCAGTAGGCAAAGTCCAAATCAGGTCAAGTATGGGCAGCCTTTAATACGAGGTCTTCCAGGATGTTGACTGACAGTTTACATACTGATAGTACTCTGGGAGGGAGGCTTTGAAGGCATTCTTACCATGCCTGCCCCCTCCATTGGCTGCCAGGCTGCTGGTTCTCACTGTGATTGTAAACTGTTGGTTGTCATGGCTCCTTATTGCAGAGCTGGAGAAGGAGGCATGGGAATCAGGCACGTTAAAATACTACAAGCTCACTGTTCCTACTGATTTTAATTAGTTCCTTAGGGATGCTGGAACAAAAGAACCACAGACAGGGTGGCTTAAACAACAGAAATTATTGTCTTACAGTTATAGAGGCTAGAAATCAAAAATCAAAGTATTGGCAGAGTTGGTTTCTTCTGAAGACTTTGAAGAAAGAATCTGTTCCAGATATTTGTCTTTGGCTTTTAGATTGCCATCTTTTCCCTATCACTCTGTATCCTCTTCCCTCTGTATTTGTCTGTGTTTCCAAATTTCCCCTTTTTATAAGGAGATCAGTCATATTGGATTTTTACTCAGCCTGATGACTTCATTTTAACCTGACTTCCTCAGTAAAGACTATTTCTAAATAAGTTTATATCCTGAAGTACTGGAGATTAGGACTTCAACATATTAATAAGAGAGGGAGGACACAATCAACCCATAAATCAGATCCAGTTGTTTTTCTTGAATAAATGTTTTCTGGATTGCTGTATTTGATTAATTTTGAGTTTGAGTTCTGGAAATGTTTTTTCTGATAATTTCTACATTTTTCCTCATGACTTTTATGAAGGAGGTAATTTTTGGAGTTCCTTATTCTGCCATTTGTATTGATCTCCCCAATGACAACTTTTAAAGCTGAATTATAAAACGTTATCTGGGTAACTAATTTCCCTTTCATTTTCTTTTATTGTATAATATTAAATTTATTCTTAAAATAGATTACCATTCCAATTGACTAGGTAGTTCTTATATCACTGAGTAGATTATTATATGATATTTCGTTGGTTTTGGCCCATAATATACTGACTGCATGATTTTTTGTGCCCACCATTTCTTCTGTCATGTAAGGTCTTGGCGTCTGTCTGTGTTGGCCACTTTTCAGATTTGTGACCCTCTTTTTAACTCGTTCACCTTTTACATATTCTTTTCAGTTCAGTTAGTTTTCCATTTTCATTAATTCATGTATTAATTAATTCACTGAGCCTTTATTTACATTTTGTTGAACTTTTAGTTTATTCTATTTTTTTTGGTGTGTGTAATAAATACCATTTTGTATTTTTTTTTTTTTTTTTTTGGTAAATGTTCAGAAGTTTTCTGGGACTGTATTATCCAGGAGAAGAGGTTTTAGCATCATAGGACCTGAGCATTCTCATTCTCACTAACTTTGCTCTTCAAAAAGGCTGCACCAGTTCACACTTCCTTCAGTGGTGCTTGGGGGGGTCCCATTTTCCCACATCCTTATCAGCACAAAATTTTACCCAACTTTTTCCATTTTTGGTAAGCTGAAGATTAAGTTGCCTCTGCCCATTCTTTTCTTTGTTGTTTTCAAAGGAGTTCTTTTTCATATTGTTTATATTCCAGTTATAAATGCATTATTAACTTTGTTGCAAATATCCTCTCCCTACAGTCAAATTTGTTAACTTTGCCTATGCTATACAGGATCGAACAGAAAGTGTTACCATTTAAGAAGTTGAGTTCAGTATTTTTATATTTGTGCTTTTTGCATTAAGATAATTTTCTATAACTGGTTCAGACATAAAGGTATTATTTTCTTTAAATAATTACTTGCCTTCAGTTATTCAGTGTACCTGGAATTTATTTTTATATACGGTAAGAGGTATAAATCTAAGTTTACATTTGCATATATTTTGAGATAACTTTTAACTATAATTTATTGATAATCTATATTTTCTCCAGCGATTTTAGGTACCTATTCTACCACATACATATCAGTTATTTATGCCAATTTGATTTTTTCCCTCGACCCATTATTTGTTCCTACACCAGACCTCTCTTTTTTTATTTAGTGTAAATGTTAATATATCTCAGTAACTCTTATTGCTAGTCCCTCCTCTTTGCTTTTCTGTTATAGAATTCTTTCAGATATTTATGAAGCTTTAATCTTCCAAATGGATTGTAGAATCAGTATTGAAGAGCTTCTTAAATAATTTCTTCTGGGATTTTGCTTATGTGTTGATAAATAAATTTGGGAATAAATTGACATCTTTAAAGTTATGTGTATGCAATCATGATTATGGCATTTTGTTCTAATTTTATGTCTTTTGTTAGAGCCTGAAGATGTTTCCCACAGAGGTCTTACTTGATGATAGAGTGACTTTTGTTTATTGTACTCTAAATATTATCTTCTTTCCTATAAAATGGTTTAATGCATTATTGTTGATGTAGAGGAATATTATTTGTTTTTGTATGTTGATCTTGCATTGGGAAACTCTTCTGGATTCATTTATATTTGCTGTGAAATAGGTACAGGGGTTAGTGGGGGCGAGAGGAAGGGTACAGTCATGGTATGAAGTACTGTCAAGCCAAAGCACAAAGGATATACTTATGCCGAGTCTCCAAAGATGAGGAGGAATTTATATCAATAAAATCACAAAAGAATGATGCTGTGTGCTGCTATGGCATGGTTAGGGCAGAGGGTGTGAAAAGAGGTATAGTGAGATATATGCAAAAGATCATGGAGAGTAGGGCCAGTAAATCATGCTGAGGAGTGAAAATTTATGGGGTAAGCATTTATTAAAGAAGTTAGGCAATCTATTAATGCAAGCATTTCATTAAAGTATTCAAAAAGAAAAAAAATCACCTCAATCAATATAGAAAAAACATTTCTTAAAATTCAGTGCTGATTTATGTTTATGATAAAAACAAATAACCAAGAACAGAGGGGATCTTTCTTAACCTGTGGAAAGGTATGTACCTAAAAGTACTTTCAGTAAACATCATGCTTTATGGTAAAACTTTAGAGGAAGTCTCTTAAAAGTCAAAGAGAATTTTGATTCTCTTTATTTTACTCGATCACAGAAATCTTTGTATACAGTGTATCAGTGAAGAGTTGGCATGCAGTGTCTAAAGGGTTGTTGCAACCTTTCCTAAAAGTTTACTTATGAGTAAACTTAAAACAATGGAATCTTTACCGGGTTCCTTTTGTATCTCCTAAAGGATACAATTTTTGCTTACTTATCAGGATTTAAATTTCAAAGCAAATGGAACAAAATGCTTTAATATTTAAAATCAATAAAAGCATAAATTTGCTAACTTTTTAATCACTTTATCATTTTTATTCAGTACATCATGCTACATCATTGTGAATAATGCATTATTCTGCTAATCTAAACAATTTTTAAGCTCTAATCATGTTTGGTGTCTTTACAAAACAGATAAAGTGTAGATATAGTATTATCTTAATACTTTGTTATTGAAATAATATTCTGAGAATAAAACAGGTTAGTGTATATGAGCTCTGAATGAAAAGTACTAACACATTATGCTCAGGTTGGGGATACATGTACACACACATACATGCATACACATGTATACATACAAATACATAATATATTTTTAATGTTAATTACATAGAATGCAATGAAATTTAGTTTTTATCAAGTAATAGGAGCAATAATTCAAAGTACTCTTATTATTGCATGTAACCCAAACTACAAAAGTGTACATTATAGAGAAAGAAAAGAAGATAAAATACTATTGGAACATTTTAAATATTGTATTTTCAGTGAAAGCATATGTCATGCTCCATCAAAAGAGTCCACACGTGTTATGTGTAACGCAACAACTGCGAAATGCTGAACTGATAGACCCATCATTCCAATGGTATGGGCCTAAAGGAAAAGTTGTTTCAGGTAGGATTTTGTTTCAATTATTGTAATTAAATAAATGTATCTGAATTGTGTGCAACACAAAAAGAATGTTTGTATCTCATACATATTTATGTTATTTCCTCAATTCTTTTTCTCGTGATTTCCTTTTGGAGTTAGAGCTAACAATGTAGATAGTGTTCCCATTTTTACATATTTTATTTTGATACAGGGACATACTCTAAGAATGAACTGTTTGGGGGGTTCTCAAAGCATCTATAATCCCCCAAAGGTACTTTTTTTCACTTAAAAAATACTGTTTGTATGACTGATTTGATCAGTATTTCCTCTAGTCAACTTCTTGTTTTTTAATCCTGAAATACAGATTTTACTTTTTACTTTTATTCTAATTTTCTGATTGGATAAAAGCTGATTTTTAACACTGTAGTTTTAAAAAACTACAGTTAACTTAGCTGGCTTTGTTTCTTGCCTTGCAAAAAATATAGATTAATGAATTTTCATTTTGAAGATCTGTTCAGTCATTTTTGCATACCCTCAGAGAAAGTTTTCCTTTATTGCTCTATTTACCATGTTTTCTTTCCTTTCTTTTTAAAAATCTTACTGCTATTTTGAGATCGTGCCTGTGGATAGAAACTTACAGGCTTATTTTATTTTCTTGGATGAAGGAGAGCAATATATTTATACAAAGACTTGCTAAAGAAACATAGGAAATACTAATTTTTTAATATGTTTTAATTCATATTTATATAGCTAACAGATCTCAGCTGTACGTTTCTGTGGTATTTATGTTGATACTAAAATAGGTAATTTTAAAGAGTTAATCTCCTCTTTGGGTCAGTCTGTGTTTTTCTTAGGACAAATTATTCATCATTCATTTAGTGAATGACTACTTGGTGGAAGCCGCTGTGCTAGGTTTTATGGGGGATAGAAAGATCAGACATAACCTCTGCCTCACTACACTAGCAAAGTAGGAATGATTGTGCAATTTGTTCATAGGATCAGCAGGGCTCAACAACAGAAATTCTGATAGGTTTTGCAGCTTATATAATCAGAGAAGTGATCTAGGCGTAAAAGCACCCAATAGTGGAAATACAATCAAATTTTATTTTTATCACTCTCTAATAGTAGCACATAATGTAATAGAAACATGTGTTTTAAATATGTTTTACATTTTATATTGAAACTCTGCAAGTTGAAAAATAGAAACATTTAAGCAATGAATTTTTTTATTGTCATTTGTTGCTCATTTGATTTGGAAATTGAAATTGAAATTTTTTCTTCTCCGAGGTGCGATGCCAGGTCTTGCAGTTTATATTGCAAAATATAGTATGAAATTCAATTTATCCTTTAAGTAGGAGCAATATTTATTTTACTCACTCTTATAATAGAAAAGTAGGTATTCATAAATGTAGTTATTTCCAGGTAAAGATATAATCCTGTTACTACATTGGTTTTTATCTTTATAAAAACTGTTCTCAGGGAATTCTGGTATTTTAACTTTATGATTATATTATGGTTTTCAATACAGTATTTTATCATAGGTCACTGTCTACCAGTTGTAAAACTTATTAAGAACAGTATACTTTTTATTTCAGAAAGGACTGGAAGAGGTCTAATTTCTTAAAGTTTGAAGAACAGAGAAGCTTTTTGGACTGTAGTTTAAACTACACTGTACTTATCATTTTATGGATATCTCAAAGATAGTTTCCCTTGATTTGAGCCAAATAAATCATGTAATTATGTGATTACTTGTACATTCCTTTGGAGAAAATACTCAAGTTGTTTAGATGTGTTATGAAACATAGGGAGCAAGTCTTAGATTTGGTGTCTCTCTTTTTCTCTGTTTCTTGAAAATTTAGTATTGTTTATTTAAAAAGATAATTGCATTTATTGCAACAAGTTCTGTACCTCCCACTCTGACCCTAATCCTGTTCTGGTGAATTAACTCTTTTTGGTGTGGGGACTTTTCCTGCTTTTCTAAATATTCACACAAACATGTATAAGTACTCACACATGTGTTCAGCTTTCCTACATCAAGCTATTAACATATCATTTACCTTACATAGTTGCCATTTTGTGTGTGTGTAGTGAGAACATTTGAGATTTACTCTCATAAAATTTCAAGTATACAATACATTATTGTTAACTGTATTTACCATTCTATACATTAGGTCTCCTGAACTTATTCATCTTATAACTGAAATTTTATACTCTTGGACCAAGAACCACATGTCTCCAACCCCCCAGTCCCTGGTAACCACCATTCTACCCTATATTTGTGGTAGGGTGGAGTGTGAATGTGACTTTTGTATGAGTATTAGTGTGACTTTTTTAGATTCCACGTATTTCAGTTTCTGCCTTATTTTACTTAGCACAGTGAATTTTATAAAAATAATAAATACATAAGATTACTGTGTCAGATATTATTCTAACAATTTACACATATTAATTTTAACAATGACCTTTTGCAGTAATTACAGCCACTTTCTCCATTTTATAAATGGGAAAACAAAAGCATTAAGAGAATAAGGTACTTTCCTAAAGTCATTATGTCTGAAGTCTTTTATCAGAGTTCATAGATATAATCTCAATGAGGTAGGAACACACCATTTTATGAATTTTGGTAGATTGTATCTTTCAAGGAATTTGTCCAACATTGGATTTTTAAATGTGTTGTATTTATATGCATAAAGTAGTTTGTAATATTTTGTGTTATCTCTTTATAGATAACAGATTTCTGGTTTTCAGAATCTATAGGGATGTGTCCTCATTCACTCCTGATGTTGGTTGTGTCTTCTCTCTCTTTTTTTTTTGTTCTCTCTTACTAGTGATGTTGAGTATCTTTTCTATGCTTGTTGTCCGCATGTCTCACTTCTTTTGAGAAGTGTCTATTCATGTCTTTTGCCCATTTTTTAGTGGAGTTGCTTGATTTTTGTTTGTTTTGTTAAGTTCCTTATAGATTCTGGTTATTAGACTTCATGGGAGGCATAGTTTGCAAACATTTTCTCGCATTCTGTAGGTTGTTTGTTTACTCTGTTGATAGTTTCTTTTACTATGCAGAGCTCCTTAGTTTAATTAGTTTCCACTTGTCTGTTTTTGTTTGTCTTGCAATTGCTTTTGGAGTCTTGTTCATGAAAGCTTTGCCAGTGCCTATGTTCAGAGTGGTGTTTCCTAGATTTTCTTTTAGTATTTTTATTGTTTTAGGTCTTACACTTAAGTCTGTTAAAAATTTTTCTTAAGAGTATTATTATTTTTTTAAATTTAGGTACATAGTAGGTGTATATGTGTATGGGGTGGATAAGATGTTTTGATACAGGCAGTCAATGTGAAATAAGCACATCATGGAGAATGGGGTATCCATCCCCTAAAGCATTTATTCCTTAGGTTACAAATATTCCAATTACATTCTTTAAGTTATTTTAATATATGCAATTAAGTTATTATTGACTATAGTCATCCTGTTATGCTATCAAATAGTAGGTCTTATTCATTTTTTCTATTTTTTTGGTACCCATTAATCATCCCCACTTCCCCCCAAAACTCTCCACTACACTTCCCAGCCTCTGGTAACCATCCTTCTACTCTCTATGTCCATGAGTTCAATTGATTTGATTTTTAGATCCTACAGACAAGTGAGAACATGCAATGTTTGTCTTCTTATGACTGCTTATTTCACTTAACATAATGATCTCCAGTTCCAGCCATGTTGTTGCAAATGTCTGGATCTCATTCCTTTTTATGGCTGAACAGTACTCCATTGTGTATATGTACCACATATTCTTTATCCGTTCATCTGCTGATGGACATGTAGTTTGCTTCTAAATCTTAGCTATTGTAAGCAGTGCTGCAACACACAGGAATGCAGATACCTCTTCAATATATTGATTTCCTTTCTTGTGGGTATGTACCAAGAAGGGAGATTGCTGGATCATATGTTAGCTCTGTTTTTAGTTTTTTGAGAAGCCTCCAAACTGTTCACCATAATGGTTGTACTAGTTTACATTCCCACCAACAGTGTACAAGGGTTCCCCTTTGTCCACATCCTCACCAGCACTTGTTATTTCCTGTGTTTTGGATATAAGCCATTTTAACTGGTGAGATGATACCTCTTGTAGTTTTGATTTGCATTTCTCTGACGATTAGTGATGTTGAGCACCATTTCATAGGCCTGTTTGCCATTTGAATGTCTTCTTGAGAAATGCCTATTCACATCTTTTGCCAATTTTCTTTATCAGATTATTAGGTTTTTTTCCTATAGTTGTTTGAACTGCTTGTATATTCTGGTTATTAATCCTTGTCAAAGGGGGTAGTTTGCATATATTTTCTCCCATTTTGTGGATTGTCTCTTCACTTCATTGATTGTATCCTTTGCTATGCAAAACCTTTTTAGCTTGATGCAATCCCATTTGTCTGTATTTTCTTTGGTTGCCTGTGCTTGTGGGTTATTGCTCAAGAAGTCTTTTCCCAGACCAGTGTCCTGGAGATTTTCCCCAATGTTTATAATAGTTTCAGAGTTTGAGGTATTAGATTTAACTCTTTAATCTATTTTGATTTGATCTTTGTATATGGCAAGAGATAGGGATCTGGTTTCATTCTTCTGCATATGGATATCCAGTTTTCCCAGAACCACTTATTGAAGAGACTGTCTCTTCTCCAGAGTATGTCCTTGGCACCTTTGTCAAAAAATGAATTCACCGTAGATGTGTGGATTTGTTTCTGGGTTCTCCATTCTATTTCATTGGTCTATGTGTCTGTTTTTATGCTAGTACCATGTTGTTTTGGTTAGTATAGCTCTATAGTATAATTTGAAGTCAGATAATGTGATTCCTCCAGTTTTGCTCTTTTTGCTCAGGATAGCTTTGGCTATTCCTGGGTCTTCTGTGGTTCCATATAATTTTTAGGGTTGTTTTTTCTATTTCTGTGAAGAATGTTGTTGGCATTTTGATAGGGATTGCATTGAATCTCCAGATTGCTTTGTATAGTTTGGACATTATAATAATATTGATTCTTTCAATTCATGAACACGGAATTTTTTTTTTCATCTTTTGATGTCCTCTTCAGTTTCCTTCATCAGGTGTTTTATAGTTTTCATTATAGAGATCTTTCACTTTTTTGGTTAATTCCTAGATGTTTAATTTTATGTATGGCTGTTGTAAATGGGATTACTTTTTTATTTCTTTTTACATTGTTCACTGTTGGTATATAGAAATGCTACTGATTTTTGTATGTTGATCCTGAAATTTTACCTGCTTATTGGTTATAATAGTTTTTTCTTGAAGTCTTTAGGTTTTTCCAAATATAAGATCATATCACCAGCAAACACGGATAATTTGACTTCTTTCTTTCCAATTTGGATGCCTTTGTATCTATCTTGTCTGATTGCTCTAGCCAGGACTTCCAGCACTATGTTGAGTAACAGCGGTGAGTGGGTATCCTTGTTGTGTTCCAGATCTTAGAGGAAAGGCTTTCAGTTTTTCTCCATTCAGTATGATACTGGCTGTGGTCTGTTGTATAAGGCTTTTATTATTTTGAGGTGTGTTCCTTCTATACTCAGTTTTTTTTGGGTTCTTATCATGAAGGGATGTTGAATTTTATCAAATGCTTTTTCAGCATCAATTTTGAAGTTTAATCAAAACATGATCGTTCATGTTTTTATCCTTCATTCTGTTAACATGATATATCACGCTGATTGATTTGGTATATTGGAACCATCCTTGCATCCCAGGAATAAGTCCCACTTGGTAATGATAAATGATCTTTCTAACCTTTTGTTGAATTCAGTTTGCTAGTGTTTTGTTGAGGATTTTTGCATCAATATTCATCAGAGATATTGACTTGTAGTTTTCTTTTTATGATGTGTTTTTGTCGGGTTTTGGTATAAGGGTAATACTGGCCTTGTAAAATAAGTTTGGAAATATTCCCTCTTCTTCTATTTTTCAGAATTGTTTGAGTAGGATTGGTATTATTTCTTCTTCAAATGTTTCGTTTAATTCAGCAGCAAAGCCATTGAGTCCTGGGCTTTTCTTTACTTGGAGAGTTTGTATTAAGGCTTCGATCTTGTTACTTATTATTGGTCTGTTCAGCTTTTGAATTTCTTCCTGATTCAATCTTGGTAGGTTGTATGTATCTAGGAATTTGTCCATTTCTTCTGGATTTTCCAATGTATTGGCATATAGTTGCTCATAGTAATCACTAATGATCCTTTGAATTTCTGCAGTATCAGTCATAATGTCTCCTTTTTCATTTCTGACTTTATTTGGATCTTCTCTCTTTCCTAGTCTGGCTAAAGGTTTGTCAATTTTGTTTAACTCTTCAAAAAACCAACTTTTTGTTTTATTGATCTTTTGTATTTTTTATCACTTCAAATTCATTTATTTCTCCTCTGATCTTTATTATTTCTTCTACTAATTTTGGGTTTGGTTTGCTCTTGCTTTTCTAGTTCTGCAAGATGCAATGTTAGATTATTTGAAGTTTTTCCCCTTTTTTCAATGTAGGCACTTAAATAGCTATAAAATTACCTCTCTTAGTACTGATTTTGCTGTATCCCATAGGTTTTGGTATGTTGTGTTTCCATTAACATTTATTGCATGAAAATTTTCAATTTCATCCTTAATTTCTTTAACGACCCCACTGGTCATTCAGGAGCATATTGTTTAATTTCTATGTATTTGTATAGTTTCTAAAATTCCTCTTATTATTTATTTCTAGTTTTATTCCATTGTGGTCAGAGAAGATGCTTAATATTATTTCAGTTTTTAAAAAGTGTTTTAAGGCTTGTTTTGTGACCTAATATATGGTCTATCCTTGAGAATGATCTCTGTACTGAGGAAAATAATGTGTATTCTGCAGCTCTTAGATGAAATGGTCTATAAATGTCTACTAGATGCATTTGGTCTGTAGTATAGATTAAGTCTGATGTTTCCTTGTTGATCTTTCTGTCTGGAGGATCCGTCTAATGCTGAAAGTGGGGTGTTGAAGTCTCCCACTATTATTGTATTGAGGCCTCTCTCTCTCTTTAGCTCTAATAATATTTTCTTTATATATCTGAGTGCTCCCATGTTGGGTGTATACATATTTATAATTGTCGTATTCTCTTGCTGAATTGACCCCTTTATTATTATATAGTGACCATTTTTTTTCTCTGATAGTTTTTGTCTTGCAACCTATTTTGTCTGATGTAAGTATAGCAATTGCCACTCTTTTTTGCTCTCCATTGGCATGAAGTATCTTTTTATATCCCTTTATTTTCAGCCTATGTGTATCTTTATAGGTGAAGTGTGTTTCTTATAGGCAGTACATCAGAGGGTCTTGTTTTTTCATCTACTCAGTCTATTTTTTATTAGAGAATTTAGTCAATTTACACTTAATGTTATTATTTATATGTAAGGACTTCCTCCTGCCATTTTGTTATTTGTTTTCTGGTTTTCTCTTCCTTCTTTCTCTCCTTTCTGTCTTCCAGTAGTGAAGGCGATTTTCTCTGGTGATATGATTTAGCTTCTTGCTTTTTATTTTTTGTGTATCCATTGTATGCTTTTTGGTTTTAGGTTACCATGAGGCTTGCAATTGCTATCTTATAATCCAATATTTTTACCTGATAAAAACTTAACATTGTTTGCATAAACAAACAAAAAGAAAACTAATAAAAACTCTATGCCTTAATTTAATCCCCCTGCTTTTTAACTTCTGTTTTTTCTATTTATATCTTATTGTATTGACTATGTCTTGAAACGTTGCCGTAGTTACTATTTTTGATTGGTTCATCAAAGACTAGTTTACACATCACAGTTACAGTGTTATAATATTCTGTGTTTTTCTGTGTACTATTACCTGTGAGTTTTGTACCTTCGGGTGATTATTTATTACTCATTAATTTTCTTTTCTTCCTAACTGAAGTACTCCCTTTAGCATTTCTTGTATGAAAGTTGAGGTATTGGTGAAATCCCTCAGCTTTTGTGTGTCTGGGAAAGTCTATTTCTCCTTCATGTTTGAAGGATATTTTTGCCAGATATACTATTCTAGGATAAATTTTATTTTTCCTACAGCACTTTAAATATGTCATGCCACTCTCTCCTGGCCTGTAAGGTTTCCACTGAAAAGTCTGCTGCCAGATGTATTGGAACTCCATTGTATGTTATTTGTTTTTTCTTTCTGCTTTTTGGATCCATTCTTTAACCTTTACCTTAGGGAGTTTGATTATTAAATGCCTTGAAGTAGTCTACATTGGGTTAAATCTGCTTGGTGTTCTGTAACCTTCTTGTACTCGGATATTATGACTTTGTCTAGGTTTGGGAAATTCTCTGTTATTATCCTTTTGAATAAACTTTCTACCCTTATCTTTTCTTCTGTCTCCTCATTAAGGCCAATTAACTGTTAGATTTGCTGTTTTAAGGCTATTTTCTAGATCTTCTGGAATGCTTCACTGTTTTTTACTCCTTTTTCTTTTGTCTCCTTCATGTATTTTTAAGTAGTGTGTTTTCAAGCTCACTAATTCTTTCTTCTGCTTGATTCATTCTGCTGTTAAAGGACTCCGATGCATTCTTCAGCATGCCATTGCATTTTCAGCTCCAGGATTTCTGCTTGATTCTTTTTATTTCAATTTCTTTGTTAAATATATCTAATTATGAATTCCTTCTCTGTACTATCTTGAATTTCTTTGAGTTTCTTCAACATAGCTATTTTAAATTGCCTTTCTAAAAGGTCACATATCTCTGTTTTTCCAGGATTGGTCCCTGGTATTTAGTTTATTTGTTGAGGTCATGTTTTCCTGAATAGTGTTGATACTAGTAGATGTTCTTTGGTGTCTGGCCATTGAAGAGCTAAGTATTCATTGTAGTCTTCACTGTCTGCGCTTATTTGTAGCCATTCTTCTTGGAAAGGCTTTTCCGATATTTGAAATCCCTTGGGTGTTGTGATCTAAGTTGTATCTGTTTTAGGAGGCTCCATTCTTCTTGGAAAGGCTTTTCAGATATTTGAAAGTACTTGGATGTTATGATCTAAATTGTATCTGTTTTAGGAGACACCTCAAGCTCAGTAATGCTTTGGTTCTTGCAGATTCACAGAGGTATTACCTTGATGGTCTTGTACCAGATCCAGGAAAATTCTCTGGATTACCAGGCAGGGATTCTTGTTTTCTTCCCTTACTTTCTCCCAAAACATACAGAGTCTCTGTCTCTGTTTTGAGCCACCTAAAGTTGGAGGTTGAGTGACAATAGCATCCCTGTGGCTACCACTACTGTGACTACACTGGGTCAGACCTGAAGCCAGGCCTGCTGTAACCACTCCATGGCTCCAGCCTGTGTTTGCTCAAGGCCCTGGGGCTCTCCAATCAGCAGGAAGTAAAGCCAGCCAGGCCTTTGTCCTTCCCTTCAGTGCTGCAAGGTCCCCCAATCCCTGGGTGGTTTCAGAAGTGCTGTCTGGGATTCAGGGACTAGAGTAAAAAACCTTAGAAGTCTGCCTGGTGTTCTGTTATATTGCAGCTGAGCTGGCACTCAAAGCAAAAGACACACTCCTTCCCATTCTACCCTGCTACTCTTTCCAAAGGGATAGGAACCTCACCTGATAGCCACCACCACCCCAGGCCAGTGGGATTATTGCCAACTACCACCAATGTTCCCTTAAGGCCCATGCTTCCTGGCCTGGGACTTACCCTTCAGGGCAGTGGACTGTTGTCTAGCCCCAGGGCAAGTTCAGAAATGCCATCCAAACATCAAGCCCTGTTCACTGGAGATCCTGAGAGTCCACTTGTTGCTCTCCCCCTCTGTGTCCATGCTGGTAGTTAAGGTGTAAGACAAAGTACTCTTTAGTTTTCCTTCTGCATTTCTCAAGCAGAAGGAGTTTTTCCCCATAGCCACCACAGCTGGTCATGTGCTGAGTCTCACCTGAAGTGAGCAAGTCTCAGAGGCCCACCCAAGGCCCTTGATGTTGTACCTGGGCATCGCTACTGGCTATTCAGGGCCCAAGGGCTCTTCAGTTAGCAGATGATGAATGCTGCCAGGACTGGGTCTTTTTTTTTTAAGGCAGCAGGTTCCCTTCTGGCCCAGGGTATGTCTAGAAATGCCCTCTTGGAACTAGGGCCTGGAATGGGGACATCACAACTCTGACCAGTGCTCTATCCTACTGTGCTTGGGCTGGTATCTTAGATGCAAGACAGCGTCCTCCCCACTCTTTCCTTTCCTCTCCTCAGGTGGAAAGAAGGGGTGCCTTTTGGAGCTGCAAACTGTGGAGCCTATGGTTAGAGGAGGAGTGATGCCAGCCCTCCCTTGGCTTCCCCAGCTGGTGTCTCAGTTCACCAGCTGTGTGCCCCCTCAGTTCACTGTCTTTGGGCCTAGTTCAGCACTAGGACTCACCTATGTTTTGCAGCCCTATGGCCTAGATTGCCTTTCAAGTTTACTTGGAGAGTAAACAGAGTGCTGTAGACCTTGGTGGCAAGGTTTGCAGGCACTCAAGTTCATATTGCTGGGATCGATGATTCTCTTCTGGTTTGGGCTGGTTTAAATGCTCACTCCATGGGCAGGTATCAGCTGAATTTGGTCTGCTTTCCCTTTCTGCTCTAACAGGACAGCTCTGAGCTCAATACCTCACAATTGCTGTGTTCTCCCTCCCCCAGTATCCAGAGACACTATTTGCACCAGGCCACCACTGTGGGGCATGGGGTTGGTGGTGGGGTAGGGGTGGCATTGGTGATTTTGGATTTTTAAAAAGTCTTTTCAGTGCCTGTTTTAGTGATATTGGAACAGGAATTAAAAGAAATTAAAAAATTTGTAATCAGAAACTTAGTTGTATGTAAGAAAACCCAGTTCCCCCTGAGAAAAAGAAAGAGCTGGAGTCCTTTAGAATTAACTGCCTGTTTTTCTGTGGCTAGTGAGCCTTATCTCTCCCCCTTTCCCAGGCATTGTGAAGACCGTGTTTTTCTAGCTGTGCAGCTTCAAGGTCACTAGACAGATAAACTCAAGTCGTAAAACATGTTTTTCCTTGAAAAGTAAAAAACAATATAATGCATGTCTCAATTAATTGAATAGCTGTCTTTGTTTCTCACTTCTGTAATATGCTTCCCCCTGCACAGATCTCCCCCACCCCACAAAATGCTTAAAAGGTAACTTGACTCTTTGTTCACGGCTCAGTCCTTTGGATGTTAATCCGACTGGGCTGGTGCACCTAAATAATAAATATCCTCCTGAACCCCATCAGTCTCTCTGATTCCTTATCAATTCCACTACATTTCTGGGGGCTTGTCCGTGGTTGAAGATGACAGATTTACTGTCTCCTTTGCCTGTGGGACTAGAGCCCCAGGGCTGGGTGAGACCCAGCATCCAAGGCGCACCACGGGAGAGCTTCACCCAGATGAAAACTGGCTCTCCTGCGTCCCGGCACCCTGCCTGGCAGTGCAGCAGAACCGGGTATGGGGCTGTAGGACAATACCAGCACTTCAGGAACTGAAGTAAGGAGTAAGGGCCCAAGACAGGAAAGCCCTTCCCATAGGGATGAAGGGGAGTTTGATCACCTCCAGGGTACCAACCACTAATCCAACCCAGAGTGGCTGGGGGTGGCAGGAGTGGCCTGCCAATTTGGATGAACCTTGTGTCCCCACTAACAAAGTGAAAGTGGTTCACTGGATCTGGAGACAGGAACTGGGAGTGGGTGGGTGTGTGCGAACCTACCCAGGACATGAGAGACACTCGTTTAGTCTGATGAGGAGTCCTGGGGTAGGAGTGTTGTGTGTATGTGTGTGAATGTGGGAGCCTAACTAGGCTCACCTGGGACATGAGAGAGGCTTGTTTTGTCCAATTAGGAGTCCTGGGGCAAGGGAGGTGTGTGAAATGGCATGAAAGAGATGGTCTTGGGAGAGGCCAATGCAGGGAGTGACGTGGGGAGGCATAGATCCCTAGCATGGTCTGTGTGCTCCAAGGCGAGTGTTGGGGAAATCAGACTGAGGACGTTGCATAAGGCTGATAGGACCAGCTTCGTAGCCGCAGCAGGCTGTGACAGGGGAAGGCACGTTCCTGGCTGAGCAGTGTCCGAAACTTCTGTAATAGGACCCGGTCTGGTGGATCTGAGAGTGAAAGTGAGAGTGAAAGTGCGTTGCAAGGGAGGAAATAGGAGGGAAAGTGTCAAAACCAACCCCTTTGGAGTGCATGATAAAGAATTAAAAAAAAAAGATTTAGAGGTGATTATGGGATAAAACTGGATGTTCAAAAGTTGAGGACATACTGTGAATTAGAATAGCCCTCTTTGTGTTAGACGACTGGCCGAAGGCACTATAGAGAAATTGGTCATGTGTTTTAAGGTGGTGACTAGGGTTGGAGGACATCCAAGGCATTCAGACCTAGTCTTTGTATTGACTCATGACTAAATGAATGCAGCCCTGCCTAGCAGTTTATTGTAAAATGCTTGCAGCTCACGCCAAGAGAAACCAGCTGAGCTGGCAGCTACAGAGTTAAAGGGAAAGTCACAGAGGCTTGTAGCACCGCCAAGCCAATAGTGAAAGTAAAAATCAGCTGCCCCAGAAGCTGAGACAAAAAAAAAGTCTCTGGAAAGGCAGAAAAACCAGTTTTGCAAGAACCACAGTAGGGAATAGAGACTCCTCCTCCCTACATTCCAATCTACCCATTTACCAGGCTAACTGCCCCTAAGGAGTTAAGTTAAAAGGAATACAGGCTCTCAATCTCACATGAGAAGGAGAAATCAGAGCTCAGGGAAATTAAAGTGAAAGGCTCAAAAAGTCAGGCAGGCCGTCTCAGATCTGGCCGTGCCCAAGTTATGCTTATGCCTCTTAAGAGGACCAGAGGACCCCCACTAAGAGCCGGATGATGCAGTCGAGCTTTAGCACCTACAAAGGTGCTGAGAAGCAGTTCTGCAAAGGCTGAAGGATGGTAAAAGAAAGGCAACCAATATAAAAATCTCAGAGGTGCTCCAGGGTGCAGATAAAAGCACCAGCCAATTTTATAAAAGACTGTGAGGCATTTTGGTTGTATACTCTGTTTAACTCTGAGGCTGCTGAAAATCAGCACATGGTGAATATGGTGTTTGTAAGTCAGGACCAAGGAGATATCAGGCATAAATTGCAGAAGTTAGAAGCTCCATAGGTGTGAATGCTACTCAGCTTATTAAAGTGGCTACCAAGGTGTAAATTAACCGAGATCAGAAGGCTGATCGGAGGCTTTAAAAAGGCTAATTTACTAGCAGCAACCCTTATGGAAAGAGAAGCTGGCTTTGCAAGGAGGCATGGACGCAGGCGTGAATGCAGTCGTGGAAAAAGCTAGTCTGGTCAGGAGTTTGAAAGCCGGCTGAGGCTAGAGAAAGATTAATGTGCTTTATGTAAAAGAAAAGCACACTAGAAGGATAAATGTCAGGGCCATAGTATGAAAAAAAAAAAACACTGGCCAAGGGCTACTGCACCCAGAAAAACCCAAGACCCCCTGCACCTGCTGTGAAAGACAGGATATAAAGTGTCAGGAGAAAGCTCAGATGTTCTTTAAAAGTGTCCAGTAGCTGGGCTTTTATATGAGCCAAGAAGAAAGATGCCTTGGTAGTGAACAAAAGCAGGCTGTTTGTGCACTTCCTACTCCAACCACCTGGCGTCCAATAAGAGAGTCCCTAAGGGCAGCAAGGTTCTGCCACATTTAGATGCCAAATGTCTTGTTCATGGCTAAGCCATTATACAAAGCCACAAAGAGGAGAAAAAAAGGAGTCTCTCCTCTAAGAGGCCAACCAGGAGAAGGCTTTAAAAAAAAAATCAAAGAAACCTTGACTCAGGCTCCAGCTTTAGGACTACCAGATCTAACTAACTAAGCTTTTCTTCTTGTATGTCCACAAGTGAAAGGGAGGCCATAGAGGTTCTAACTCTAAGTTAGAACTTAGAAGGACAACTACTAAGTTAGAAGTCCTTAGAAGGACAACTGCCCTGCTCTGACCACACCAGTTCTAACTCTAACTCAAATCATAAGGTCATGGCATCACCCAGTGACATACTTATCCAGGCAATTAGATTCTGTGGCACTTGGATGGCTTCCTTATTTTAAAACACTAGCTGCCACTGCCCTACTGGTGCAGGAAGCTAATAAACTGACTTTAGAGACTGTGAATACCCTAAACCCGGCTACGTTGCTCCTCATCGAGTCAGTGACAGGAGGCCCTCTTCATTGCTGGGTGGACATGGTAGATGAAGTGTTCTCAAGCCGAAGAGATTTGACAGATCAGCTCCTCAAGGACCCAGACATTGAATATTTTACTGATAGAAGCAGTTTCATATTAAAGGGAGTCTGCCAAGCTAGGTATACAGTGGTGACTTTGGACTCAGTAGTGCAGTCTTTGCCTATAGAAACTTCTGCTTAGAAAGCAGAGCTAATATCTCTGACAAGAACTCTTTGGCTAGCAAAAGACAAAAGGACAAATATTTACACAGATTCCAAATATGCTTCTGCTGCTTTGCATGTTCATGAGGCTATTTACGAAGGAAAAAAAAAAAGATTTTAACTGCTGGAAGTAAAAAAATAAAATAAAGTACAAGGAAGAAATTCTACAGCTCTTAAATGCTGTATGGGCCCCAAAAGAGGTGGCAGTGATGTGCTGCAAGGGGCACCAAAAAGCAAGAACACTAAAGGCTAAAAAAAAGGGAAAGGCAAACATAAAGGCAAATGCAGTCTTTAAGTATGGCCATGCAAAAGATGCATGGTTAGGTATGAAAAAAAATGCCTGTAAGTCTAACAGACCCAGTACACCCTTTCAAACCTGAGGACTTTGTTTAGGTTAAAAAATAGGGTCTAACCACTCTAGGACCCATATAAGATAGGCCCCATATTGTGATCATGTCTACTCCCACTGCTGTTAAAGTTGCAGGTGTCACACCTTGGATTCACCATAGCTGGCTAAAATCAGCGGCAGTAGTGACTCCCGACGACGACCAGTGGATTAGCCAACAAGACCCAGATCGCCCGACCCGAATAGTCCTACAGTGAAACCCAGCCACTGGTAAGGACAACTGCCCTGCTCTGACCACACTGGAGGCTGGTCAGTCTATGCACGGCTGAAGCTTGAGGATCCTGCAAGCTCTGCTCTAATCACATCCCGAAAGCTGACTAGTCTATGCACAGCTGAAGCTAAGAGGACCATCTCTGGATAAGTAAATGTGAATACAATGTATAAGCCTAGTTATAATTCTGTCAGTACTGATTGTTCTGTTGTTATGTTATTACTGCAAATGCTGCAAATGTCTATGCCCAGAGGAATGTTTGCCACGCCTATGTGTAGTGTAAGCATAGTTCTATTACCTACGCTAATGTTTTTACCATTTCTGCCTATACTAAAAGGGAAGAAATCTCTAGAAAAATGCCCACACTGTGTAGACACTACCTGGGTAAGGAATACCATAGTTACAACTCTACCATACCTACTATAAATATACGGGAACCAGGTTAGGAACCTGCACATACAACCAGACCACCTATTCAGTCTGTGACCCAGGAAATAATCAGCTATATGTATGTTATGACCCTAAGCTCTTACCCTATAAATTCTGGTTTAAAACACATATTAAATCAGAGAAAAAAACAAAAAGAAAGAGAGCTTATAGCTCAAACCAAAGAAGACCCTCTCTCCTATAAAAGGCCTATTTCCTTGTACTTTGATGCCTGCCATGCTGCATATGTTCATAATCCTAAAACAATCAGAAGCAGTCTGCAATAGTTTAACACAAGAGAGGCTTAGCAGCAGCAGCCCTAAACATCTGTACAGAAAACCACAAATTGGATGCCCAGACTGTAACATTCAGTGGAATATGCTAACACAGCTCCAACGCTTATATTCAGGAAAGACTGCTCTACTAAGTAGTATGTCAACCAAATGAAATTGTAAGACAAGGACATGCAGTTCTTTAAATTTTACTGTCTTAAAGCCAGAGCTACCTTTTTGGTCTACAGGACAGACAGCACTGTTACAAGTTAAAAGGAACAGGCCTTGGAGTTCCACTACTAATTGTCAAAAAGACTAGAAGGACTCAAATGCATCCAACCCTGCAATTCCGGGTCCATAAGTCATTCTAAAAGCATTTTAATCAGTCAGTGCCTGAGCTTCTCCCATCAACCAAAACCATATTTGCCCAACTAGCTGAAAACATAGCTGGCAGCTTAATTTCCTCATACTATGTATGTGGAGAAACAAAAATGGGAGACCAGTGGCCATGGGAGGCAAAAAAATTAATGCCACAAGATCACTTCACTTTGCCTAACCCAGTCAGTGAACCAACAGCCTCAGCCAGTGTTTAGTTGTTAAAAACCTCCATAATTGAAAAGTACTGTATCGCCTGATAAGAAAAGGCTTTCACAGAAGCAGTAGGAAAAACAACCTGCCCAAGGCAACAATATTATAATAAGACTAAAAACAAAACTCTACGGAGAAATGCCCAGAATGACTCCTACTTACCAGATCCAAACCCTTTCTCTTGATTCTCTACTCTAAGCCACTCTTGAGATCAACTAGAGGCTCCAGATGCTTGGAAGGCACCCTCTGGCCTGTATTAGATCTGTTGAACATGGGCATATTGGCAACTGCTGGCTAAATGGATGAGGGCATGTGTGTTAAAAACAATCAAGCCTTCCTCTTTCTAATTCCTCTAAAGCAAGAGGAACTCTTAAGATATCCAGTTTATGATAAAAATTAAAAAATAGGAGCATAATCACAAAAATAGACATAAATGTCAAAGAGATGTGGACATAAGTGTTGTGGGAAGTCAGGGACTCCAAACGGAGGGACCGGCTGAAGCCATGGCAGAAGAACGTGGATTGTGAAGATTTTATGGACATTTATTAGTTCCCCAAATTAATACTTTTATAATTTCTTATTCCTGTCTTTACTGCAATCTCTAAACATAAAATTGTAAAGATTTCATGGGCACTTATCACTTTCCCAATCAATACCCTTGTGATTTCCTATGCCTGTCTTTACTTTAATCTCTTAATCCTGTCAGCCGAGGAGGATGTATGTCACCTCAGGACCCTGTAATAATTGCATTAACTACACAAATTGTACAGCATGTGTGTTTGAGCAATATGAAATGTGGGCACCTTGAATAAAGAACGGGATAACAGCAATTGTTCAGGGAATAAGAGAGATAACCTTAAACTCTGACCGCTGGCGAGCTGGGCGGAACAGAGCCATATTTCTGTTCTTTCAAAAGCAAATGGGAGAAATATCACTGAATTCTTTTTCTCAGCATGGAACATCCCTGAGAAAGAGAATGTGTGCCTGTGGGTAGGTCTCTGAACTGGCCCCCTGGGCGTAGCTGTCTCTTATGTTCGAGGCTGCAGAGATGAAATAAACTCCAGTCTCCCATAGTGCTCCCAGGCTTATTAGGAAGAGGAAATTCCCGCCTAATAAATTTTGGTCAGACCGGTTGATCTCAAAACCCTGCTTCCTGATAAGATGTTATCAATGACAATGGTGCCTGAAACTTCATTAGCAATTTTGATTTCACCTCGGTCCTGTGGTCCTGTGATCTCCCCCTGCCTCCACTTGCCTTGTGATATTCTATTACTGTGTTAAGTACTTGATGTCTGTCACCCACACCTATTCACACACTCCCTCCCCTTTTGAAAATCCCTAATAAAAACTTGCTGGTTTTTGTGGCTTGTGGGGCATCACGGATCCTACCAACATGTGATGTCTCCCCCGGATGCCCAGCTTTAAAATTTCTCTCTTTTGTACTCTGTTCCTTTATTTCTCAAGCTGGCTGACACTTAGGAAAAATAGAAAAGAACCTACATAATTATCGGGGCAGGTCCCCCGATACATAAGAGACTGGAAAGATAATGAATGGCCTCCTGAAAAAATCATTAAATATTATAGGCCAGCTATGTGGGTGCAAGATGGGTCATGGGGGTACCACACCCCAATCTATATGTTCAACTGCATCATAAGGTTGCAGGCAGTCCTTGAAATTATAACCAATGAAACATCAAGGGCACTAGATTTATTGGCAATACAAGTAACACAAATAAAAACTGCTGTATATCAAAATAGATTAGCTTTAGATTACCTCTTAGCCTCAGAAGGAAGAGTATGTGAAAAATTTAATTTAACCAACTGTTGCCTAGAAATTGATGATAATGGCCGAGCTATCATGGAAATCACAGCTAGAATGTGAAAGCTGGCCTATGTTCCAGTTCAGACTTAGTCCAGGTGGTCCCCGGATTCTTTGTTTAAAAAAAAAATGGTTCTCAAGCTTTAAAAGATTCAAAACCCTCACTGGTAGGTTCTTGCTTATTCTTGGCATCTGCCTCATCCTCCCTTGCCTTTTACCTCTGTTTATTAGGAGTATTCAGTCAACTATAGAGTTTGTATATTCCGACAAACTACTGTGCAGTTGATGGCATTAACCAAATATCAGCTGCTGCCAGTAGAAGAAAAAGCTCAGCTCCGCAAAGAGATGGCAAATAGTGGTGCTTTCTATGAACATCTTTGTGATAAAAAGCACCAAATGGGGGAATGGAACAGGAATTAAATTAAAAAACGTATAAGCAGAAACTCAGTTGTATGTAAGAAAACCCAGTTCCCCCTGAGAAAAAGAAAGAACTGGAGTCCTTCAAAAATTAACTGCCTGTTTTTCTGTGGCTAGTGAGCCTCATCTCTCCTCCCTTCCCAGGCATTGTGAAGACCCTGTGTCTCTAGCTGTGCAGCTGCAAGGTCACCAGACAGATAAACTCAAGTCGTAAAACATGTTATTTCTTGAAAAGTAAAAAATGATGTAATGCATGTCTCAATTAATTGAATAACTGTCTTTGTTTCTCTCTTCTGTAGTATGCTTCCCCCTGCATTGATCTCCCCCCACCCCACACAATGCTTAAAAGGTAACGACTCTTTGTTTGGGACTTTGGATGTTAATCTGACTGGGCTGGTGCACCTAAATAATAAATATCCTCCTGAACCCCATCAGTCTCTCTGATTCCTTATCAATCCAGCTACAATATGAAGTTAAAACCAGGCACTATGAGTGCTCATCTGATTTTTGTTATTAAGAGAAGGTATTTTTTCGATGGATAGTTGTTAACTTGGTGTCCTTGCAGGAAGAATGATCGGTAGAGCCTTCTATTCAGCCATCTTGCTTTGCCCTTTCTCCAGGAGTCTTTAAGTCATCTTGCATTGATTTTTTATGTATGGTAGAAGGAAGGGCGCCAGTTTCAATCTTATGCATGTGGCTAGGCAGTTATTCCAGAACCATTTATTGAATAGGGACTCATTTCTCCATTGCTTGTTTTTGTCATTTTTGTTGAAGATCAGATGATTGTAGGTGTGTGGCTTTATTTGTGGGGTCTCTATTCTGTTCCATTAGTCTATGTGTCTGTTTTTATACCAGTGCTATGCTCTTTTAGTTACTATAGCCCTGTAGTGTAGTTTGAAGTCAGGTAGTGTGTTACCTCTGGCTTTGCTCTTTTTACTTAGGATTACTTTGGCTGTTCCAGCTCTTTTTTGGTTCCATATGAGTTTTACAGTAGGTATTTTCTAATCTATGAAAAATTTCACTGGTAATTTGATAGGAAAAGCATTGAATCTGTAAATTGTTTTGGGTAGTATGGTTATTTTAGCAATATTGATTCTTTCTACCCATGAGCATGGAATGTTTTTCCATTTGTTTGTGTCATCTGTGATTTCTTTAAGCAGTACTTTGTAATTCTCATAGTAGAGATCTTTCACCTCCCTTGTTAACTGTATTCCTAGGTATTTTATTCTTTTTGTGGCCATTGTGAATGGGATTGTGTTCTTGATTTGGCTCTCAGTTTGGATATTATTGGTGAATAGAAATGCCACTGATTTTTATACGTTGATTTTGTATCTTGGAACTTTGCTGAAGTTGTTTATCAGATCTAGAAGCCTTTGAACAGAAACAGTGTTTTTTTGTTTGTTAGTTTGCTTCGCTTTTTTGAGATGGAATCTCACTCTGTCGCCCAGGCTGGAGTGCAGTGGTGTGATCTCTGCTCACTGCAACCTCTGCCTCTCAGGTTCAAGCGATTCTCATGCCTCAGCTTCCTGTCTTATCTGTGTGTTACTGTCTGCTCTTTCTGGCTGCTTGTAATTAGAAGAGAAGTGATTTCATTGAAATGCATCAGGCTAGAAAGAGAGCTGGAACTTAAAGTGGCAGTGTTTGTTCAAGATGATGGTGCTCCTGCTCTGTCAATATGAAATAGCCAGGAGAAATCATTAAAATCATTAAAATAAACCCTTTATTAGCTGGGATTACAGGCATGCACCACTATGCCTGGCTAATTTTTGTATTTTTAGTAGAGATGAGGTTTCACTATGTTGGCTAGGCTAGCCTTGAACTCCTGGCCTCAAATGATCTGCCTGCCTCGACCTCCCAACATGCTGGGATTATGGATGTGAGCCACCACACCAGGCCATGATGGGGTTTTCTAGGTATAGAATCAAATAGTCTGTGAAGGCAGATAATTTGAAGTCCTCTTTTCCTGTTTGGATGACTTTTATTTCTTTCTCTTGCCTGATGCCCTGGTTTGAACTTCCAGAACTATGTTAATAGGAGTGGTGAGGGTGTGCATTCTTGTCTTGTTCTGGTTCTCAAGGGGAAATGCCTCTAGCTTTTGCCTGTTTAGTATGATGTTGGCTGTGGGTTTGTCACACATGGCTATTATTATGTTGAGGTATGTTCCTTTGATGCCCAATTTATTGAGGGTTTTTAACGTAAAGGGAGGTTGAATTTCATTGAATGGCTTTTCTGCATCTGTTGAGATGATCGTGTGATTTCTGTTTTTAGTTTTGTTTCTGTGATGAATCAAATTTATTGATTTGCGTATGTTGAACCAACCTTGCATCCCAGGGATAAACCCTACTTGATTGTGATGAATTAGCTTTTTGATGTGCTTCTGGATTTGCTATGCTAGTATTTTGTTGAGGATTTTTGCATCTATGTTCATCAGGGTTATTGTCCTAAAATTTCTTTTTTCATTTTGTGTCCACCAGATTTTCATATCAGAATGATACTGGCCTCATAGAATGAGCTAGGAAAGAGTCGATCCTCCTCAATTTTTTGGGATAGTTTAGCTAGGATTGGTACCAGCCCTTCTTTATATGTCAGGTAGAATTTGGCTGTGAATCTGTCTAGTCCAGGGCTTTTTGTTGTTGGTAGGTTTTTGATTATAGTTTCAGTGTCAGAACTTACTCTGGTCTGTTCAGGGTTTCAATTTCTTCCTGGTTCAATCATGGGAGAGGGTGTATGTTTCTTGGAATGTATCCATTTCTCTAGGTTTTCTAGTTAATGGGCATGGAAGTATTTGTAATAGTCTCTGATGGTTTTTTATATGTCTCTGGGGTCAGTGGTAATGTCCCCTTTGTCATTTCTGATGGTGTTTATTTGGATCCTCTTTTTTTTTTTTTTGCTCTATTAGTCCAGCTAGCAGTCTACCAGCCTTATGTGTTCTTTCAGAAAACCAGCCTTTAGTTTTGTTGATCTTTTGTATGTTTTTTTGTGTCACCATTTTGTTCAGTTCAGCTCTGATTTTGACAAGCCTTGGGGGATGGTGTCCCTGGCCATGCTCCACTGCAGCAGGTCCCATGGCAAATGCTCTGGGTTCCATGCAGCGGAGTCTTGTCCCCGCCAACTCTCCAAGAAGCTCTCCCTTGCCAGCCCAAATGTCCATGGGTTCTCCTGTAGCTAGGATTCCAGAATTCCATAGTGAGAGTGGGCCGCTCCATGTCTACTTAACTTATCCCTTCCCCAGAAGCCACTCAGGGCAAGGAATAAGTCCTGATGCTTGTATACCCTGTGAAGATTCCCCAGCTTCTTGCTCCTTCAGTCCAGGATCTGTGTCCTCCCTCTGACTACTCTCAATGCCGTCCTTCTGAAGATCTGCTCAGAGTGTGCTAGTCTTCTTGATGGTCTTATCTCTTGGTGGGAGATGCTCTTGCTGGCTGTGTCTGGTTGGCTATCTTGGCTCTGAGCCCCCTTATCTTTTTAGATCTACTTAAACATTTTTTAAATAAGAAGGCAGTCAGGGGGCATTTTATTATAGATTGTATACTACTACATTTTCTGGCTGTCATAATGTTTTGTGTTGTAGTAGGCATTTAGGTATATATTTTGATACACTTATTAATTGCTTTCTCTAGTGTGGGAAACATTCATTTCAAATGATTGCCAAGGAATATGTAATCTCATTGATGATGTAATATTCTATAATTTCTTTAAACTTCATGAGAACCCTTTATTACATCTCTACGAGGTGTTTCTGCTGAAATACATAGTGAACTCTTGCAAACTGTTAACTTCGTTTATAAAATACTTGGCATGTTAGGATAAATATGTAATATTTCATTAAAACATAATCATGAAGAAATAGGCATTACAATAGAAATGTATTCTAAATTCATATCACATTTTTCAGCTTCATCCAGGATATAGAAATGGAAGTTCTCAAGGCATAATGCTCTATGTAAATTCTTTGAGGGTGGGTATATTCATCTGTTCATTTCTCTTTCAATACCTGAAGCAGGGCTTGCATGTACTAGACACTCAGTAAATATTTACTGAACAAATAAATAATGAAAATTTCATCCCTATGAACACTCATCATTTGTCTTGGAGAAATATATCAACTTAAAATTTATAAGCAATAAATCATTTACCTAAAATAGAAAAAGGTAGACAGTTATTTCCTGATATAGTACTTTCAGTTCTAATGAATGGAATATCAGACTAAGCAAATTTTAATACCTAAGAATTTTTCTAATTAAAAACTGTGGTTATGAACTTTCAGAATAACAGATTTATAGCTTTTCCAAGTACTTTAGCATTCATTGTATTTGTTATACAGAGAAATCCTGTGAGATAGGCTATCATATATTATGATTTTTCATTGTACAAATGAGGGAACTGGATCTCAGAAAGATTAATTGGTTACTCATGGTTACAGTTTGTGAGAGGGAAAGGTAGGTCTCAAACCCGAGTGTCAATGCCTCTAAAGGCAGATTTACTTTCCATTTCACAACATAGCTTTCTCCCTGCTTGACACTTAAATAATGAAGTATGTTGAAATGAAAAGGGAGCTTACATCCCATTCTAACCCCCAGCACTGCAACTGTGTGATTATGTGATGTTGGGCAAGTCAGGTGATCTCATATCCAATATTTTTTTTTCTTCTGCAAACCTCAAATTTATAAGCCAAATTTTGCTTTTTATCATGTGTAGTGATAAGAAATCTCTTGTTAGTGATTATATTCTGATAGCCTTTGTTCTGGGTATATTATTTATCTGTTTCATATGCAGTTTGTAAGCTTACTGAGGGCATAATTTATCATTAAATATAAATATAATTATGTTAAAGTATATGTATATGTGTATGTGTATGTATTTGTATATATGTATACTGCATTTCTGATAGTGCCCAGTTCAATGCAAGGAGCAGATTAGGAGCATATTCTGTATGTATCCTTGTTAGTCTCTTTCTACTTAGGCAGCAATGCAATTGATGAACTCTGATTAGTGAACATCTGGCAGTAAGAAGGTTATCCTGGCATCCACTGTTAGCAGATACCAGATGTAATGTCCTAGCTATGCCCCCCACTCCTTTCATTGACTGTGTTGATAAATTATGATGGTTTTACCTTGCTGAGAAAATGTTTTGGTACTTGTCTCATGTAATTTAAGCAACTCATAACTGTATCTTATTCCTTTAGTAGAAAACCGCACTGCACAAATAACATCCACAGGAAGCCTTGTATTCCAAAATTTTGAGGAGAGTATGAGTGGAATTTATACATGTTTCCTTGAATATAAACCTACTGTGGAAGAAATTGTTAAACGTCTTCAACTAAAATATGCTATATATGGTAAGAAGTAAAGTTAGTTGTGTTTTAACCTTTCTTAATGATTTTAAGCATTTAAATATGTTTAAGTAGGCTTGTCTTAAAGGGGATTTGTTATTTTTAGTCTCATTTAATTAAAAAAGAATTACCGCCTCCCTATGTAAGTACTTTGTAAAGGGTTAGTGGTGAGGGCACAGAATGGTTAACAGATTGTAGTCTTTTTTTTCTTCAGGGGAATGTTGACATGTACACACAGATAAATTTTAGGGCCAGGGATGTATAAATGTTTTCAAATTATTATGATGATATTATGGCTTTTACTATATTAAATTCTAAGTATTTTAAATTTGAGTATCTGATTTCTGGTACACTGCCATCCCCCAAAACAGGAACGTGAAACACCACTGTAAATTCCTTTTCTGGTAGATTGACCTTTTGAGGCTTACAATTGGCAGAGCTCAGTTGATATGTGTAAGAATTACAGAAAGAGGAAAGAAACATGAAAAGGTGGCTTGCCAGTCAAGACAGATTTATTTTAGAGAAAAGAAACCTGAGAGGCGCCTTCTGGCCGAGTTAGGTCAGAGGCACACACTCTTACAGACTAAGAGTTTTTGAGGATTCAGGGTGGGAGAGTTTATCAGAGGCTTGGACTGCTTCTGTGTCTCTTTGTTCTGCTTATCTGGGAGGGAGAGTTGTGTGTCTGTTCCCATACATCTTTTTGCAGCTGCAGGCATATCCCCCAAGTCTGCTTTTAGCTTCTCTATCTTAGTGCAACTGAAGGGAAAGGAATGTGCTTATTAAGGCCCACTTTTTTTTTTTTTTTTTGAGATGGAGTCTCACTCTGTCACCTAGGCTGGAGTGTGCAGTGGTGCGATCTCAGCTCACTGCAACCTCCACCTCCTGGGTTCAAGCGATTCTCCTGCCTCAGCTTCCCGACTAGCTGGGACTACAGGCACGTGCCACCACACCTGGCTAATTTTTTGTATTTTTGGTAGAGATGGGGTTTCACCGTGTTAGCCAGGATGGTCTCGATTTCCTGACCTCATGATCTGCCCACCTGGGCCTCCCAAAGTGCTGGGATTACAGGCATGAGCCACCACACCTAGCCAAGGCCTACTGTTTTACTGGGGCCCATTGTGTAAAGGTGAAGTTTGGCAGTTACCTGAGAGACTTTACCCCATCTCCCTCTGTGCCCCAGCTGTCTTATCTGTGTTTTACTGTCTGCTCTTTCTGGCTGCTTGTAATTAGAAGAGAGGTGATTTCCTTGAAATGCATGAGGCTAGAAACGGAGCTGGAACTTAAAGTGGCGGTGTTTGTCCGAGATGACACTGCTCCTGCTCTGTCAATATGGAGTAGCCAGGAGAACAGCCTGAACTCAAGTTGCTTGTAGGTTCCATCTCACTGGTGGGACCCATGTGTGGCAGACAGAATAATGGCTCCTAAACATGTCCATATCTAGTCATATCCAGAACATGTAAGTGTGTTGCCCTACATGGCAAAAGGGATTTAGCAGATGGATTAAATTAAGGCTCTTGAGATGAGGAGATTATCCTGAATTATCTAGGTGGGTCCAATGTAATCACAGGGTTCCTTCTAAGAGGAAGGCAAGAGGGTCAAAGGCAGAAAAAGGAAATGCGCTGACAAAAGGAGAACTTGCAGTGATTTTCTTTGAAGATCAAAGAAGAAGCCACATGCCAAATAATGCAGGCAGCCACTACAGCTAGAAATGACAAAGAATTGGATTCCCCCTAAAGCTTTCAGAATGAATACAGCTTGATTTTTGCTTAGTAAGACTCATTTTGGATTTCTGATCTCCAGAGCCATAAGGTAATAAATTTGTGTTGTTTAGAACATTAGGTTTGTGGTAATTTGTTACAGTGTCAATAAGATAACTTACACACCATTACTTTGACAGCAAGGGTGCCAAACAACTGGCAGAATTATTAGTGGTTTCTTGATAATATTTTGGTTAATCAAAAAATACTTTCCCATGTAGCCAAAGAGAAACATAATGTTTTGGTAAGATAATTAACTTTGTTAGGCAAATAATTTGTTTAAACCTTTTAATCAGTCATGTTTCATTTTTGTTACATAGTAGTTATCTCCATCTTGTTACTTCAGGTACCTAACTTATAATAAATGTACTTCAGAATCACTCATAAGTACATATTCACATATGCTAACAAATGTAAAAGTGCCTAAAATGAGTGCTGGTTTATAATAATGATAATGATAGCTAATATTTACTGAGCACTTATGATGTACCAGGCAGTGCTGTGTTTTTACATGTAATTATTACAACAACAGCAAAATCCATATTTATATAATGCTTGCTTAGTGTAAGCATTGTTCTGATTTATTTATATTAAATGTATTTCAAAACAAACTGTGATGTAGGCACTGCTATTTTTGGTCTCGTAAATGTAAGGAAACAGAGTGGTTAAGTGACTTTCTCAAGACCATAGTTATTAAGTAGGGGAGGGGAGAACTCAGATTTCAATTTAGGAATTCTGGTCCTAGAGTTAGTATTCTTATGCTTTATGATATCCTACTATGTACACCACTGTTATATGAATGCCAGCAGGATGAAGACCAGATTAATAAACTGACTTTGGAGACCTACTCTTTTTATGCTTAAAACAAATGCAATTGATTCTATTTTATTATACATAGCTCCTTTAATCTTTGTAATAGCTACATGGTGTTTCAGATTTTATTTGAGTGTTCTTCAGTTAATTATTATTTAGTTTGTTTCATATTTTCCCTTCCTCAGATGGTACTGTATGAAACATTTAAATATCTGTCCATCCATCCATCACTGATCTGTGTATACACACAGATACACCATACCCCCCACCATACTAACACTGCTGTATTTTGTAAGATAAGTTGTTAGTCTTTCAGAAAGATGAATTCTGTAAAGGAAAATCTGCAGGGAATTCATAGTGCTATTTTGATTGATTCTTTTGTATAGCAGTTTGCAACCTTGCTATAATAGATGAGAACCTCAGTTTCTAAAACCCCTTTAATGCTGTATTTTGAAGTGTTGCCAATATAATAAATTAATGGTATTTTGTAGTTTTAATATGCATTTTTTGGACTTTGGTGGGTTATTCAAATCTTGTTATTTGTGTGAGCTCTGTGTGTGTGTATGTTTGTGTGTCTGAATAGCTACTGAGAGATATATAGCTATGTAGATATTAATTTTATGTCAAATGCATTGTATTCTGTATTTTGTTTTTAGCTTATTAATCTCTTATATTCTAAGTAAAGGATAATTGCAAATTTAAAAATTTTATATAAACTACAAGTGGTATTTTCTTTTTGACTCATGTTTTTTACTGTGTTGAGCAAGATATTCACCATTACCTGGATTGTAAGAAGTAAAATCAACTTATAATTTTCTATATATATATATATAAAATATATATATAAAATATATATATATAAAATATATATATATAAAATATATATATATAAAATATATATATATATAATATATATATATAAAATATATATAAAACCTTTAAAAATTTTAGAAAATTAGAAAAATAAAATCAAGAATTGTTATCGGTTTTGAATATGGCAAGACACTAGGTATAAAATGGTGACTCATTGCTTTAATATACACTTCTTAATTATTAGTGAGTTAGAACATCTTTTCATATTTTTATTATTCAGTAGATTGCCTTTTCAATTCCACTGTCATCTTCCTTTTGCATAGTTTGTCTTTTTCTTACTAATTTTTAGATATTTTGCTATTCTGGATACTAGTCTTTTCTTATGCATGCTTTAAGTAATTTCTACCTTCTCTCACTTAAGATGTTTATACTAACAGAAGTTTCAATTTTTTGTTTGTAATGAGAGCTATCAATTTTAATTCCCTGAGTCGTTTTGCTTTTGTTTTGTTTAGTTTTGTTTTCTAAGAGATTGTTTCCTATCTAGAAAATAAAAATTGCCCAGAACTTTGGGAGGCCGAGGTGGGTGGATCCCTTGTGGCCAGGAGTTCGACGCCAGCCTGGGCAACATCGAAAAACCCCGTCTCTACTAAAAATACAAAAAAATGAGCCAGGCGTGGTGGTGCACACCTGTAATCCCAGCTACTCAGGAGGCTGAGGCCAGAGAATCACTTGAACCTGGGAGGCGGAAGCTGCAGTGAGCTGGATCATGCCACTGTATTCCAGCGTGGGTGACGGAGTGAGACTCTGCCTTAGACAGCAAAAAAGAAGAAAAGAAAAGAAAAATTGTTTCCTATATTTTCTAGGCCTATTTTTTTAAAACAGGAATAAATTAACACCTTTTATTTGTTAGACAAAGAGCAATGTTCAATATAAATTTTCTTAAGACACTTAAAACCTGTGAATTTCTGACCAGTTCACAAAACCACCAGATGATACTTCAGCATGAAGTAAAAAACAGACTGTCAGCTCTAAAGATGTTACAGAGCAGAAATTTCCAAATGCGTTTTACAAGCTTTCTAGGCAAATGAATAATCTATCTTCTATAATATATTAACAAAAATTCAAAATATAAGATTATGTTTTGACGTACTTAACAAGCATTCCTTCTTTGTCTCCAACAAACAAAGCTGAGGAAATAATGTAACCATTTTCACACAGAAAATTAAGGCTGCAAGTCATACACAAGAACAGAAGTGCTTGAGCATTAGAACTGTTCTGCTTCATTGTCATACTCGAATTGTTGGCTCTTAAACCATTTTCAGTTACATACAAGGAAAGGTTATTATATGTTCAGCAATTACTAAGTTTTCAATAATTTAAGGTCCAGTAGTTTAGAAAAGTAGACTGAGAATGGTCCTGAAAAGGCAAGTTAAACCTTAGGTCTGTTTTTTCAGGTTAAACTTTTTGTTTTGAGATAAATGTAGATTAACGTATGGTTGCAAGAAATAGTACAGACAGATCACATGTATTCATTACCCAGCCTCCCCAAATTGTAATATCTTGTAAGCTAAGATATTGATTTTGTTACAGTCTACCCATCTTATTCATATTTTTCCAGGTTTATGTGTACTTTTGTGTGTGTGTATGTAATTCTGCCATTTTTATCCCATGGGTAGGCCCAGGTATCTACAACCATAGACAAGATACAGAGCAGTCCCATCAAGACAAGGATACCTTGTATTGATCTTTTATAATTGAACCCATTTTCCCTCCTACCTCCATCCAGAATTCCTGGCAACCACCAATCTTCTCTCATTCTGTATTGTCGTTTCAAAAGTATTATACAAATACAGTGCTATAGTACATAATCTTAGGGGATTGACTTTTTTTCATTTTTCCAAATTCCTTTGTGCATCTATCACACACTCTTTCTTATTGCTGAGTTGCATGGCATAGTATGCATATACCACAGTTTGTTTAATGACTTATGCATTGAAAGATATCTAGGTTGCTTTGCGTTTTTGGCTGTTGCATGTAAAGCTTCTATGGACGTTTGTGGATTGTTTTTCTATAGACATAAGTATTTATTTCTGTGGGGTAAATACCTAAAATGCAGCTGGTTGATCATATGATAGTTGCATATTTAGTTTTATAAGAAACTGCCAAACTGTTTTTCAGAATGACTGTACCATTTTGTATTCCCACCAGCAACATAAGGATAGTCCAGTTACTCCATGTCTCCACCAGCAATTGGTGTTATAATTATCTTTTGTTTTAGCCATTCTGATAGGTGTGAAGTAATATTTCATTGTGGTTTTAATTTGCATTTCTATAATTTCTAATGATGTATTAAATATATTTTATGAGTTTATTTGCCATCTGTACATCCTCTTAGGTAAAATTTCTGTTCATATCTTTTGACCATTTTTTCATTGGATTGTCTGATATATTAACATTGGGTTTTTTGATATTTAATACACATATACAGATAGATAGATACTCTTTCTTTGTTGGATATATATTATTTGCAAGTATTTTCTACCAGTCTGTATTTTGTCTTTTCATCCTCTTGACAGGATGTTTGCAGAGCCTGTTTTAAAATTTGGTTTTTCAGATTTGCTTTTGTGAATCATGCTTTTTGTATTAAGATGAAAAATTATTTGCCTAGTTCTAGATCCCAAAGATAGTCTGTTTTTTTCTGAAAACTTTTGTAGGTTTCCTTTTTTTAAAAAAAAATTATTTTCATTTTAAGTTATTGGGTAACATGCAGGATGTGCAGGCTTGTTACATAAACATGTGCCATGGTGGTTTGCTATCCCTATCAGCCCATCACTTGGATATTAAGTTCAGCATGTATTAGCTATTTTTCCTAATGTTCTTCCTCCTCACACCACCTACGGGCCCCAGTGTGTGTTGTTCCCCTCCCTGTGTTGATGTGTTCTCATTGTTCAGCTCCCACTTATAAGTGAGAATATGTGGTGTTTGGTTTTCTGTTCCTGCATTAGTTTGCTGAGGATAATGGCTTCCAGCTCCATCCATGTCCCTGTAAAGGACATGATCTTGTTCCTTTTTATGGCTGCATAGTATTTCATGGTGTATATGTATCACATTTTCTTTATCCAGTCTATCCCTGATGGGCGTTTGGGTTGATTCCATGTCTTTCCTTCAATGATATGGAATCATTATTTGCTTCAATGAATAGTGCTTCAATGAACGTATCAGTGCATGTATCCTCATAATAGAATGATTTATGTTTCTTTTGGTATATACTCAGTAATGGGATTGCTGGGTGAAATGGCATTTCTGGTTATAGATCTTTGAGGAATTGCCACACCATCTTCCACAATGGTTGAACTAATTTACACTCCCAGAAACAGTGTAAAAGTGTTCCTGTTTCTCCTCAACCTCGCCAGCATCTGTTATTTCTTGACCTTTTAATAATTGCCATTCTGACTGGTGTGAGATGGTATCTTATTGTGGTTTTGATTTGCATTTCTCTAATGATCAGTGATGTTGAGCTTTTTTTCATATGTTTGTTTGCCCCATGAATATCTTCTTTTGAGAAGTGTGTGTTCATGTCCTTTGCCCACTTTTTAATGGGGTTGTTTTTTTTCTTGTAAATTTGTTTAAGTTCCTTGTAGATTCTGGAATATTAGACCTTTGTCAGATGAATAGAGTGCAAAAATATTCTCTCACTTTGTATATTGCCTGTTCACTGTGATGATAGTTTCTTTTACTGTGCAGAAGCTCTTTAGTTTAATTAGATCCCATTTGTCAATTTTTGCTTTTGTTGCAACTGCTTTTTGCATTTTTGTCATGAAATCCTTGCCTGTGCCTATGTCCTGAATGGTATTGCCTAGGTTTTCTTCTAGGGTTTTTATAATTTTCAGTTTTTTTTTTTTTTTTTTTGAGACGGAGTCTCGCTCTGTCGTCCAGGCTGGAGTGCAGTGGCTTCAATCCATCTTGAGTTAATTTTTTAATAAGGTATAAGGAAAGGGTCCAGGTTCAATTTTCTGCATATGGCTAGCCAGTTCTCCCAGCACAGGTTTCCTTTTTATATTTAACTATGGGATGCATTTTCAGTTAATTTTTGTGTAAAGTGTGCTGAGGCTTGGTTTAAGGTTGATTTTTATTGTTTTTATTTTTTACATATGGATGTTCAGTTGCTTCAATATTATTTCCT
The DNA here is from genome assembly GCF_029289425.2 of Pan paniscus. NCBI lineage: Eukaryota > Metazoa > Chordata > Mammalia > Primates > Hominidae > Pan > Pan paniscus. Next base: position 54,928,806 of record NC_073255.2, on the reverse strand, counting down.
GAAAAGGTTATTCTTCCTCCATTGAGTTGTTTTTGCATCTTTGTCAAAAATCAGTTGAAGATATTTGTGTGGGTGCTTTTTTTCTAGGTTCTGTAATTTCTTCCATTGATTTATAGTTTTATACCTCCTCTACCAGTGCTACACTGTTGATTACTGTAAGTATATAGAAAACCTCAGTACCAAGGAGAAAGTTCTTTTCAAGATAGTTTTCAAGAATAGTCTTTGTTATTTAAATGTCTGTCCCTTTCCATATAAATTTTTGAATATTGTTATGTGCATCAACAAAATATCCTAATGTGATTTTGATGGGAGTTACATTCAATCTATAGATTAATTTGGGGAAGAATTGCATCCTTCCTATACTGTGTCTTCTAGTTTATGAGCATGGTATGTCTATCCATTTAATTAGGTCTTTGATTTCTTTTATTTGCATATACATGTTTTGTTAGGTGTATACTAAGTGTGTTATTTTGATTTTTTAGAATAATTATAAATATTATATTTTAAACTTTTAATTACACATGTTTATTGCTAATATGTAGAAATAAATATTATTTTTGTGTTGATTTTGTATCCTGCCACCTTGTCAAAGTCACATAACAATACTAGATTTTTAGATTTTGGTAGATTCTTCGTGAGACATTTATGGCATGTTGACACAGAGACAGAATCTGTGTATTTGTTATTTATTTTTGTTTTTTTTTATTGAGGAGCCTAGGACTTTAGATATATGTTGAAAAAATATGTTGAGAGTGGGCATCATTACCTTTCTCATAATATTAGGGGGAAATAATCTAGTCTTTCACCATTGAGTATATATAATGTTAGCTGTGGGTTTCTTGTAGGTGCCCATTATCAGATGGAAGAAATTCCCTTATTCTACGTTTATATTTGAGGATTGTTTTTATTGTGAAAGGATGTTGGATTTTGTCAAATGTTTTTTCTTACATAAGTTAATATAAACGTGTTTTTTATTTTGTACTTCATTACTATGGTTTGTTACATGAATTGATTTTTTAACTATTAACCCAAACTTGCATTCTTGGTTTAAATCCCACTTGGTCATGGTGTATGATTTTTTTCAATATTTTGCTAGATTTGATTTGCCAGTATTTTATTGGGAATTTTTGCATTTGTTTTCATAAGAGATACTGGTTTATAGTTTTCTTGTGATGTCTTTGGTTTAGGTATCAGGGTATTACTGGCTTCATAGAATGCGCTGGGGTGTATTCCCTTCTGTTCCAATTTTGAAAGTGTTTGTGAAGAATTGTTGCTAATATATCTTAACTGTTTGGTAGAATTCATCAGTGAAGACCTTTGGGCTTGTGTTGTTTTTCATAGGTAGTTTTTTGATTACTAATTCAACCTTTTTATTACAGGTCTAATCAGATTGTCTATTTCTACTTGAGTCAGTTTCAGTAGTTTGTGTCTTCCTAAGAATTTATTTTATCTAAATGTGTCTAATTTGTTGGCATAGAGTTGTTTGTAGTATTCCTTTATAATTCTTTTATTTCTTTAAGGTCAGTAGTCTCTCCCCTTTTTTCTGATTCTAGTAATTTGAGTCTTCTATCTCTTGTTTTTGTAAATCTAGCTAAAATTTGATCAATTCTGTTGATTTCTTAAAAAACTGGTCTTGGTTTCATTGATTTTCACTATTTTTTATTTATTATATCACTTATCTCTGCTGAAGTCTTTATTATTTTATTCATTCTGCTTGTTTTATATTTAGTTTTTCTATTTTCTCTTTCTTTTTCATTGTCCGAAGATAAAAGATTAGGCTACTTGAGAGCTTTCTTTTATAATATGCCATAAGCATGGCATATTATTTCCCTCTAAGTGCTGTCTTACCTGCATGCCATAGGTTTTGGCATGTTTCGTCTTCATTTTCATTTATATCAAGATTATTTCTAACTTATCTTTTGATTTTTTCTTTGATCTATTGATTATTTAGGAGTCTGTTAATTTTCATTTCTGAGTTTTTCAAATTTCTTTTGTTGCTGATTTTTAATTTTACTTTATCAGAGAAAATAATTTGGATTATTTCAAAGGTTTATGGCTTAGTATATGCTTTATCCTTGAGAATGTTCCATGTGTATTTGAGAAGAATGCATATTCTGCTGCTGTTAGCCGGTTTACTGTAGATGACTCTCAGATCTGTTTGGTTTATAGTGTTGTTCAGGTCTTCTATTTCTTTGTTGATCTTCTTCCTAGTTTTTTTATTCATCATTGTAAGTGGGATATTGATGTCTCCAATTAATATTGAATTATCTAATTCCTCTTTAATATCTGTATATGTTTATAATTGTTCTTTCTTCCTGATATATTGACCTTTTTATCATAATAAAAGTCCCTTTTTTTTCTTTAGTAACTTTTCGTTGTTGTTTTAAAGTCTGTTTTTTGTTTTTTCAGTGTTCCTTGTACCTGACTCTGTAGGAGAAGCGTAGTCTATTTTCCTTGAGAAAGATATCTACACTCAGTATGCCTAACTCCTCCTTTCACCCTCAGTTACCCTCCCATACTATTCTGGTACTTGCATCTGTAATTGCATGAAACTACTGAGGTTAAGGTTATCAATAGTCCCCTTGTTGTTAAATCCAACAGAAACATATTTCTCATTGTCCAGTGGTTCTGCGTCCAGTGCTTCCTCGCGCACTCCACCCACTGGGCCTCTGTTCCAAATCAGGTCTTCTAATGACCTATTGTGATATGGAGATATTGCCATACAGTCAGGAAAGCTGTGGGGGACTTGGTTTAGTTCCTGGCTGGAAAGCAGGAACTTTGATCATTTTCTCATGAGGCACCCTGCTTGTTATGAGCCATAGCTTCAAGCAGCGGTTGTAGCCATTTGGGTTTTTTTTTTTTTTTTTTTTTGCCATTTGGGTTTTTTAGCTTCTATGAGCAGAGTGCTATACTCAGTCCCTAGTTTTATTCTGTGAGTCTAGTATTAGTCTCCTATCTCACATAAAAATCATGTAAGGCTATTCTCCACAGAGGCCAAGTTCCTGCTGTGACTTCCCTGCTACTGTGTCCATAGACCAGCAACCCTATGGCATTTTCCCCACATTGTATATGTACTCTGTGTCTGGTCTGTAAAAATATCCATCTCCTTTTTGACCTGACCCTTGTCTTTTTGGTATTGTCCTTTAATATATCATTAGCATTAGTGTATAATTTTATCAGAAAGGATCTGGAAGCATGATATATTGTGAAGACATCTCCCACCATTTCTTTTTTTTTATTATACTTTAAGTTCTGGGATACATGTGTAGAATGTGTAGGTTTGTTACATAGGTATACACATACAGTGGTGGTTTGCTGCACCCATCAATCTGTCATCTACATTAGGTATTTCTCCTAATGCTATCCCTCCCCTAGCTCCCCCACTACCCGACAGGCCCTGGTGTGTGATGTTCCACTCCCTGTGTCCATGTGTTCTCATTGTTCAGCTCCCCTTTATGAGTGAGAACATGCAGTGTTTGGTTTTCTGTTCCTGTGTTAATTTGCTGAAAATGATGGTTTCCAGCTTCCTCCATGTCCCCGCAAAGGACATGAACTCATCCTTTTTTATGGCTGCATACTATTCCATGGTGTGCGTGTGCCGCATTTTCTTTATCTAGCCTATCATTGATGGTCATTTGGGTTGGTTCTAAATCTTTGCTATTGTGAATAATGCTGCAGTAAACATACATATACATGTGGCTTTATAGTCGAATGATTTATAATCCTTTGGGCATATACCCAGTAACGGGATTGCTGGGTCAAATGGTATTTCTGGTTCTAGATCCTTGAGGAATCACCACACTGTCTTCCACAATGGTTGAACTAATTTACACTCCCACCAACAGTGTAAAAGTGTTCCTATTTCTCCATATCCTCTCCAGCATCTGTTGTTTCCTGACTTTTTAAGGATTGCCATTCTAACTGGTGTGAGATGGTATCTTACGGTGGTTTGGATTTGCATTTCTGTAATGACTAGAGATGATGAGCTTTTTTTCATATGTTTGTTGTCCATGTAAATGTCTTCTTTTGAGAAGTGTCTGTTCATGTCCTTTGCCCACTTTTTGATGGCCATTTGTTTTTTTCTTGTAAATTTGTTTAAGCTCCTTGTAGATTCTGGATATTAGCCCTTTGTCAGATGGATAGATTGCAAAAATTTTCTCCCATTCTGTAGGTTGCCTATTCACTTTGATGATAGTTTATTTTGCTGTGCAGAAGCTCTTTAGTTAAATTAAATCCCATTTGTCAGTTTTGGCTTTTGTTGCCATTGCTGTTGGTGTTTTAGTCACGAAGTCTTTGGCCATGCCTATGTCCTGAATGGCATTGCCTAGATTTTCTTCTAGGATTTTTATGGTTTTAGGTCTTACCTTTAAGTCTTTAATCCATCTTGAGTTAATTTTTATACAAGGTGTAAGGAAGAGGTCCAGTTTCAGTTTTCTGCATATGGCTAGCCAGTTTTCCCAACACCATTTATTAAATAAGGAATCTTTTTCTCATTGCTTGTTTTTGTCAGTTTTGTCAAAGATCAGATGGTTATAGATGTGTGGCATTATTTCTGAGGCCTCTGTTCTGTTCCATTGGTCTACATATCTGTTTTGGTACCAGTACCATCTGTTTTGGTTACTGTAGCCTTGTAGTATAGTTTGAAGTCAGGTGGCATGATGCCTCCAGCTTTGTTCTTTTTGCTTAGGATTGTCTTGGCTATACAGGCTCCTTTTTGGTTCCATATGAAATTTAAGGTAGCTTTTTCTAGTTCTGTGAAGGAAGTCAATGGTAGCTTGATGGGGATAGCATTGAATCTATAAATGACTTTCTGCAGTATGGCCATTGTCAATATATTGATTCTTCCTATCCATGAACATGGAATGTTTTTCCATTTGTTTGTGTCCTCTCTTATTTCCTTGAGCAGTGGTTTGTAGTTCTCCTTGAAGAGGTCCTTCACATCCCGTTTAAGTTGTATTCCCAGGTATTTTATTCTCTTTGTAGCAATTGTGAATGGGATTTTACTCATGATTTGGCTGTTTGTCTATTATTGGTGTATAGGAATGCTTGTGATTTTTGCACATTGATTTTGTATCTTGAGACTTTGCTGAAGTTGCTTATCAGCTTAAGGAGATTTGGGTCTGAGATGATGGGGTTTTTGAAATATAAAATCATGTCATCTGCAAACAGAGACAATTTGACTTCCTCTCTTCCTATTTGAATACACTTTATGTTTTTCTCTTGCCTGATTGCCCTGGCCAGAACTTCCAATACTATATTGAATAGGAGTGGTGAGAGAGGGCATCCTTGTCTTATGCCAGTTTTCAAAGGGAATGCTTCCAGCTTTTGCCCATTTATTATGATATTGGCTGTGGGTTTGTCATAAATAGCTCTTATTATTTTGAGATACGTTCCATCAATACGTAGTTTATTGAGAGTTTTTAGCATAAAGGGGTGTTGAATTTTATCAAAGACCTTTTCTGCGTATATTGAGATAATCATGTGGTTTTTGTCATTGATTCTGTTTATGTGATGGATTACGTTTATTGATTTGAGTATGTTGAACCAGCCTTGCATCCCAGAGTTGAAGCTGACTTGATCGTGGTGGATAAGCTTTTTGATGTGCTGCTGGGCAGTATTTTATTGAGGATTTTCACATCAATGTTCATCAGGGATATTGGCCTGAAATGTTCTTTTTTTGTCTCTGCCAGATTTTGGTATCAGGAGTATGCCAGCCTCATAAAATGAGTTAGGGAGGAGTCCCTATTTTTCTATTGTTTGGAATAGTTTCAGAAGGAATGGTACCAGCTCCTCTTTGTACCTCTGGTAGAATTCAGCTGTGAATCTGTCTGGTCCTGGGCTTTTTTTGGTTGGTAGACTATTACTGCCTCAATTTCAGAACTTGTTATTGTTCTATTCAGGGATTTGATTTCTTCCTGGTTTAGTCTTGGGAGAGTGTATGTGTCCAGGAATTTATCCATTTCTTCTAGATTTTGTAGTTTATTTGCCTAGAGGTGTTTATAGTATTTTATGATGGTAGTTTGTATTTCTGTGGGATCAATGTTGATATCCCCTTTATTATTTTTTTATTGTGTCCGTTTGATTCTTCTCTCTTTTCTTCTTTATTAGTCTGGCTAGCAATCTATCTATTTTATTAATCTTTTCAAAAAACCAGCTCCTGGATTCATTGATTTTTTGAAGAGTTTTTCATGTTTGTATCTCCTTTAGTTCTGCTCTGATCTTAGTTTTATTTCTTGTCTTCTGCTGGCTTTTGAATTTGTTTGCTCTTGCTTCTCTAGTTCTTTTAATTGTGATTTTGGGGTGTCAATTTTAGATCTTTCCTGTTTTCTCCTGTGGACATTTAGTGCTATAAATTTCCCTCTAAACACTGCTTTAGCTGTGTCCCAGAGATTCTGGTACGTTGTGTCTTTGTTCTCATTGGTTCCAAAGAACTTATTTATTTCTGCCTTAATTTTGTCATTTACCCAGTAGTCATTCAGGAGCAGATTGTCAAGTTTCCACATAGTTGTGCAGTTTTGAGTGAGTTTCTTAATCCTGAGTTCTAATTTTATTGCACTGTGGTCTGAGAGACTATTTGTTACAATTTCTATTCTTTTGCATTTGCTGAGGAACATTTTACTTCCAATTATATGGTCAATTTTAGAATAAGTCTGATGTGCTGAGAAGGATGTATATTCTGTTGATGTGGGGTGTAGAGTTCTGTAGATGTCTATTAGGTTCATTTGGTCCAGAATTGAGTTCAAGTCCTGAATATCCTTGCTAATTTTGTGTCTCATTGATCTGTCTAATATTGACAGTGAGGTCTTAAAGTCTCCTACTATTATTGTGTGGGAGTCTCTAGGTCTCTAAGAACTTGCTTTATGAATCTGAGTGCTCCTGTATTGGGTGCCTATATATTTAGGATAGTTAGCTCTTCTTGTTGCATTGATCCCCTTACTATTATGTAATGCCCTTCTTTGTCTTTTTTGATATTTTTTGGTTGAAAGTCTGTTTTATCATAGACTAGGATTGTAACCCCTGCTATTTTTTGCTTTCCATTTGCTTGGCAAACATTCCCCCATCCCTTTATTTTGAGCCTATGTGTGTCTTTGCATGTGAGATGGATTTCCTGAATACAGCACACCAATGGGTGTCGAGACCAGCTAGGTCATGGAGACCCTAACCCAGTGGTGCTAGAGGAATTAAAGACACACACATAGAAATATAGAGTGTGGAGTGGGAAATCAGGGGGCTGACAGCCTTCAGATCTGAGAGCCCTGAACAGAGTTTTACCCACATATTTATTGACAGCAAGCCAGTGATAAGCATTGTTTCTATAGATTATAGATTAAAAGTATTACTTAACGGGAAACAAAGGGATGGGACGAAACAAGGGATGGGCTCTGGCTAGTTATCTGAAGAAGGAGCATGTCCTTAAGGCACAGATCACTCATGCTATTGTTTGTGATTTAGGAAGGCCTTTAAGCGGTTTTCTGCCCTGGGTGGGCCAGGTGTTCCTTGCCCTCATTCTGGTAAACCCACAATCTTCCAGCATGGGTGTCATGGCCATCACGAGCATGTCAAGTGCTGCAGAGATTTTGTTTATGGCCAGTTTTGGGGCCAGTTTATGACCATATTTGGGGGTTTGTTCCCAACAGATGGGTCTTGACTCTCCAATTTGCCATTCTGTGTCTTTTAATTGGGGCATTTAGCCTGTTTACATTTAAGGTTAATATTGTTATGTGTGGATTTTATCCTGTCATTATGATGCTAGCTGGTTATTTTGCCTGTTAGTTGATGCAGTTTCTTCATAGTGTTGATGTTCTTTACAATTTGGTATGTTTTTGCAGTGGCTGGTAACAGTTTTTCCTTTCCATATTTAGTGCTTCCTTCAGGAGCTCTTGTAAGGCAGGCCTGGTGGTGACACAATCTCTCAGCATTTGCTTGTCTGTAATGGATTTTATTTCTCCTTCACTTATGAAGCTTAGTTTGCCTGGATATGAAATTTTGGGTTGAATAATCTTTTCTTTAAGAGTGTTGAATATTGGCCCCCACTCTCTTCTGGCTTGTAGGGTTTCTGCAGAGAGATCTTCTGTTAGTCTGATGGGCTCGCCTTTGTGGGTAACCCGATCTGGCTGCCCTTAACATTTTTTCCTTCGTTTCAACCTTCGGTGAGTCTGACAATTATGTGTCTTGGGGTTGCTCTTCTTGAGGAGTATCTTTGTGGTGCTCTTTGTATTTCCTGAATTTGAATGTTGGCCTGTCTTGCTAGGTTGGGGAAGTTCTCCTGGATAATATCCCTGTAGAGTGTTTTCCAACTTGATTCCATTCTCCTCGTCACTTTTAGATACACCAATCAAACGTAGGTTTGGTCTTTTCACATAGTCCCATATTTCTTGGAGGCTTTGTTTGTTCCTTTTCATTCTTTTTTCTCTAATCTTGTCTTCATGCTTTATTTCATTAAGTCGATCTTCAATCTCTGATATCCTTTCTTTGCTTGATTGATTTGGCTATTGATACTCGTGTATGCTTCTTGAAGTTCTCATGCTGTGGTTTTTAGCTCCATCAGGTCATTTATGTTTTTTTCTAAACTGGTTATTCTAGTTAGCAATTCGTCTAACCCTTTTTCAAGGTTCTTAGCTTCCTTGCATCTGATTACAACATGCTCCCTAGTTCAGAGGTGTTTGTTATTACCCACCTTCTGAAGCTTACTTCTGTCAGTTTATCAAACTCATTCTCTGTCCAGTTTTGTTCCCTTGCTGGTGAGGAGTTGTAATCCTTTGAAGGAGAAGAAGTGTTCTGGTTTTTGGAATTTTCAGCCTTTTTGCACTGGTTTTCCTCAACTTCATCAATTTATCTACCTTTGGTCTTTGATGTTGGTGACCTTTGGAGATGTTGGTGACCTTTGGATGGGGTTTTTGTGTGAACATCCTTTTTGTTGATATCGATGCTACTCCTTTCTGTTTGTTAGTTTTCCTTCTAACAGGCCCTTCTGCTGCAGGTCTGCTGGAGTTTGCAGGAGGTCCACTCGAGACCTTCTTTGCCTAGGTATCACCAGTGGAGGCTGCAGTACAGCAAAGATTGCTGCCTATTCCTTCCTCTGGAAGCTTCATCACAGAGGGCACCTGCCAGATGCCAGCCGGAGCTCTCCTGTATGAGGTGTCTGTCGACGCCTGCTGGGAAGTGTCTTTCAGTCAGGAGGCATGGGGGTCAGGGACCCACTTGAGGAGGTGGTCTGTTCTTTAGCAGAGCTTGAGCTCTGTGCTGGGAGATTCACTGCTGTCTTCAGAGCTGGCAGGCAGGAACGGTTAAGCCTGCTGAAGCTGCACCCACAGCTGCCCCTTCCCCCAGGTGCTCTGTCCCAGGGAGACGGGAATTTTATCTATAATTCCCTGCCTGGGGCTGCTGCCTTTCTTTCAGAGATACCCTTCCCAGAGAAGAGGAATCTAGATAGGCACTCTGGCTATAGTGGCTTTGCAGAGCTGAGGTGGGCTCCACCCAGTTCAAACTTCCAGGCAGCTTTATTTACACTGTGAGGGGAAAACTGCCTACTCAAGCCTCAGTAATGGCAGATGCCCCCCCCCCCACCAAGCTTGAGCATCCCAGGTCGACCTCAGACAGCTGTGCTGGCAGCGAGAATTTCAAGCCAGTGGATCTTAGCTTGCTGGGCTCTGTAGGGGTGGGATCTGCTGAGCTAGACCACTTGGCTCCCTGGCTTCAGCCCCCTTTCCAGGGGAGTGAATGGTTCTGTCTCGCAGGTGTTCCAGGCACCACTGGGGTATGAAAAATAAACTCTTGCAGCTCACTCGGTGTCTGCCCAAATGGCCGCCAAGTGTTGGGCTTGAAACTCAGGGCCCTGGTGGTGTAGGTACCCGAGGGAATCTCCTGGTCTGCAGGTTGCGAAGACTGTCGGAAAAGGGTAGTGTCTGGGCTGCATTCCTCATGGCACAGTCCCTCATGTCTTCCCTTGGCTTGGGGAGGGAGTTCTCTGACCCCTTGTGCTTCCGGAGTGAGGCGACACCCACCCTGCTTCAGCTCGCCCACTGTGGGCTGCATTCACTGCCTAACCAGTCCCAATGAGATGAACCAGGTACCTCAGTTGGAAATGCAGAAATCACCTGCCTTCTGCGTTGATCTCGCTGGGAACTGCAGACCAGAGCTATTCCTATTCGGCCATCTCACCAGCCACTTACAGTCTGTTTTGTTTGGTAATTGTGTCACCACTATTGCATTCTTGTGATTGCAGTATGCATGGTATATCTTTTAACATTCTATTACTTTCAACCTATTTGTATCTTTGAATTTAAAGTGCATCTCATGTAGACAATATATAGTGTAGTTGGATATAACTTTTTAAATCTTGTCTGACCATCTGCTTTTTGATTGGCTTGTTTAATCCATTAACATTTAATGTTATTATTGATATACTTGGATATACTTTGCTATTTTACTTTTTGTTTCCATATTCTTCATGTGTGTTCTTCTATTCTGCATTAATTCTGTTGAATTAAATGAATATTTTCTAATGTAGTATTTTCATTTCTTTAATTACTTTTTGCTGTTTATTTCCAGTTCTTTATTAATTTCTCTAGAGCTTGCTACATACATATTAACCTATCAGAATCAGTTTTAGATTTATACTAATTTAATTCCAGCAAGCTATAGAAATGTTACTCTTATGTACTTCTGTTTGTCTGTATTTTATGGTATCAATATTACACATATTACATCTTTAAATGTTACAAACTAAACAATACCTTGTTATTATTTTACGTAATTTTGTATCTTTCAAATAAGCTGAGAGTAGAAAGGAGAGGAAGTGTATATTTATAGGTTTTGTCATATACAGCCTTCTTATTTATCATTTGTGGTTCTCTTCATTTGTTCCCTGGATTCAAGTTACCATCTGAATTTTGTTTTAGACCAATACAGCTTCTCTCACCCACCTCTTTTGTGTTATTACTGGCAAATATATATTTATGTGTTACAGGCCCAATTTATATGTTATATATAAATTCTTCTGTGAAATTGCTTTTAAATCAGTAAAAGGGAAAAGAGTAGAAGAAATGCATAGTTGTACTGTCTTTTTGATTACATAACTACCTTAATTGGTGCACTTTGTTTTTTTTTGCGTGTAGATTCAGATTACTGGCTGGCATCACATTTTTTAATTCTGAATCACTTCTTTTAGAATTTATTATAAGCTAGGTATGTGGCAAATATTGCTAATTATTTCTCCTGCCAGTTTAAATCTACTCTTGAACCCTCTTAGTATTTTTACTTTTCAGCTCTTGCATTTCCATTTCATTCTTTTTTATAATTTCAGTCTTTATTTATATTCTCTATTTGATGTGATTTTATAACCATATCTTCTTCAATTTTGGTTTCCTTTAATTCTTTTAACATATTTATAATGAATTATTTGGAGTGTTTATTTTTTAAATCCCACATCTGGTCACTGTCACAGATAGTTTCTGTTGCTTCCCTTTTTCCAGTATATGTCCCGTTTCCTTACGTGTTTTACAAATTTTTGTCAGAAACTTCACATTTTAGATAATATAGTGTTTCTTAATGATGGGGATATATTCTGAGAAATGTGTCATTAGACAATTTTATTTTGTGAATGTCATAGAGTTTACTTATACAAACCTAGATGGTATAGCTTACTGCACACGTAGGCTACGTGGTATGGCCTTTTCCTCCTAGGCTACAAACCTACAGAGCATGATACTGTATTGAATACTGTATGTAGTTGTAATACTGTGGTATTTGTGTATCTAAACATATCTAAATATAATAAAGGTAGACTAAAAATAATGTATTATCATCTATGGGACCAACATTGTATATGCCGTTTGTTGTTGACCAAAACATAATTATGCAGCACATGACTGTATATTGTAGCAACTCTGGGGTGAAGTTGCCAGGTGAAGCCTCTGATGTATGTCCTTGGAAGATGCAGCTTGGGTGTACCCACAGCAGTTTTGGCAGGGCTATCTCTGACTGTCTCTTTTCCTAAACATACTCACTCAGATGATTGATCTATTGCTTTCAACAGTGCCCTAGGAAATAAATTGCTCTACTGATCCAGTTAAATTTGGGTTTCTTGAAGTATTAGTTCTTTAGATCAGTGTTTGAGATATGTTCTGATCCCAGTATTGCTTCTCCTAGGTGACTCTGTGTTGCTGTCTGGCCAACTTGTAGTTTAGCTTATAACGCCAGTGAATCTATGAATCTGTTCTCAGTTGAGCTTGTCTACACTTACACGCAAGTGAAACCAGTTCCTTTGAGATTCAGAGCTTTCTGTTCTGCAGCCTGGTTCTCTTCCCTGGATACATTCTCTGAGCGATAGCACTGAAGCTGAGGCTGGGGACAGTGGTGTGCTGCTTTCTGAGTGACACCCTGCTTTAGGAGCTGAGCATTTGATGTAGGGGTAGCAGGAGTCGTAGGTATCATCAGCTTATAGTCCTGATGTGGAACCCTTACACCATGAATTGGGGTAAGGGTGATAGAGGACTCAGTATTCTCAGTGTTCCTCTACCTGATTTAGAGCCTCTGTCTCAGGAGGTAGGACTAGGTGGAAGAAGGTAGCCATCACCTCTCAGCCAGATTCACCTGCAACTTAATAACTTCAGCAACACGGAGCTGGGGCTAGGATGAGAAATGCTGACATCCTTCCTTTCCTGGGAGATAGTCTATTAACTGAAAGCTGGATGGGGAAAGAACCCTGTGTTAGGCTGTAGAAATCTGGAATGGAGTGTCTCTCTCCTTGAGCTGAGGGGAGGGAGGAAGGGAGCAGGTCTTGATTCATATGCTTTGTTCAAATACTGTTTGATATGGTTTGGCTGTCTTCCCACCTAAATCTCATGTTTAATTGTACTCCCCAATTTTGGGGGAAGGACCTGTTGGGAGGTGATTAGATCATGGGGGCGGATTTCCTCCTTGTGCTTGTGATAGTGAGTTCTCATGAGATCTGGTTGTCTGAAAGTGTGTAGCACTTCTTTCTTCACTATCTCTCTCTCCTGCTCCATCATGGTAAGACCTGCTTGCTTCCCCTTCACCTTCAATCATGATTGTAAGTTTCCTGAGGCTTTCCAGCCATGCTTCCTGTACAGCCTGCAGAACTGTGAGTTAGCTAAACCTCTTTTCTTAATAAATTACCCAGTCTTAAGTAGTTCTTTATAGCAGTGTGAGAACAGACTATTACACTATTCTTACTGACATGCGATAGACTTCTTTGAATAAATGTTTCTTTATTTTTTCTATGCCCTTAGGACAATTTCCAAAAACTGTTTAATGGTTGTTTTTAAAAAAGAATTTATAGCAGCTTTGTTGGAGTTTGCAGAGCTCCTCCAGCTGTCTAGTCAGAAGTCTGTCTCCCACAGTTATTTTTTAGTAGTAGTGATTACTTTATTCAGTTTATTTCTTCTTGCACACATTATAGTATTCATATTATGAGCAATAATTTAATTTCTCCTAGAAATAGTTTTAATCCAACTCTCCAAATTCATTGACATGAAGATATTTATAGTGTTTTATGTAGTTATTTGTTTTTTCTTTATATATTAAATTTTACAATTTTTTCTGTTAATTAGTGCATTTTTTGATGTTTTCTTTATGTATCGTGGATTTTACTGTCCTTCTACCTAAATTATAATTATGTTTTGTATTTCTCAGGGATTCCTTCTTTGATTTTTCTTGTTCTCTTTCCCTAACTTTCTTTCTTGTGTTAACCTTGTTCTTTATGTAGACTCTTGAGTTGTACAGTTAGCTCATTTATTTTCTTTCTATTTTTTGGGTAAATCTAGTTAAGACTATAAATTTACTTTTTATTACTATAATTGCATCCAACAATTACTGATATGTTTATCATCATTTCTAAATATTTAGTCATATTTACTATGATTTCTTTTATAGTCATTTGTTATTTAGTACTATTTTATTTGTTTAAAAATGTTTGAGGGATTTTTGTTGTTGATTTTTATTTTGATTTGTGTGTCAGAGAATGTGGTTTACATATTACAATGTTGAAGTTTTGTGTTTTGTTGACTTCTTTCAAAGCCTCCTTTTGACTATTTTTTATTTCTGGAATGCTAATTAAGCATATTTATTGGCCAGACGTGGTGGCTTATGCCTGTAATCCCAGCACTTTGGGAGGCGAAGGAGGGCGGATCACAAGGTCAGGAGTTCAAGTCCAGCCTGGCCAATATGATGAAACCCTGTCTCTACTAAAAAGAAAAAAGTAGCCAGCTCAGTGGCAGGCGCCTGTAGTCCCAGCTACTCGAGAGGCTTAGGCAGGAGAATTGCTTGAACCCGGGAGGTGGAGGTTGCAATGAGCAGAGATCACGCCACTGCACTCCATCCTGGGCAACAGGGCAAGACTCTGTCTCAAAACAAACAAAGAAACATATTTATTAGGATTTCTTAACTTATCATTCAAAACCTTTAGCTTGTCTTTCATATACCAGAATCTTTAAATGTGGTGTATTTTAGGCACTCTCATGCAATTTACCAAATGTTTCTTCAGGTGTGTTATGTCTGCCATTTGGCTTATCTATTTCACTTATTTATTTTTTAACTTTGGTGATTTTTTCTTTTTATTTCAATGACTATATTTTCATTCTCCAATATATTAGATCTTGCATTTTTATAATCCCCACGTGTTTTTGGTCATATCCACCTGTTTTTGTTTTATAATTTCCTGTTCTTAATTTATTCCTCTCTTTAACATTTTGAGGATTTACATTTTTACATTTTCTTAAATTTTAATAATGTACATATACTTCTTTGTATCCTTACCACCAACAAAATAGGTTTTATTGCTCCTTTAATCTATATAGTGGGTGTAAAAAACTGTATCACTTATAATTTGCATTTTTCTTAATACTGTTATCTTTGAGCATCTATTTATGTATGTTTATTTTCCCATGTAAGATTTTCAGTTTATATATTTTGCCTGTTTTCCTGTTTTTGTGCACTTGTCAATTTCTAACAGTACTTTGACTATAGATCAGTGGTTCTCAAATTATGGTCTGTGAAACTCTGGGAGTCCCTGAGACACTTTCAAGGGATCAGTAAAGTGAAAACTAATTTATTATTATACTAAGACATTATTTGCTATTTCTACTGTGTTGATATTTGCACTTATGGTGGGTGAATTACTGTCACCTATTTAGTAGAAAGCAAGGCAGTGGCCTTGAACTGTGCTGGCAATTGAATAACTTCTTAGTTGAGACACTGCTGAAAACAAAAGCCAGGTTAACAAGGGAGAAAGTGGCAGAAGTTTATGCGTGTGCTGTACCTATCATGCTGGAGAGGCCTCAATTCAAAAGTATCTCCGATTGAGTGGCTTAGGGGCCTTGCTTACATAATATTTTAAGAAAGAGCCACAAATCCAATTTAGTGACAAAACATAGGAGAGAGCAGTTCCAGTCTTCTAAAAGATTAGAAAATGTGGGATGATAGTAAAATCTTTTCCCAGATTCCTTTGGTGCCTGCTGGTGCTTTCTCTGGACAGATTAGCAAGTATTGTCTCCAGTAAGGAAGGATTGGTGTCCTGCCATCGGGCAAATAGAGGCTAAGGCAGAATGGTCCCCTCCATTTTCAGCGTCTTTAACCTTACAATCCTCAATATTTGGGGAAGAAATATTTTGTTTTTCTTCAGTCCCCCTTTTACAGCTTTAGTTTTAGAAAGTTTTACATATTAAATTCCAAGTTGGTAGCTTTGGGGAGATTTGGATTAGAGGTTCTAACCTGGCAAAGGGTGAGAAACAGATTGAAACAAGTAGAAAGGAACAAATTTGGATTCCATAGCTTATTGAATGAGTCGCTTAGTCCTGAGAATAATAAGCTTAGTTGAACAGGTGAGCCTGATTTCAGGAGGTGGTGTTAGAGGTGAGTTTTTTTTTTCAAATTTGGTTTCTATATGGTATAGGCACACTGGTATTTAGTTGGAATCATTTTTATGGAAAACACAGAAAAACAAAAGTTAACATCTGGAGCAGTCTGCAAACTAGTCTTTGAGTTTGGAGGGCAGTCAGCTGAGAATATTTTAGATTTTGACTCAAAACATTTCAGTTGGGATGGGCAGGGAGTGGCAATTTGATAGATTTTCCCAGATTGTCGTTTGAATCAGGTGTTCCACTGAACTTTCTGTACATACATAAGTTGTTGTAGTGATTTCTCCAAAGTTTGTATCAGGTTGTCTAGCATTAACTTGCAGAGGGCTTTAGGAAAAGCAGTTTTGATGTCTAGGGATTTCAAGTCAGATGAGTGAGTGGGAGAAATATTGGAAATTTTAGTCTGCAGAGTCATAGTCAGATATTGGAAGAAACTAAAAATTCAAGACTCAGCCTAGATAATTTTAAAAAAACCCTCAAAAACAAATGGACAAAGCTAGAATCTAATAACAGGCACACTACAGTTTTTAAATTTTTCTTGAAACATAATTTTTCTCTCTCTGGTCACCTATTTCTACCAAAGATCACAGTGAGTCCAGTTTTGTTGTTAAGTAAGTTTTAGCCTCATTATAGTTGGCTTGATTAGTTATATAAACTGTAGCAAGGCCAGGCACAGTGGCTTACACCTGTAATCCCAGCACTTTGGGAGGCCGAGGCAAGTGGATCACCTGAGGTCAGGAGTTCGAGACCAGACTAGCCAACATAGCGAAACCCCATCTCTACTAAAAATACAAAAATTAGCTGGGTATGGTGGTGCACACCTGTAATCCCAGCTACTTGGGAGGCTGAGGTGGGAGAATCACTTGAACTTGGGAGGCAGAGGCTGCAGTGAGCAGAGATCGCGCTGCTGCACCCCAGCCTGGGCAACAGAGCTAAACTCCATCTCTAAATTAAATAAATGAATAAATAAACTGTAGAAAGAATAATGATTGACATTATTATAGACTCTTTTAAAGTTGGCTTTGCTGGAACTTGTCATAAGGAAAAGACTTTTAAAATCCTCTCCAGGTTAGGAAGTCAAGCTATGGACTCACCCTCAGATTTTACCTGTAGTACTTGAGTGAATTCTTTTCTTGAAGTCCCCAAAATATTTAGAGTATGCTGTGCCTCTCAGAAACTGATATTTTTTTACTTACCACAAGGCTAGTAACCCTGTAAAGGAACCATGTAGACAGGGTACTTGGGCAGTTTTTCCAAGGGATTAATTGGATCCTAGTTAACCTTTAGTTCCTTAAAGCAGCCTGGTCATACCTGAAAATGTGACATCCCAATCAAAGCCTTTGTAATATGTGTTTTCAACTGTGTCTTATTATGAAAGGAAACAGATTCTTATTAATGTTATGCAAATAACTACATTGCCATAAATTAAAAATATTTATGGTTAGTTTCTCAATTCAGAAGAAATCAGAGAGAAAGGTAAATGTTTTGATTTTGCTTTCAAAAATATACTTTACCCAACTCCTGCAAACTATAAGTAGCTAAAAAAAAAAAGCTTTCTTGACTCTGGAAAAAAAAAAGTAATCAGCAATGTTTTCAACAAAAAGTGATAAAAATAATTTTAGTCCTACATCAGTTCAGTCCCACATAATTCTTTTTCTGCTTCATGTTAGATTAGCAATTTTATGAGTCCAGTTTTTAAAATTGGAGTTACTCAAATTCTTACCCAGTCTAATTGTATTATCTCAGTGATGTCAGAAATCTGTACTTAAGTGTATTTAAAGTCTATTCCATGAATCGTCTTGAAGATACTTTAGGATTTGCGAGAGATTTTGAAGAAAAAACAAAAGCAACAGAATAAACAGTAACACATCCAGAATGTTTATTAGGGACCAGTTCTGTAGGCACTTCTGCCTACCAACTACAACAATCTCAGACTCCCTGAAGGCAAAAAGATGTTCAGTGCATCCGTTAAAAAGACAGTTTTATCATGAAGAAAAAGATTCCTGACTGTGTAGGGAGGTGTTTACCAGCCAAGGGCTAATCCTGCAAGCAGCCTCCCACCTGCAACGTTAACTCTTTTAGGCACATAAGCTGATCCTGAATTGTTGCTGGTCTGTGTGTACTTCTGCTGGACACTCAGAAGAGTATACTTTTGATACAGTGTTTCAGAGAATTTGGGGGATATTTTGACTTAAATTCAGACTTAATTCTATTTCAGGTAATACCTTGATATGAGTCAGATTTCTGGAGAGAAAAAGTTTTCTTTCCCTGTCCCCAGTCATACTGTGACTCAACTATAGTTCCAGCTCTGACCCCTCAGGTTCAGTTATTCTATGTGATATTTGTATATATTACATATCTTTGATATTATAAATCATGATATATGTAATATATACATGATAAATGTGTACCTACGCTGATGGATGAATCAGTACAAAAAGCATGTTAGAATTCCTGTTCAGAAATGAAACCTATAGAGGTTTCCTCAGCAATTAGAAGCTGTCTGGTCTCTACTCCAAATACAAAGATGGACAGTAGCTAAGTATGTGTTAATTTTAGCTTAAATGTGTAGGTAAGAAAGTAAACAATGGCTGGGTGCACTTCAGTGTGTGCAGGAAGCTTTTCCTGAGCGTAATCCAGGAACAGGCAGGGAAGTCTCCCTTGTTTGACAGAAGTAGCAACAGAGAGCCCTGTTTTGGAAGATGAACTTTTCTGACTTTTGGTATTGTAGTGAATTTCTTTTCATTTTTATTTTTCTTGTGTCATTTCAGTGAGAATTTGGGATGGGCAAAATATATATGTGTGTGTGTGTGTGTGTTCTCAGTTCCAGATGTTGTATTCAACTCAATAAAACTAATTGTGTATTTATTAGAAACATATATTTTTGAATATTGTTCATAATTATATGACTTTAATTTCTTCCAAGATAAATATTTAAACTTAGAGAAGTGTTATACCTGAGTTTGAGCAGCATAGTGTTGAGGTAAATAGAAGAGGCTCTGGGACCAGGCTCCGTAAGTTAGAATCTTAGTTTTGATAGCATAGGCATTGGACATGTGACATAATCCCTGCCTCCCTCAATTTCTTTATGACGGATAGAAAATCTTAATGATGTTGAGAGATTCAAATGAGTCACTATTTGTAAAGTGTCTATCATAGTATTTGGTACTTAGTAACTGCAAGATAAGTGTTGGAGAACTAAAAATAAATATAATTATATCTAAAAACGTGTACCAAGAATTCATACCAAATAATGATATTTCTTAAATAGTTGCAATATGTTTGAATTATTTAAATAACCATTTTTGTGTCTTTCTCTTCTTAATTTTTTACAGCTTATCGTGAGCCTCATTATTATTATCAGTTCACAGCTCGATATCATGCAGCTCCCTGCAATAGCATTTATAATATTTCTTTTGAGAAGAAACTTCTTCAGATTTTAAGCAAACTGCTTCTTGACCTTTCATGTGAAATTTCCTTACTTAAGTCTGAATGCCATCGCGTTAAAATGCAAAGAGCTGGTTTGCAAAATGAATTGTTCTTTGCATTTTCAGGTAAGTCTATACAATTTGTTAGAAAAGCAAATGGAGAACACATAACTAATAGTTAAAAAACGTTGTTAATTACTCACAGCATTTTTATGATATAAACATAAACACCATACATCCAAATATATTTTGTTCTCTACTTTGACTTAGTGCTGTTAACCCCTCAAATAGAATTCTGCTGATTCGTGTACTAATGAAAAGTTTGTTCTCTCAATAACTTACACTGTTATGATAATTTACTGTAGAGTGGAATTTAGTATAAGGAATGTCATGATATTTAGATATAATGATTTAATTTGTAAAATCATCTAATTATAAGACGGGTTAATATCATAGACCAGAGGAACCATCCAGCTTAGTATGCTTTTCTTGATAATGTGGAGTAGAGGCCCAGTATTTTCTGGAAAACAAAGAATTGGACTTTATATTTATATCTTTATATTTATCTTTATATTTATAATGGTTTATGAATGACCACTTAGGAATACCCACACATCTGTTTTTAAGGGGTCCGAGTGACAGTAGGGCACCCTTCCCCTTTCATCTCAAATGTTATTGCTTGCTAGTTTCCTTTCTCCTTTTTTAGGATTTTTTTTTAAAATTATTATTTCTCTGCTATCAGAGTTTGATTGTATTTAATCATTTCCCTGACTTTCCCTTCTCTTTCTTTTTTGGCCATCTAGGATTGAAGTTTTAGAAGCACAATTGAGAGGCATGAAGCTTTAAGGGAAAAAAGAGAAGTTCAGCCTCATTTTCTGTCTTTTATCTTCCTTACTTTTTACCTGGGGTCCCTTCTCTTCTCCTCTCTTTCCTTCTCCTCTGCCCTCCCCTCCCCTTGCTATTCCCCTTCCCTTCCCTGTCCTTCCCTCTCTCTCCTCTTCACCGGAAATACATTGAGAGTTTTTCCCCAGCCCCTGGGTCTGTTTAATAGGTAGATCAATCCTTAGAAAACCTGAAAGTTTGGCTCTCTTCAGGTTCAGCACTTTGTGAGGCTGAGGCAGGTGGATGACTTGAGGTCAGGAGTTTGGGACCAGCCTGGCCAACACGGTGAAACCTCCCTCTACTAAAAATACAAAAATTAGCCGGGCCTGGTGGCATGGGCCTATAATCCCAGCTACTTGGGAGGCTGAGGCAGGAGAATCACTTGAACCCGGGAAGCTGAGGTTGCGGTGAGCCGAGATCGTGCCACTGCACTGCAGCCTGGCTGACAGAGTGAGAATCTGTTAAAAGAGGAACAACAATAACAGCAGCAGCAACAACAACAACAACAAAAAACAAAAGCTGAAAGTATACTAGACTCATTAAAGAGATGATATCTAATAGAAATGAAGCATTATGAGCTTGATTTGCATTTCTCCAAAGGCAAATGTTGTTGAGCATCTTTTCATGTGCTCATTGGTTATCTGTGTATCTTCTTTGGAGAAATGTTTATTCAAGTCCTTTGCTCAATTTAAAATTGGGTTGTGTGTCTTTTTGGTGTTGTTGTAAGAGTTCTTTATATATTCCAAATACTATATTCTTATTAATATGCGATATGCAAATATTTCTTCCATTTTATAGGTTGTTTCCTCACTTTCTTAATAATATCCTTTGATGCCCAGTTGATTTTAATTTTGATGATGTCCAATTTACCTATTTTTTCCTTGTGTTTCTTGTACTTTCAGTGGCATTTCTAAGAATATGTTGCCAAATCTGAGGTCATCAAGATTTACTCCTTCTGTAGTTTTAGCTATTACACTTACGTCTAAGATTCATTTTGAGCTAATTGTATATATAGTATGAGGTATGGGTTCAACCTTATACTTCATATTTTGCATGTGGCTGTCTGGTTGTCCAAGAACATTTGTTGAAGAGACCATTCTTTTCCACACTGAATGGTCTTGGCATCCTTGTTGAAAGTCAGTTAACCGTAAATATATGGGCTTATCTCTGAACTCTCAATTCTATTGCATTGTTCTGTATTTCTGTTCTTCTGTCAGTACACCATTTTGATTACTGTTTGATTTGTGGCACTTTTGAAATTGAGAAGTGAGAGTGCCTCCAATTTTGTTCTTCCTTTTTAACATTGTTTTGGTAATTTGAGATTGTAATTCCATATGATTTTTAGCATCTCTTCCATTTCTGACAAAAATTACCATTGGGGTTTTGATAGGGATTTCATTGGATCTGGACATAGCTTTGGATATTATTGCCACCTTAACAATCTTAAGTCTTTTAATCTGTGAACACAGGATAGCTTTGCATTTATTTAGAACTTGTGTAATTTCTTTTAGCAGCATTTTACAGTTTTCAGTGTATAACTATAGTCCTGTAACTCTTGACAAATGTATTTCTAAGTATTTTATTATTTCTGATGCTATTATAAGTAGAATTTTCTTAATTCCATTTATACATTGGTCATTGCTAGTGTATAGAAATACACTGGGTTTTTTTTTTAAAAAATGGATTCTGCACCTTTGGTTGAATTCCTTTATTAGCTCTAATAGTGTTTTTTTTGTGTGTGTGTGAAATCTTTAGTAGTTTTTATATAGAAGATCATGTTGTCTGTGGATAGCAATAGTTTTACTTCACACTTTCCACCCTGGATACATTTTACACCTTTTTCTTGCAAAATTGTTCTTGCTTGGACTTCCAGCACAATGTTTAGTAGAAGTGGCACAATTGGCATCTTAGTCTTGTTCTTGATTTTAGGAGGAAAGCTTTCAGTCTTTCACTGTTGAGTATGATACTTGCTGTGGGTTTATAATGAAAGGACTTTGTATTTTGTTAAATACTACTTTTATATGAAATGAGATTATCATGTGTTTTTTTTTAATTTTCACCCTGCCTTTTATTAATGCAGTGTACTCTATTTTGATTGTTATATGTTCAACAATCTTTGCATTCCTGGATTATACCCCACTTGGTCATGGTGTATTCTTTACCATACTGCTGGAATTGGTTTGCTATTTTTTAATTAAGAATTTTGCATTCATAATGGATATTGGCCTGTAATCATATAATTTTCTGGCATTGGTGTCAGGGTAATGCTAGCTTCATGATATGAGTTTGGAAGTGTTACCTCCTCTTCTATTCTTTTGGAAGAAAGTGAGATGAATTTTATTTAATTCTTCTTTAACTGATAGAATTCATCACTGAGGCCTTTGGGTTCTGGTTTTTTCTTTGTTGGCAGGTTTTTGATTAGTGATTCAAACTCCTTACTTAGTTATAGACCTATTCATATTTTCTGTTTGTTCTTGAGTCAGTTTTGGTAGTTTGTGTGTTTCTAGCAATTTATTTCATTTGGGTTACTTAATTTATTGGCCTACGATGGTTAATATTGTTCTCTTGTTATCCTTTTTATTTCTGAAAGGTAGGTAGTAATGTCTCTACTTTGATTTCTCTATGTGAATGTTTGTCAATTTTATTGCATTTTTTCCAAAAACCAGTTTTGTTTTCTTTATTGCTTTTTCTATTCTGTATTTTATATCTTTTCTACTCTTTATTATTTCCTTCTTTTTGCTACCTCTGGTTTTAATTCATTCTTCTTTTTCTAGTTTCTTAAGGTGTGATGTTAAGTAATTGATTTGAAATCTTTCTTCTTGTTAAGTATAGGTGTTTACACCCATACATTTCCTTCTGAATACTGCTTTAACTGCAACCCATACTTTTTGGTAAGTTGTATTTTCATTTTCATTCATCTGCAAGTATTTTCTAATTTCCCTTATAATTTTTTTGACCTGTTTGTTGTTTAGGAGTATGTTGTACAATTTCCACATATTTGTATACATTCTAGATGTCCTTCTGTTAAGACTTTCTGATTTCTTTCTTTTGTGGTCATAGAAGTCTAGTCCAAATGACCACCAGGATGGCTAAATAGTAGAAAGAAGAGATTTATTGGTGACATCAACTTGCAATTTGGGAAGATATGGTCTCTGGTGTGGACTGAAGGCACTCTCTCTTCCAAAGGGAAAGGGTCCATATTAACAATAGGGTCTTACATATTCAGCTTGTTTTGGGTAAAGCTATACATATTTATGAGGGGGGTTGAGCACACGTTCAATGGGTAGACATGTATGTAACTTAACGTTCCATGTTCACTTTGGGGTGGGGTTTTAGCATTAAAATGAGGTAGAATTTGGCTCTGTCTATTGAAAGGTTGACTATAAAACACAAAGAATTTGTGTGCAGTCTCTATTAGCTTGCTGAAACTGGCTTAAGGTCTGCAGTTGCCTTTCAGGAAGGAGTATTTGTAAGGCAGATTCTCTATCCAGTCAGAATTTTAGTGGTCTGGGTTGTAAATCAGAGTTAGGAAGGGAGTCTGGCAATTTGTCTAATAGCTCCTGTTGTTAAAGAGTTTAGCAAGGTGTGTGTGTGTGGTTTTTTTTTGTTTGTTTTTTGTAGCCATAGAAATTTAGGGAATTGACACGCCAGCTGAGCCCTGAACCTTTAGCTCATAGCTAATTTTTGTTTTCTTAACCTTGGGGTCCATCTTAGTTGATAAAGGGGCATCTATTTTTGTTTCTCAGATTATGGAAGCTACTTTATATCATTTTCATCTTCTTATACTTACTGAGACTCTTTTGTGGTTACACATATGGTCTACCTGGAGGAATGTTTCATGTGTACTTGTGAAGTATGTGTATTCTCCTGTTGTTGGGTGGAGGGTCCTGTGTATATTGTATAGATCTAGTGTTGTTCAAGTACTCTATCTGCTTATTGATCTTCTGCCTTTTATATTCAATATTGAAGGTGCGGTATTGATGTCTTCCACTATTATTATCTGCTTTTCCCTTCAGTTCTGTCAGATTTTTCTTCATATAATTTGGGACTCTGTTGTTAGAGGCCTATATAGTTATAAATGTTATATCTTCTTTAATAGATTGGCCCTTTTATCAAAATATAATGCATTTCTTTGCATCTTGTAACAATTTTTGACTTAAAGTTTATTTTCTCTGATGTTTGTATAGAGATCTGTTTATATTTTTGTTTCTTCTTGAGTTAGTTTTGGTAGAGTAGTGTGTTTCCAGCAATTTGTCCATTTTGTCTAGATTTGATGACTATTTGCACAAAATATCTTTTTTCATCCCTTTACTTTTAACCTATTTTTCTGTTTTTGCACCTAAAGTGAATCTCTTGCAGACAATAGTTAGATCCTGCATTTTTATCCATTATGCCCACTTCTGCCTTTTAATTGGTGCCTTTAAATTAAACCACTTATATTTAAAATTATTACTGATAACGGAGGACTTACTTTTGCCTTTTTGCTGCACATTTTCTATATTGTGTAGGTTTTTTTTTACATTGACTATTTTTAGAGCAGTTTTTACTTTACAGAAAAATTGAGCAAAGTATAGACACACACATTTTTACATGCAAATTTGTATGTAAAAAGTCATTAACAAACCCAAGGTCACTTTAATTTTCTTTGTTTCCAGCTTTCCAGTTTTGTGTATTTTACAAAGATGTCTGTGATTATATTATGAAGTTAATTTTGGTGAAAGGTATAAGTCTAGATTTATTTGCATGTGGATATCCAGTTGGTCAAGCATCATTTTTTAAATGACTATATTTTCTCCCTTGAATTGCCGTTTTTTCCTTTGTGAATGATCAGTTGAATATATTAACACGGGTATATTTCTGGGTTTTCTGTTCACTTACATTGGTCTCTTTGTTTGTTCTTTCATCAGTACTATACTATCTTGAATTCTGTAGTTTTATAGTAAGTCCTGAAGTTGGGTAATGTTGGTCCTCTGTATTTCTTGCCTTTAATAATGTGTTGGCTTTTCTAGGTCTTTTGCCTTTTCACATAAATTTTAGAATCAGTTTGTAGATAAACACAAAATATTTTACTGATATTTTGAGTGTCATTGAGTTTAAAGTATATATCAAATTGGCAAGAACTGACATTGTAACAATAGTGGATCTTCCTATCTATGAACATGGAATATCTTTTTATTTACTTAGATCTTTGATTTTTTTAATCAGAGTTTTACAGTTTTCCTCATACAGATATTGCACATATTTTGTTATATATTTCATTTTTGTTAGTGTAATGGCATTTCATTGTTTTCAAATTACAGTTGTTTATTACAAGTACATAGGAAAGCAATTGACTTTTTAAAACAATTTTTAACTATAAATTTAAGTTATACAACATGTTTATACACATATATGTATATATTAAAATAACTATTGCAAGTCAAGCAAACTAACATATCTATTATCTCACATCATTATCTTTCTTTTCCCCTCCACCCCATGGTAAGAGCATGACTCATGGTAAAATGACTCTTCTTGCAAGTTTTTAGCATATAATACCATATTATTAACTAGAGTCCTCATGTGGTACATCAGAACATCAGATCTCTAGATTTATTCATCCTTCTTAACTACAACTTTGTACACTTTGATTCACATCTCCTTATGACTCCCACCCCTGCCCTGCCCCTGGGTAACCACCATTCTACTTCCTGATTTTATGTATTCAATGTTTTTTTTTCTTAAAGTGAGATCATTCTGTATTTTTCTTTCTGAGCCTATAGTATTTCACTTAACATATGTCCTTCAGGTTCATCTGTATTGTGGCAAATGGCAGAATCTCCTTTTTTAAGGCTGAATAATATTCCTCTGTGTGTGTGTGTGTATAATGCATTTATTTATTTATTTATTTATTTATTTATTTATTTATTTATATCTATCCAGTCATCCATCATTGAACACTTAGGTTATTTCCATATCTTGGCTGTTATGAATAATGCTGCAGTGAACATGGGAGCATAGATAAATGTATGAGGTTGTGGTTTCATTTCTTTTGGATATGTACCCAGAAGAGGGATTGCTTGGTCAAATGGTAGTTCTATTTTTAATTTCTTTAGTAAACTCTATACTGTTTTCCACAATGGTTGTACCAATGTACATTCCTACTAACAGTGTACAAGGGTTCCAGTTTCTCCACACCATCACCACTACATTATCTATCATCTTTTTGACAATAGCCATCCTGCAGGCATGAGATGATATCCCATTGTGGTTTTCATTTGCATTTCCCTGATTATTGGTGATGTTAAGCACTTTTTCCTTTTTTTCTTCTCCTTCTGGCATTACCATTTGGTATATTATACAACTTATGCTATTATTCCACAGTTCTTGGATATTCTTTTCTTGTTTTTTTAATTCTTCTTTTGAGAAATTTCTACTGATGTATTTTCAAGCTTCAATCTATTTAATTCTTTCCCCCAGCCCCACTGATGGGCTCATCAAAGGCATTCTTCATTTTGGTTAAAGTGATTTTGATATCTAGCATTTCCTTGTGATTCTTAGAGTTTCCATTTCTCTCACTGCATTATCCATTCTGTTCTTGCATCTTGTCCCATTTTTTCCATTAGAACTCTTAGCATGTTATTCATAGTTATTTTACATTTCTGTACCATAATTCCCAAATCTCTGCCGTATCTGAGTTTGGTTTTGATGGTTGCTCTGTTTCTTGAAACTGTGTTTAATTGACTTTTAGTGTGTTTTCCATTTTTGTGTGTGTGTGTGTGTGGAAAGCTGAACATTATGCACTAGGTAGTAAAAAATTAGTTAAATAGTTCTTTTAGTGTGTGATATTTCTGTTTATCTGTCTGGGATTTGGGCTTTGTATACTGTTTATCGTAGTACTAGAGGCTACATTTTTTTTATCATCTTGTTATTGTCTTTCCTATGGTCTTTGAGTGATATGGAGACTTTTTCTTGAATAAGACTTGAAATGCTTTCCATAATAACACCATGGCATTATACGGAACTCTGTAAATATAGTGGTAATATATGCCTGTATGGGGGGTAAGCATCCTGTAAGTCTGTGATTTGCTCTCAATTTTTTCAGAGAGCCTGAGTCCTTCGCCTGAGACCTTCACAAGTACTTCTCTTTCTCAATTTACACTGAGAGGGCTAGAGGGGGTTTGAATTTGGTATTTCCCTTCCGCCAGGTCATTGAGACTCTGGTAAAAATGAAACTTTGTTAAGGTATTTCTCTTGAGGCAGGGTTTCCAAAATACTAGTTGTACTTCAGATGCTCCTGTTGTACTTTGGTTTGGTTTACTTCTAAGTGGTTACTTTTCTCCTTCCATTTGCTAGAAGCACAAGATTTTCCTCCAGTCTTAACCCTGAGAACTTGTTGAGATTCCTAGACATAAAGCTCAGGAAAGTTTGGAAGCCCTCCCCTGCCGCCCAAGAATGCTCCCCATTGCAGTTTTAACTGTGGAGCTTGTCCACTCTGAACTTCTTAGCAGTCCCTCAATTATAATTTAAATTATCCTGGTAATGGCTCCAGTAGCAGGCTTCTTCTGCTCCTGGTAAGTTGTGATTCTCTGTATACACCTATCTGCCTCTACATTTTTGGAAGCTGCAGTTTTCCCAGTGACCTCAATTTTCTGATGGGTCTAAGAAAAGTTGCGGATTTTTTTGTTGTTGATACAGGCCTGACAACTGACAAGTTCCTTAGATGTCAAACAGAAACCAGAAGTTGTCTCATATCTTTTTTGTTTGATTGTCCCTGTTACTACCTTCTTTTGTGTTTCATTATTTATAGAATACCGTTTAAATTTCCTTCTCATTTCATTTTATTAATATATTTTAGTTGTTTTCTTGGTGGCTAACCTGAGAACTATAATTAGAATTTCAAACTCGTAAGAAACTAGTTTGAAATGATTCCAGCTTAGTTATAATAGTATTCCAAAACTCTGCTCCTGTGAAGGTCACTCCTTCTCTAAGCTATTGTCCCTAATTACATTACTATATATTGTGTATCCACTAACATAGATTTGTAATTATGGTTTTATTCATTTGTCATTATTATCATATAAAAAAGATGAGTGAAAAAAGAATACTGACTGTTATATTTATCTATATTTACGTTTTATATTTACCTAGATGTACTACTGTGTAGTTACTTTTGCCAGTATTCTTTTTTTGTGTGTAGTAACAAGTTACTATCTATTCTTCATCAGCTGTTGATTTTTGGAAGATCTTAGATTCTCCTTCATTTTTGACAGCTTGTTTTGCCAGATACAGGATTCTTGGTTGAAGTGTTTTTATTTCAGTTCTTTAAATATATCATCCCACTGCCTTCTATCCTCTGTGGTTTTTCATGAAAAATCTGATGTTCATCTTATTGTGGACACCTAGTATGTGACAAATTACTTCTTTCTTGCTGCTTTTAAGATTCTCTGTCTTTGATTTTTTAAAAAATGGTTGCCCATTTATTATAAATGATATTACAGAAGATACAGATGTACTGCCAGATGGAAAAGATGCACAGGGCAAGGCATGTGGGAAGGGGCCTGGAGCTTACATGCCCACTTTGGGCACACCACCACCCAGTATCTCTGCATGTTCAGCAACCTAGAAGCTTCTGTCTTTGATTTTTGAAAGTTTCATTATAATTTGTCTCAGTGTGGGATTCCTTGTATTTACCATATGTGGATTCTATTTATCTTGTATGTGTTTTATCAAATTTGGGAAATTTTGGCCATTATTTCTTCAAATACTCTTTTTGCCACTTTCTCATTTTTCTCTCCTTCTGTGTCTCCCATCATGTATATGGTGGTACACTTGATGTTGTTACACAGATGTCTTAGGTTCTCTTCACTTAAAAATTTTTTTTTTTCTTCTCTGACTGGATAATTTCAGTGAACTGTCTTCAAGTTCACTAATTCTTTCTTTTGCTTGCTCAAATCTGTTGTTGAAAATGTTTAGTGAATTCCTCATTTCAGTTGTTACAATTTTCTGCTCCATAATTTTTATTAGATTTTGTCCTGTAACTTCTTTTGCTTTATTGATAATCTCTATTTGTGAAGGCATCATTTTCCCTATTTAGTTCTTTGTTCATGGTTTTCTTTAGTTCTTTGAGCATATTTAAGATAGATGATTTAGAGTTTTTGTCCAGCAAGTCCAATGTCTGTGTTTTCTCAGGGACAATTTCTGTTATATTTTGTTCTCTGTGAATGGGCCATACATTCTTGTTTCTTTATATAACTACTATTTTTTTGAAAACTTTGCATTTTAAAATATTGTAATAGATACTTTTGAAATCAGATCCTTCTGCCTCTTCAGTGTGTATGTTTCTTGCTTGTATGGGTTGTAGTTGTTTGTTTCATAATTTTCTGCATCTTTTGTCATGTCCTCTGAGGTCTGTCTTCCATTTACTTGAACTTTTGTTACATACACATATTTAACCTTTGAATTCTCTTTAACCTTTGTGGTTAGCTACTGACTTGACAGAGATTTTCTTATATTCTGTGTTGAAGTTATCTTTTGTTGATTTAGCATTCACTTGGTTGTTGTAAACATTTGATCATTTTCTGGAGTTCTGACAAAAGTTGATTCTGACCATTTTTCTTCATTTTTTTCCATGTTTCTATGGAAAAAGGTGGCCAGCAGTTTTCTTCTTTACTATTTTTGCTGGCTTCATTCCTATCTTCTTTATTTTTTAATCTTGTAGAAAACTTATCTTACAAAAAGCTAGGTGATTGTATACAGGATGAGGTTAGTCAGCTAGCCTATATAAAGAGGGGATGTGCGAGAAGCTCAGGAGGAGATAGCTGATGCAGACAACATGAGTGTCATGTGGTTTGCCTGATATGGTGGGGATGGATATAATGTCTGTTGCCTGTTGACACCATTAATACTGGACTTGGGCTGAAACAGTCTCCTAGATATTTGTTACTTTAGCAATCTTTTGTGTATACTGATTCTGAAAAGATAGATTAAAAAAGACCTTATATTTCTTTTGATTCTATGTTGTGGTTTCTGACAGTTTTGCATTAGTTTCATGAATAGTAGATCTTAATGAATGTTAAAAATTGCCTTAAACTTGTATAAAGATTCAAAAGTAAGAAAATTTTACATCATCGTGATGATTCAATCTCATAATCATTTTATGATGCATTGGTAGACTCAGGTCTGCCACCTTCTGAATTACTTTGTGGACAGTCCATTCAAAAGCTGTACCTTAGGTTATTAATACTTAAAAGACCTGGCTACAGTTTGCTAGTGCTTTTCATAACTCTACGTATATTTCTTTTCTTTCTTTTTTTTTTTTTTTGAGACAGAGTCTCACTCTGTTGCCGAGGCTGGAGTGCAGTGGCGTGATCTCAGCTTACTGCAACCTCCACCTTCCGGGTTCAAGCGATAAAATTTAGAGATTTAACTTTTCTTGGGCCTAGATTTAGATAATCTCATTTTAAAAGGACTTAAGGTAAAAATAGAATATAAATAAAACCTTTTCTCCCCCAAGTCTGTGACCCTAGTTGGATCTCTGCCTGAAATTAACTGATCTAATTTTATAAAATCACTAGGTTGGATTTTGTTGTCTTGTCTATAATATTGTATAGTACCTCATAATATCAACTCAGATGGCAAGAGTGAAGTTTCACACCATGTATGGGTTTGGGAAGATATGAAAGAAATATGTTTAAACAACAAAATAAAGATTTCCCATTATTCTGGGAATATACTCTGCATATATTCATACTTTTATGATCAATTTTATGATCTTCATATCAACAGTTGTCCATCAGACATATTTTACATGACATACTAGGTAAATGTTGGTAAAGGAGAGTAAGGATCCCTCTTCAAGATTATATTATAGTAAAAAGAAAATATTCATATAATAATAGTACAACTTACGTAAATACTGTAGAAGAGTTACCAAGTATTTTATGGGTTCTAAGGAAGTGAAGATGTTATTAAGGAGATGAACACTTAAGGAGGCCCATGAAAAATTATTGGTGTTTTGGAAGAATTTTATGGAAAATGAACAACTTAAAGTCATGTACACAGGCATCATAGAGCAATATTTGGAGTAGAATAGCGAATGGATAGCATCCAAGTAGAGTTATGGGAAAAACAAAATTGTCAAGATTGGTAGATAAATTACAGAGATTTTTGTTGCTGCGGTAAAGTGTTTGTTTTTAAATATATCCTCATAACTGGAAAGGGTGACAAAAATCACATTATTCAGCCCCTTGTTTTACAAATTGGAGTAGAAGCCTCAAATGTTATTTTACATTATACCTGTGTTTATTAGTAGACCTCCTATAGAACTCAGGCTAGAAATCAGATTTCTTTCCATGTATTTTTTAAGTCTTGTAGTACAATAGGAACATTTCTCAGATGATCTTGCAGAGACAGTACTCATTTCTACATTGCTAAATTCAATGGGATTTTGTTGATTTTGTTCACTTATGTATCCCAAGCACCTAGAGTAATTCCTGGCACACAGTAGGCTCCTGGCAATTATTTATTAAATAAATGAATGTATGTCTGAATGTAAATATTCATCATTTTAGTTACCATGGCCCCTACTAAAATCCAACCTCATTTCCCTTTCCAGTATTGTGATCAGAGTTTGTCCTACCTCTATCATTTTGCAGCTAGAGATTAAGAATTGAGTTAAATGACACACAGTATATTATATAGAGTTAAATACAGTATTGAATGAATGCACATAAATGTATACATACATATACATATGTATGTTATTAAAATTGAAACAAATCTGTTGCTCAGATTTTACAAAATCAACAGCCAAACATTATCAGGAAAGTTGATTAATTCTTAAGTTCACTGAAGAAATAAGGTTGTCTTGATTTATAGAAAGCAAATTGTTGACTTAGGTTTTTTGCTAAAAAGAGTCATTTAGCACTAGGAAAATTGCTTAATATTTTAATGGAAGAGAAATGTTAGAATATCCTTTCATTTTTCAAATCCAATTTAAATATTGTGACAGAATACGTTATACCCATGATAAAATATAATATATTTTCTCAGTTTCATCTCTAGACACTGAAAAAGGACCCAAGCCATGTACAGACCATAATTGTGAACCTTACAAAAGACTTTTTAAGGTATGTTATGTGAGGCTGGTAAAAGGAAAAAAAAAGTTAAATGAACATGCCCCATGTGTAAGTAAGCATCCTAGCTATTTATAAAATACATTGAATCCCCACAGTTAGGGATTTCAACAATAAAAATAAAACTTTACCCACTAATAAAAGATAAGACATTAATAGAATGTATCTTTATAAAATACTTTCAAATTTAGCCTTTTGTAATTGGTTATATGAAGAAGAATGGTTTTTCTATTTGTTTTGCCTTATTTGCTATTGCTAATTAATTTATAGTTATTATTCAGATAGAATATTGTACATGTTACCACTGTCCATCATAAATAACAAGCAAATTTGAACCATCTTTTAATCTATTTTCATATTGCTTTGCTCCATACCCGGCATCCTGTACCTATGCTTAGGGTGAAAATGATTCTATATCTTCTAGAAGCAATTTAAATTAGTTGTTTTTTACATTATACTTAACATATTGTTCATGTTCAATGAATTTATGACAATATCTTCCTATGCCTAATTATAATTTACTGACCATAAACACATTGTAAACAGTAATATTTTTAAATGTTTGACATATATAATTATTTACATTATAATGGTTGTAAAGTGTTTCTACTAAAGGTATAAGTATTGTATACAGAGATCAATATCCATTATTTTTGCCTAGTGAAATTGACAAGGGGATTCTTTCTTAATTTGTACTCAGTAAGCCTCCTGAAATATAGTTTAAGTCAGGCATCCCCAACTCCTTGGCCACAGACTGGTACCAATCCATGGCCTGTTAGGAACCAGGCCATACAGCAGGAGGTGAGTGGCAGGCTAGAGTGAAGCTTCACTGTGTTTATAGTCCCCCATCCCCATCGCTTGTATTACCACCTGAGATCTGCCTTCTCCTGTCAGATCAGATCAAGCACAGCATTAGATTCTTATGGGAGTGCAAATGCTATTGTGAACTGTGCATGTGAGGGATATAGACTGTGTATTCCTTATGAGAATCTAATGCCTGATGATCTGTCGCTGTCTCCTGTCAACCCCAGATGGGACCTTCTAGTTGCAGGAAAACAAGCTCAGAGCTTTCACTGATTTTACATTATGGTGAGTTGTATAATTATTTTATGATTTATTACAATGTAATAATAATATAAATAAAGTGCACAATAAATGTAATGCCCTTGAGTCACCCTTGAACCATCCCCCACCCTCCCAGTCTGTGGAAAAATTGTCTTGCATGAAACAGTCCCTGCTGCCAAAAAGGCTGGGAACTGCTGGTCTAAGTCATTAATTCACATATTATCTTATATCTTCATTTAAAAAATTTTCTTAAGCATTACCTCTCTTCCTTGGGATAGGTTTTCGTCTTTTTAACTCTTGAAATAAGATTTAGGATTTGAGGCACCATGAAGAGAGCACTTAATCTTAATTTTCTTCTCTCAGTTTTTAATATGTGAGTACTGTGTTAAACATTAGTCAGTTATTACCTAAAACATCTTTTACCTTCTACCAGTCTTAAACAGTCACAGACCCTGAGCTAGGATAATTTATTTGGAAACGGGGTTGGAATGTGTATTAAAGCATAGGGATTAGGAGTAGGGGAAGGAATCTGACCCATTTTATTATTTTCCCTGATGGTGGGCTCAAGGTGATAATTGTTTGAGCTTTCTTATGTCATTTTTATTTATTCTTTTTTCTTTTACATTCGGGGGTACATGTGCAGGTTTGTTACATGGGTAAATTCCACATCGTTGGGGTTTGGTGTACAAATAATTTTGCCACCCAGATAGCATAGTACCTGATAGGTTGTTTTTCAACCCTCACCTTCCACCCTCAAGTAAGCTCTGGCGTCTGTTGTTCCTCTCTGTGTCCATGTGTGCTCAATGTTTAGCTCCCACTTATAAATGACAACGTGGTATTTGGCTTTCTGTTTCTGCATTAATTTGTTGAGGATAATGGCCTCCAGCTGCATTCATGTTGCTGCAAAGGACATAATTTAATTCTTTTTTATGGCTGCATAGTATTCCATGGTGTATAGGTACCACATTTTCTTTATCCTGTCTACCATTGGTGGGCATCTAGGTTGATTCCATGTCTTTGCTCTTGTAAATAGTGGCAGTGAACATATACATCCATGTGTCTTTATAGCAGAATGATTTATATTCTTTTGGGTATGTGCCCAGTAATGGGATTGTTGGGTCAAATTGTAGTTCTGTTTTAATTTCTTTGTGAAATTTCCAAACTGCTTCCCACAGTGGCTAAACTAATTTACATTCCCACCAGCAGCATAGAAGTGTTCTCTTTTCTCTATAACCTTACCAACATCAGTTATTTTCTGACTTTTTAATAATAGCCATTCTTACTGGTATGAGATGCTATCTCATTGCGGTTTTGATTTGTTTTTCTCTCATGATTAGTGATGTGGAGCATTTTTTCATATGCTTTTTCTTATGCTTTTTTCATATGCTTGCTGGCTCCCTATATGTCTTCTTTTGAGAAGTGTCTGTTCATGTCCTTTGCCCTTTTGTTAATGGGGTTGTTTGTATTTTGCTTGTTGATTTAAGTACTTCATAGATTCTGGATATTAGACCTTTGTTGGATACATAGTTTGCAAAAATTTTCTCCCATTCTGTAGGTTTTCTGTTTACTGTGTTGATAGTTTCTTTTGCTGTGCAGAAGCTCTTTAGTTTAATTAGGTCCCATTTGTCTATTTTTGGTTTTGTTGCAATTGCATTTGGAGACTTCATCATGAAATCTTTGCCAAGGCCTATGTTCAGAGTTGTATGTCCCAAGCTTTCTGCTAGGGTTTTTAATAGTTTAAATCTTTAATCCATCGTGAGTTGATTTTTATGTATGGTGAAATGAAGGGGTGAAATTTCAATCTTTTCTACTGAAAGGCAATTTTATCACTATGCTTTATGTAGAAACACAAAATACTTTTTAAAGCTTCCAAACAATGAAGCTTTGAGTACAAGAGGTCTGTAGTTTCATTAAGTTCATTTGTTCCTTTTCCTCCCCCAAATATCTGCTGTCTGACTTTTCCTGTCCCATGGAAACTTTTTTTTTAAATGCAATATGTTTATCTTTCTTTCTTCTTCAGCACAGAAGTTTCTTGTTTGGTTTGTTACAGCAGAATAAAGAACAGCTGGGACTTTTCTGTCTTGATGATAGTATAAGAACAGTATATTGGCATATGTAAAAAGAATTCAGAATTTGCAGGCAATGGTATTTTCACAAAAGCACCTTCATTTAAAAATCTGAAAAATTATTTGATGTATTTGTCTCATTGTTGGTCTCATTTGCCTTTCAACTTTAGTACCTTTTCATCTTATGTTAGCATCTTATATATTATTAAATACAATCTTTTGATTTTAGGAAGATTTAAGTAACTGAAATTGTCTCCAGTCTACAGTAAGGCCAAATTTACTTTGGCATACTTGTCCCGGTGATGTTGTATCTAGCTTTTGAAGATTTGTTCTAAATATGTTGTATTAGGCTGGGAGTGGTGGCTCAAGCCTGTAATATCAGCACTTTGGGAGGCTGAGGCGAGTGGATTACTTGAGGTCGGGAGTTTGAGACCAGCCTGCCCAACATGGAGAAACCCCATCTCTACTAAAAATAAAAAAAATAGCCGGGCGTGGTGGTTAGGTGCCTGTAATCCCAGCTACTCAGGAGGCTGAGGCAGGAGAATCACTTGAACCCGGGAGGTGAAGGTTGCAGTGAGCCAAGATCACACCACTGCACTCCAGTCTGGGCGACAAGAGTGAAACTTCGTCTCAAAAAAAAAAAAAAAAAAAAAAGAATAAATAAAAAATGATAAATAAATATATTTCTTAAGTGTACCATTTTCGTTCCACTCTTCTCTGTTTTGTCAATGCTTATGCTAGTGCCATACTTTCTTCATTATCTTTTGTCAGTAGTGTTTTTAACCTCGATTTTTTGTCAAGGTTGTTCTGGATGTTCTAGGTTCCTTTCCTTTCCAAGAAAATTTAGAATCAGCCTGTATGTCAATTTTCTCAAAAAAGACTGCTTGGGTTAGGATTGGAGTTTCCTTGAAATGATCAATTTGGTGAGAAGTGCCATTTTAATAGTATTCAATCTTCCAGTACATGAAAATGCTACATTTCTCTCTCTAGGTTTAAAAAAATTAATATATATGATTATTTGAAGATGAATAATATATTGTCTCCTCCTTCAGAGAAGTTCATGGGAAAGTAGGAGAATCAACATATAGACAGGTTACCTTATGTATGCAATGTAGCAGTTACTGTAACATAAATAGATAAAGGATGATAGGATAATATATAATTGATTAATATTTTTCTAGAAGTTGAAGAAGAAAAACAATGCCACTGCCATATATAGCAGATGGTATTTACTCATTCATCCATTTATTTTAAGTATGTTTGCAAGTCAAGCT
This sequence comes from Pan paniscus, assembly GCF_029289425.2. NCBI lineage: Eukaryota > Metazoa > Chordata > Mammalia > Primates > Hominidae > Pan > Pan paniscus. The sequence continues at coordinate 54,892,097 of NC_073255.2, read as the reverse complement.
ATCATAGTGTCATTATATTCAAATAATTGTGTAATTACTTGACTCAAGTGTTCAGTTGAAAATCAGACCAAGTGGAGCTTGATTACAACCCAGAAAGTAATCTATTGAGTCTTTCATATCGGGGTCATCTCTGACATATCACTCTTAAGAAAGATGACTAATATTCCCTAATATTAAAAAAAGATTTTAATTGGGTAAAGTTTATATTGGAAAATTCATAATCCATTATTTTTTCATCTCTTTACAATATTATTAATAAAAATTAGTCTTTGAAAGGAGAAATGCCATTGTCTTATGTTTTTCAAAATAGACTATTATTACCTAGAATTGGAAATAGTATAATAATAAATATAAGAAGACATTTGCTACTGATGGCTTTAGACAGAAATTTTATTTGCAATATATTTATATTTGTGTAATGTTGAACTTCTGTACATGCCAAAAGAACTTCATTACATGGTGGTCTCCTTCATGAGCTCTCCCATGGAAATTACTCTATTCTTTACAGTCAGAGAAATGTGATGCCTTTCTTCAATCACTGTTACATTATGCAGGTTTTTATATTTCTCTTTTTCAACTTCATACATCAAGTGACATTATAACAACTATACTGTAAAATAATTTAAATAACTATATTATAAAATAATAGGGCTTGGGTTGGAACAGTCTTCTATGTAATAATTTTATCTCTGCAGAATTAAATATATCAATTTGAAAAAAATTATCTTCTTTTTGCATTTTTTAGTGTAAAGGTCTAATATTCATTTGGGTTAAATTTATTCCTAAGTTTTTTGTGGGGGTTTTGGATGCTATTTTAAATGGAATATTAAAAAATTCACCTGCTAGTTGTTTCAATTTTCAGCAGATATTTTCATATTATCCTTGTATCATGCCACCTTGCTAAATTGTTAATTATAGAGTTTTTTTACAGATTACTGAGGATTTTCTATGTAATCTATCATGTCATCTGCAAATAGAGACAGTGTTACTTCATTATTTTTATTTTTGTACATTTTATTTATGTATTCCGTTTTCTCTGAATACCTGTAATCTACAGTACAACATTGAATAGATGTGGCAAGAATGGGCATCCTTTTCTTTCTCCTGATCCTAAAGGGGGAAGTACCATCTAGTATGATGCAAACTCTAGGTTTTCATAGATACCTTTTATCAGAATGAGGAAGTTCTCTTCTATTCCCAATTTACTGGGAGATTACATTACAAATGGGTGTTACATTTTTCAAATATTTTTTCTGATCTTGTTGAAAACAACTTATATCTGTATTATATTTGTTAATGTTTTATTAAGGATCTATATATATAAGTTATATATCATGTTATTTTTTGTAATGTCTTGGTCAGGTTTTGATATTTGGACTATAGTGGCCTTGCAAAATGACTTGTAACTGTTTCCTTCTCTTATATTTTCTGAAAATGTTTTCAGTTATTAGTTTACTTTCCTTAAGATGTTTGATAGAATGCACTAGTTGAAGCACTGGGTCCTGTAGTATTCTTTGTGGGTAGGTTTTCAATAAGTAATTATATCTGAAGTACATGTAGGGATATTTGGATTTTCCTGTTCATTTTGTTCACTTTTAGTGAGTTGCGTGTCTCAAAAATCTCATATATTGGATCAAAATTGTCAAATTTTTCTGGCATGAAATTGCTTCTAATATTATCTTTCTGATATTTGTAAGATTTGTAGTGATTATCTCTCTTTTCTTATATGTTGAGTGGTATGTGTTCTCTCTCATTTTCAGTTTTTTTTCTAATTTCCTTCTTTTTTTTTTTCTTTTCTTTTTTGAGACGGGGTCTCACTCTGTCGCCTAGGCTGGAGTGCAGTGGTGCAGTCTTGGCTCACTGCAACTTCCGCCTCCCAGGTTCAAGCGATTGTCCTGCCTCAGCCTTCTGATTCACCACCATGCCTGGCCAATTTTTGTATTTTTAGTAGAGACGGGGTTTTACCACGTTGGTCAGGCTGGTCTCAAACTGCTGACCTTGTGATCCGCCCGCCTTGGCTTTCCAAAGTGCTGGGATTACAGTCATGAGCCACCACACCTGGCCCCTTCTTTCTTTTTGATTCTTGAGTTATTTAGTAGTGGGTTGCTTTATTTCCAGATTTTGGGAATTTTCCTAATATCTTATTATCAATTTTTAGTTTAATTCTGTTTTGGTTAAAGACACACTGTGTATATTTTAAGTCCTTCTGAATTTATTCAACATGCTATTTAGCCTTGCAGAATATATTATGTACATATTAAAATACTCTGTAGATGTTGGGTGTAATGTTTTATAATTAACTAAAAGTGGATGGTAGTGTTGTTCAGATCATCTCTGTCATTAGTTGGCAAATTTTCCTTGTGAAGGACCACATAGTAAATATTTTAGACTTTGTGGGCAACATGGTTGTCTGTTCACTTTACTGATTATTTCCTTTGTTGTGCAGAAGCTTTTTAGTTTAATTAAGTCCCATCTGTTTATCTTTGTTTTTGTTGCATTTGCTTTTGCATTCATCGTCATGAACTCTTTGCCTAAGCCAGTGTCTAGAAGAGTTTTCCAGTGTTATCTTGTAGAATTTTTATGGTTTCAGGTGTTAGATGTAAGTTTTTGATCCATATTGAGTTGATTTTTGTGTAAGGCGAGAGATGAGGATCCAGTTTCATTCTCCTACATGTGGCTTGCCAATTATCCCAGCACCATTTGTTGAATAGGGTGTCCTTTCCTCACTTTATGTTTTTGTTTGCCTTGTTGATGATCAGTTGGCTGTAAGTATTTGGCTTTATTTCTGGGTTCTGTGTTCTGTTCCATTGGTCTGCATGCCTGTTTTTATACAGTACTATGCTGTTTTGGCAACTGTAGTTCATAATATAGTTTAAAGTTGGGTAATGTAATGACTCCAGATTTTTTTTTTTTTTTTTTTTTGCTTGGTCTTGCTTTGGCTATGTGGGGCCTTTATATTGGTTCCATATAAATTTTAGGATTATTTTTTCTAGTTCTCTGAAGAATGATGATGGTATTTTGATGGGAATTGCATTGAATTTATAGGTTGTTCTTGGTAAGATGGTCATTTTGACAATATTGATTCTACTCATCCATGAGCGTGGATGTGTTTCCAGTTGTTAGTGTCATCTATGATTTCTTTCAGCAGTGTTTTATAGTTTTTCCTGTAGAGATCTTTTACTTCCTTTATTAGGTATATTCCTAAGCATTTCACTATTTTTGCAGTTGTTATAAAAGGGGTTGAGTCCGTGATTTGATTCTCAGTTTGGTCATTGGTGGCGTACAGCAGTGCAACTGATTTGTGTACGTTGGATTTTATGTCTTACATTTCCCGTCAAAGATGTGATAATTTTTTAGTAATTTTCTATAAGATATGAGATTTAAGCTAAAGATTATTTTACTTTTTTTTTTGCCTATGGATGTCCAATTGCTCCAAAATCATTTGTTCAAATGCCATCTTTTCTCCATTAAGTAGCTTTTGTATCTTCATTAAAATACAGTTGAGCATATTTGTGTGGGACTATTTTTGGGTTCTTTATTCTGTTTCATTGTTCTGTGTCTTCTAATATCACAAGGTCTTGACTACTGTAGCTATCTAGTAAGACTTACTAATGGTAGCATTATTCATCCCACTGTATTCTTGTTAAGATTGTTTTAGCTACTTTAGGGTCATACCTTTCTATATACATTTTGAGTAAGCTTGTATATGTGTACAAAAATCATTTTGGGATTTTGATAGGGATTGTGTTAAACCTATATATAATTCTGGGGAAAACTTACATTTTTACTATATTGATTCTTCCAGTCCATGAACATGATATGTCTCTACATCTTCTTAGGCCTGCTATTTCCTAAGTATTTTGTAATTTTCAGTATACAGATCTTTTATGTGTTTTAATAAGTTTGTATGTAATTATTTCCTTTTCTTTGGAGTTATTTTGAAGAACGTTATGTTTTAATTTTGGTTTCCAAATGTTCATTATTAGTGTGTTCAAATGCAATTTATTTTTATGTGTTGAAATAGTTTCTTGTAAACTTGATATATTCAATTATTCTAGACTTTTTTCATTTTGTTTTGTTTTGTTTTGTTTTGCATTCTTTGGGATTTTCTATCACAATTATGTCAGCTGTAAACTGAGATAGTTTCATTGTTTCCTCTGTGTTTTATAAATAGGGAGTAAGTCTCACTTGTGAGATGTTTAGGGATGGTTCTAACATGACCACAGAAATTATATTCAGAGAGATATACGAAATTAAAGGATTTTTAATACCCACCAGCCCTAGAGATAGGGGCATGGCATGGCAAGTAGGAGGCCTTGTGGTAGGAGCTTTCAGAGAGTAAGTGCAACCAAGCAAGTGGGGAGCCTGCTGGGGTAAGTGGGGTGCAGAATGAGAGACACAACTAGAGAACTATTGGGCAAATGCCTTAATCAGGGGACAGCAAGAAGGTGAACTTGTGGCAGGTTCACTGCTGGACCTGGCCATCTGGGTGGGGTGCTCACAGTCTGTTTGAGAGGACGTTGAAATATCAGGAAAGAATTAAGTTTTAAGAATTTACAAAACATACCCAATAAGTATGTGCTTTTTTTTTTTTTTTTTTTTTTGAGACAGAGTCTTGCTGTCACCCAGGCTGGAGTGCAGTGGTACAATCTCGGCTCACTGCAACCTCCACCTAGCAGGTTCAAGTGATAATCCTGCCTCAGCCTCCCAAGCAGCTGGGATTACAGACACGTGCCACCGCACCTGGCTGATCTTTTTTGTAATTTTAGTAATGACTTGGTTTCACCATGATGGCCAGGCTGGTCTTGAACTCCTGACCTCAGGTGATCCACACAGCTTGGCCTCCCAAAGTACTGAGATTACAGGCATGAGCCACTAGTGCCTGGCCCAGTATGTGTCTTCATTTACTCTTTTGCTTATTGCAAAATGAGCACTGTGCCTGGCCCAGTAAGTGTCTTTATTTACTCTTTTGCTTATTGCAGTGGCTAAAACATCCAGTACTGTGCTTAATAAAAGTGGTGAGGGGGACATCTTTTCCTTGTTCTCCAGCGATGGGGAAGGCATTCATCTTTTCACCATATTGTTTGTAGATGCTTTTTAGAAATCATTTTGACCATGTATACGAGGACTTATTTCTGGTTTCTGTATTCTGTTCCATTGGTCTGTCTGTCTTTATGCCAGTACCATACTGTTTTGATTACTGTAACTTTGTAGTAAGTTTTGAAATCAGGGTGTGAGCCTTTCAATTTTTCTGTTCTTTTTCAAGATTGTTGGGCAAGTAAGGGTCTCATGAGATTTCATATGAATTTGAGGATTGGTTTTTCTATTTCTGCAAAAAAAATGGCATTGGCATTTTGATAGGGATTGTATTAAATCTATAAATAGCTTTGGGTTGTATTAACATCTTAAATGTGTTAATGCATGAAAATGTGATGTCTTTTCCTTTATTAGTATCATTTTAAGTATTTTTCAGCAACATTTTCTAATTTTCAGCATACAAGTGTTTCATATCCTTGGTTAAATTTTTTAACTAAGTGTTTTATTCTTTTTTGATGCTATTGTAAGAGGAATTGTTTTCTTAATTTCCTTTTGGTATAGTTTGTTTTTAATGTATAGGAAAACAACTGATATTTTCATGTTGATTTACTGTCCTGCAAGTTTTCAGAAATCATTTATTGCAGTGTTGTTGTGTTTTTTGGTGTGGAATCTTACAAATTTTCTGTATGTAAGATCATGTCATCTGTAAACAGAGATAATTTTATTTTTTCCTATATAGTTTGGATTTATTTTATTTCATTCTCTTGCCTAATTGCTGTTCCTAGGAGTACTGGTGCTGTTTTGAAAATAAGAGGCAAAATCAGGCATCTTCGTCTTATTTGTAATCTTAGTGGGAAAGCTTTCAGTCTTTCAATATTGAGTATGAGGTTAGTGGTGGACTTTTGTTATATGGCCTTTATTATGTTGAAGTAGTTTTCTTTTATTCTGAAGTTTTTTTAGTGTTTTATTATGAAAGTGCATTAATTTTTAAAAAATACCTTTTCTGCATCAGTTGAAAAATATATATTTTTTCCTTCATTCTCTTGTGATGTATTACACTGATTGATTTTTGTATGTTGAAACATCTTAACATTTCAGCAATAATCGTTCTTGGTCATGGTGTACAATAATTCTTTTAATGTGCTGTTGGATTCTGCTTTGTTGAGAGTTTTCTATCTCAGTATTCCTCAGGGATATTCATTCATGGTTTTCTTTTCATGTAGTCTTTGTCTTGCCTTGGATTAGGGCAGTATTGGCCTCATAGAATGAGTCTAGAGGTTTCTGTCTTCTACAGTTTTTGAGACTTTAGGAAGATTGATTTTAATTCTTCTCTAAATGATCAGTGACATTGTTACCGATAAAGCCATCTGGTTCTGGGCTTTTCTTTGTTGGAAAGTTTTTTGTTACTGATTCAATTTCCTTACTAGTTACAGGTGTACTCAGGCTTTCTGTTTCTTCATGATGCAGGCTTTGTAGGTTGTATGTTTCTAGGACTTTGTCCATTTTATCTAGGTTATCCAATTTGTTGACATACTTTTTCTTTCAGTCCATTTGGAATGCTATAAAAATACCTTAGAAAGGGTAATTTATAAATAATAGAAATTTATTTCTCACAGTTCTGGAGGCTAGAAATGCCAAGCTCAAGGTTTCAGCAGATTTGGTATCTTGTGAGGGCTCACTGTCTGTTTCATAGAGATAGTGCCTTCTCTTGGTTGGTTCTCACATAGTAGAAGGAACAACAGCTCCCTTCAGCCTCCTTTATTACGGCACTAATCCCATTCATGAGGATCCTGCTCTTATGACTTAATCACCTCCCAAAGGCCCTACCTTGGCATTTAAGTTTCAACATATGAATTTTTGGGGGACACATTCAGACCATAGGGCAATTGTTTATAATATTCTCTTATTTTTTTACTTTCTGTAAAATGGGTTGTACTTCTTCACTTTCAGTTCTGATTTTAGTTTTCTTCTCCCTTTTTCTTAGGTAATCTAGCTAAACGTTTATCAGTTTTGTTGATCTTTTCAAAGAAGCAATTCTTGTTTTGGTTAGTTTTCTGAATTTTTCTATCCTCTATTTTGTTTATCTCTGCTGTAATCTTTTAAATTATTTTCCTGTTGCTATATATAGGTGTAAATTGTTCTTTTTCTAATTCTCTAGGTTGTAAAGGTAGGTTGATTTGAAATGTTTATTCCTTGTGTAAGCATTTATAGCTATAAGTTTCCTTCTAAACACTGCTTTAACTGAATCCCATAAATTTCCCTTGTGCTTTCTTCTCTGACCCTTTTGTGTTTAGGGATATCTTGTTTAATCAATATATGTGGATTTTCCAGTATTTAATTTAATCATATTAAATTAGAAACAGAAAATTGATTGGAAAAGATTCTTTGTATTATGTCAACCTTTTACATTATAAATATTTGTTTTGTGGCTTTACGTATGGTCTACCCTGGAGAATGTTCCATGTGCACTTTAGGAAAAAGTATTTTGTCATATTGGGTGGAGTGTTCTGTGCGTCTTTTAGGTCCTGTTGATCTATGGTATTGTTCAGGTTCTCTATTTACATACTGATCTTTATGGTTGTTCTGTCCATTACTAAAAGTGGGGTATTTTTGTTGTGTATTTCTCTCTTCAATTCTGTCCATATTTGCTCCATATCTTTAGGCATTCTCACGTTTGGTGTATATATATTTATGATTATTATAGCTTGTTGTTGAATTGGCCCTTTCATCATTATATAATGCTATGTCTCCTGTAACCATTTTTTGACTTGTCTGTTTTTTCTGATATTAGTATGCTCTTTTTTGAATACTATTTTCCAAGGAATACCTTTTTCCATCCTCTCACTTCAACCTGTATGTATTTTTAAATCTAAAGTGAATTTCTTATAGAAAGCATATCATTAGAACCTGATATTAATGTAGGCAAAACACACACACACACATACAAACACACACACACACACACACACACATATATATATAGTTATGAAGTTTAACTCATTTATATTTAATGTAATTACTATTAGGGAAGAACTTACTATTGACATTTTGGGGTTTTTTGTACGTCTTAGAGCTTTTTTGCCCTCTTTTCCTCCCTTACTCTCTTCCTTTTTGTGTAGTTGATCTCCCATAGTGCCATGCTTTGTTTCCCTTCTCATTTCCTTTTGTGTATATTGTATAGATATAGTATTTGTGATTGTCTGGGGCATTAGATAGAACATCTTAAAGTTATAACAATCCATTTTAAACTGATAACAACTTAATGTCAGTCACGTGCAAAATCTATACTCCTTTATAGCTCTGCACCTTACCATATTTTGATGTCACAAATTGCAATTTCATATTCTGTGTGTCCATTAATATAAATTTATGCTTTTGGTTTTTAAATCTTTTAAGAGTTAAAAATTGACTTACAAACCAAAATTACAACAATGCATGGTTTTATATTTTTCTATATATTTTTGTTTACAGAATTACTTTATATTTTTATAAGACTTTGATTTATTCTCTAGAGACCTTTCATTCCAAGTAGACACACTCTGCTGGTGGTAATTAACTTCCTCAGTTGTTATTTATCTGAAAATACTCTAATTTCTCTTTCATTCTTTGAAGGACAGTTTTGTTATATATAATTTACAGTTGACAGCATTTAAAAGTTTTTTAGCACTTGAAATATATCATCCTACTATCTTCTGGCCTCCATGGTTTCACTAAGAAATCAGTCAATGATCTTACAGAGTTTCTCTTGCCTTTTTTTTTTTTTAAATGATTCAGTTGTTTTCTTTGACAGTTTAATGATAACTTCTGCTTGTATCGTATCTTTAAATTATTACTACTTAGCATTCACTGAGCTTTATGTATTTTTGTGGCCATTTCTGTCGTATAAATTTGGAAAATTTTCAGCCATTTTTATTTAAATAAACTCTCTGCCCTTTTCTCTCTCTCCACCTTGGATTCCCATAATGCTTATGCTGATCAACTTGATATGGTATCTCACATATCGCTTAGGTTCTATTCATATTTCTTCATATTTTATTCTTTTTCCTCCACAGATGCTAATTTCAAATGACCTGTTTTCAAGTTGACCGATTGTTTCTTCTGCCTTATTGGTTCTGCTGTTGAATCTCTATAGCAATTAATTTTTCACTTCAGTTATTATGCTTGTAACCTCCAGAATTTCTGTTTGGTTTTATTATTTCTGTCTATTTGTAGATTGTATTAGGGTTTTCCAGAGGGACAGATCCAATAGGATATATGTATCTATAATAGGGAGTTTATTAGGGAAGATTGGCTCACAGAATTATAAGGCAAAATCCAGTGGAAGGCTCTTTGCAAGCTGGGGAAAGACAGAAGCCAGTAGTGGCTCAGTCCTAGAATGAAAGACTCAAAACCAGGGAGGCCTACAATGTAGCCCTCAGTCTGAGGCCAAAGGCCTGAGAGTTCCTGGAAGACTGCTGTTGCAGGTCCCAGTCCCTGAGTCCAAAGGCTAAAAAACCTGGAGTTTGACATCCCAGGGCAGGAGGAAAGGAGGCAAGCATCTGGCATGGGAAGAAAAAAAAAAAGAGAGCTAGAGGACTCAGCAAGCAAACTTATCCCACTTTCTTCCACCTGCTTTGTTCTAGCTGTGGTGGCAACTGAACAAAGTGCAACCCACTTTGAGGATGGGTCTTCCTCTCCAGGTCCCCTGACTCACATGTCAGTCTCTGCTGGCAACACCCTCACAGACACACCCAGAAAAGTGCTTCACCGGCCATCTAGGCATCCCTCAATGCAGACATGCTCACGTTATTATTATTATTCTAATTTTTTTCATAAACTGCTTTCCTGATTTTGTTCATCTATCCATGTTCTCTTTTATGTAATTAAGCATATTTAGGGAAATTTGTAAAAATTATTTGTCAGTTCAGTAAGAGATGTGTGTTTTTTAGGGTTGGTTTCTGAAGATTTATTTTTATCTGTGGAATGTGCAATTTTTTTCCTGTTTCTTTATATACTTTGTAAACATTTGTTGAAATTTGAGTGTTTAACAAATAGCCACTTTTCCTTGTCTCTGTGGACTGGCTTAGTGCAGGAGAAGTACTTCCCCAATTACTCCATTATATGAGTTCTGGGTCCCTTCAAACTTGTTCTGCAGTTCCAGCACACCACATCACCTGCCTTTGCTGTCAGTGGCCTCCAATCTGGTATCCAAACTATGCCACTCTTTCCATCAGCTCTCCAAGTTAAGTGAGACAGAAATTAGTCTCTCAAGTAGTTCCCCAGACCAGCTAGAATGCTGTAAGCACATTCCACACCTTTTCTTCTCTCTCTAGGGAGGAATGAAGAATTGGGCATCCTCACTTCAACTGCACTGTGCTGTGCCACTGGAGGTGAGGTGGGATAGTCTGAGCTAGAGTGAGCAAAATATAATGACATTTTCTCCTCTTCTAATTGCAGCTTTTTCTTGGCCAAGCATTAAAGTTAGGTTCTGCAGCTTCTTAGCTAGTTTCTAGAGTTCTTACAAAGCCATTTTAATCCATATATTATTGTTTATTCAGGGTTTCCATGGGGGAAAAAGGACATGAAACTTCCTAGTCTGCTGTCTTGTTGATGTTACTTCACGTGGAATTTTTATTTCATTTTCAAATCAAATTAGAATCCAGAAGAATCAACTCATGATAATACTATGTTAACAGTATATTTGTGTATTTCCCATACCATTTTCAGTACTCGTATGTCTTTTAGGGTTTTTCCTCCAAAACAAGTAGGGAATTATTAGCAAGTTGTGTCTGTAGAATAATTTCTGTTTTAGCTTTGGAATAACACATTGCATTTTTGCATGGACAAAAACATACAGTAACTTCTACCCTTAGTTTTAGATTTTTTGGTAACAACAATCATTTTATCAATAAATGTTTTATCCCAAATACTGTGATTTTTACCTTGTTGGGTGCTGGGAATTTTGATATTCTTATAAATGTTCCTGAGCTTTGTTCTGGAATACAAGTTATCTGGAAAACAGCTTGATTCATTCAAGTATTGCTTTTATGACTTCTAAAGTAGGATCTGAGCAGTGTGTTTAGGCTAGATCTAATTATTCCTTACTTCTAAGATAAGACCTTTATACTTTAGAAGTCCTGTGAATGTTCAGCTTTTCTATTCTGGTGGTATTAAGAAGTAGCATTTCTGACCTGGTGTGATCTTCAGATACTTTACCCTTCTGGGTAGTTCTTTTTAGGTCTTGGGAAGATTCTGTACATATGCTGATGAATACTCAGCTAAATACATGAGAATGAGCTGGGTGTGGTGGCTAATAACTGTAATCTAAGCACATTGGGGAGGTTGAGGCAGATGAGTCGCTAGAGCCCAGGAGTTCAAGACTAGCCTGGGAAACATAATGATACCCTGTCTGATATGATTTGGCTGTGTTCCCACCCACATCTCACCTTGAATTGTAATAATCTCCACATGTCAAGGGCAGGGCCAGGTGGAGATAATTGGATCATGGGGGCGGTATTTCCCATACTGTTCTCATGGTAGTGAATAAGTCTCATGAGATTTGATGGTTTTATAAGTGAGAGTTCCCCTGCACAAGCTCTCTTGCCTGCTGCCATGTAAGATGTAATTTGGCTCCTCATTCGCCTTCCACCATGATTGTGAGGCCCCCCTAGCCATGTGGAACTGTGAGTCAGTTAAACCTCTTTCCTTTATAAATTACCCAGTCTCAGGCATGTCATTATTAGCAGTGTGAGAACAGACTAATACACTGTCTCTACAAAAAATTAAAAATTAGCCAGGTGTGGTAGTGTGTGTGCTTGTAGTCCCAGCTATTTAGGAGGCTGCCTCGGTTGCACCACTGCATTGCAGCCTGAGTGACAGAGCAAGACCTATCTAAAAAAAATGCATGCATATGAAATAAATATTAATACTTGAGGATAACCCTCACAGTTCTGAGGGCTCACTCTATGCAGCTCTCTCTTCTCTTTTACATTTTACTACTAACAATAGTCATGTTGGCATTCCCAGATTCTAATTTCCATCTTTTCAAGTCAGGGGTCCTCCTGGGTTTCCCATCATTACCACAGCTAAAACTTTTTAAGGTAGTAATGTAAAGTATTCAGACACCTCACCTCATCTGTTTTGTGCTCTTTAGGAATGGATTATTCTCCTTCATTGCAAGATGCCCAGTGTGTGTCTTGTAAACTATTGTTTCATGTATTTTGTCTGTTTTTTGTTTTTATCAAGTGGCTGTCCCTGTTACTCATTCTTGGCCAGAGGCAGAAGTTCTTAGTAATTTTATGTTCCTCGCATTACCAGATACAAAAAAGAGGAACAGGTTTTCTTAAGTTATTTTCCCCCATCTATATGTATAACAAATGAAAAACTGATGGGAGTGCAAAGAATAAGGAAAACATGTTCAATTATTTCTTCCCTATATTGTTTAAAGTTTTTGTCTCCAAGCATTAAAAAGCCTCCAGGAGAAAATTTTAGGTTCCTGTTATAGCAAATACTGTACAACTCATAAGGTGAGGTTCTTTGAAGTCTCTGATTTTATCATGGTAAAATTTTGTAGAACTTCCCAGAAGTTTCATGTTCTTCATTTCTGCACAATAAGATGAAAGATTAGTTTCTTAGTTTGCTAGGGCTGCTGTAGGCTATAACATAGACCAGCAGGCTTAAACAGCATAAATTTATAGTCTCACAGTCCTGGATGCTAGAAGAGCACGATCAGGGTGTTGGCAGGGTTGGTTTCTGCCAAGGGCCTGTCTATTTGGCATGCAGATGGCCATGTCTTCACATGGTCTTTCCTCTTTGTATGTGTGTCTGTGTCCTTAACTCCTCTTCTTATGAGAACACCAGTCATTGAATTAGGGCCTACTTTAATGGCCTCATTTTACCCTAATTACCTCTTAAAAGGTCCTATCTTTAAAGGCCTATATCTTTTGCATATCTCCAAATACCATTACATTCTGAGGTACTGGGTGTTAGGACTTCAACATATGAATGTGGGGGTGGGGGCATGAATCAGCTCATTGCAGCTTGGGTCATCAAAATATAAAGAACAATTTATAGGTTTTTAATTTTTCTTTTAATCCATACAAAATACTATAATGCTGAGCATCATTCAAATACTACCTGTACTGCTTCCAGATGGTGAATGAAGCTGAGATTTGCTGGGTTAATGCAGTATGCTTTGTAGTGAGATGGGTATAAAGAAGTTTTGCTTTCAGTCCAAAGTTACTGGAGAACAGGTAGCAAGGTAGGGAGACCTGCATTGGAGGTCATCAGATGCTTTTCATTGCTTTTCCTTAAAATAGAAATTATGGACCTTCTCTTATATTATTTGATACTTTTAATTGCAGATCTCTACTTAATAGGAATATAAATCAAGTTGGTGCAGTCATCAAAAAATTCTTTAAACAAGTGCTTTATTCATCAAGTATTAAATTTTCTTTTCTTTCAGAGTATTTAATTGACCCTGGGAAAGGGACATACATGTCTAATAATTTAAGAAAAATGATCAACATCTATTTCCTTGGGAATGAGAAATCATCACAAAACATATTTGATTCTTATTTATTGACAGCTTTGCAATTAATTACTAAGGCTTGAAATTAGAATATTAAAATTCAAATATGTATTTTTTATATGCTCATTTTTGACTACTTTTATTTGTACAGTTTTCATAGTAGTTACTTTATAAATTATAATATCTATACATACCTTATCACAGTCTACTGGTATAGATATTTTACCACTTTAAAAATAAAGTGTAGAAGCCTTACATCTATTTACTTCTATCTACCCTCCCTATTAAAAAAAAACAACTAATTTCCTCTGTGTACATCAAGCACATCAGGTGGGGTTATAATTTTTGCTTCAAAATTTGGCAAGAAGAAAGATAGATTATTATCCTGTGGTTTTTATGTGTCAACTTGACTGGGCTAAAGGATGCCCAGTTATAGCTGGTACACCATTATTTCTGGTGTGTGTAGAAGAGTGTTTCTGGAAGTGATTACCATTTGAATTGTTCGACTGAGTAAAGATTACCCTCACTAATGTGGGTGGGCACCATCCACTCCACTGAGAACTTGAATAGAACAAAATAGAAGAAGAAGGGAGGATTTGTTTCTGTTTGAGCTGGAACATCCATCTTCTCCTTCCCTCAAACATTAGTGCTCCTGATTCTTAGGCCTTAGGACTTGGATTGGGACTTAGACCATCATCTTTTGGTTCTCAGACCTTTGGACTTGGACTGGAATTTACACCACTGGCTTTTCTGGTTCTCTAGCTTGCAGATGGTAAAGTGTGGGACTTCTTGTCCTTCATAATTGCATGAACAAATTCCCATAGTAAATCTTGGAGATCTACTCCTTGTATTATACATATCAAATAATATTATACTGACTACAACTGGGCATTCTTTGGCGCAGTCAGCTTGACACATAAAAATCACAGGATAATAGACTATCTTTCTCCTCACCAGCTTTTGAAGCAAAAATTATAACACCACCACATTATATATATATGATATATATAGTATATATATATACACACACATATATAAAAATATATATACAGACACACACACATGCATATATATATATATATGGAGACTTATTATAGGAATTGGAGAGTTATTATATAAATGTGTGTCTGTGTATGTATGTATATGTGGCAGGTTGAGTATCACTTACCCAAAATGCTTGGGACCAGAAGTGTTTTGGGTTTTGGATTTTTTCAGGTTTGGGAATATTTGTGTTAAAATTACCAGTTCAGCATTCCTAACTCAAAAATACAAAGTTAAAAAATGCTATGATGAGCTTCTTGCCAGGACTCAAAAAATTTTGGATTTTGAACCATTTCAGATTTCAAATTTTCAAATTAGAGATGCTCAACCTGTGTGTGTGTGTTTGTGTGTGTGTGCATTTGTGTGTGGTGTGCACGCATGTACACTATTCTATTTCTCTGAAGAACCCCAACTAATACTGTTTTTGGTAACAAGAGTGGTTCTAGAGGAACAGAATTTTAAGGGTACATTTTCTGAAATAGTTCTGGAGTTTCTGGAATTGGCTCTCTAGTCTTACTAGATTTAAAGATACTAATCACTCTGAATCTCATCTGGTTCTGGAGTTTCTGGAATTGGCTCTCTAGTCTTACCAGATTTAAAGATACTAATTACTCTGATTCTCATATTAAAGAGAGCACTGAGAGTCTGTGGCGGGAAGTATTTATTGAGATGTGAAAATTATGTACCGTGGATACTTGTAGTTAATCACTTATAAGAAGCAAGGAGCCTGGTGACTCTGTATAATACTTCTGAACATTTTTGAAAATTTATGGAATTCAATGATATTTCTTATTTTTTCCTAATGTCACTGGACAAAATAGTAAAAGGAAAGGGTTAGCTCAGATATTTGAATTCCCGGCTCAAGTATCACATAAATGGCTTCAGATGTTCCAGGTGTGCGCTGAAGCAGAGAGTCTTATCTCCTATAGCTGCAGGGCCGAATATCAATTGCAGGATCCCATCCTGTGACTGGCCAAATTACAAAGCAAATTGAACTCTCGGCTTCACAGGGTATCTACTGTTAAAATAAGGGCATTTAGGCCGGGCGTGGTGGTTCACGCCTGTAATCCTAGCACTTTGGGAGACCGAAGTGGGTGGATCACGAAGTCAGGAGTTCGAGACCAGCCTGGCCAATATGGTGAAACCTTGTCTCTACTAAAAATACAAAAATTAGCTGGGCGTGGTGGTGTGTGCCTGTAGTCCCAGCTGCTTGGGAGGCTGAGGCAGGAGAATTGCTTGAACCCAGGAGGCAGAGGTTGCAGTGAGCTGAGATCACACCACTGTACTCCAGCCTGGACGGGAGAGTGAGACTCTGTCTCAAAAATAAATGAATAAATAAATAAATAAAGACATTTAATTGAGAAAGAATGGGATCCTTTAAGGTGGGATGGGGACATTTTGCAAGCCACTGATGAAATTGAAAATATTGAGCCCCTAAATTCTGATGAGTCTTCTTTGCCAGCACAAGTGGCTTCTCTAACCACAGTGAAAGTGGCTTCTTCAGCCCTAATGACAGTGGTGTTCCACCTACAGTGGGGCCTCCCTTCCAATGGTGGTATCTGCCTTTCCACTTCTCTCTGAGGTGATTAATCCTACATTGCCTGAGGACATGGTAATGGCTTCCCCCGAAGCAGTTGCCATGCAAGAAAATGCTGATTTTCGTCAGGAAACAACACTAATACCTCCCTTTACTTCTAGACCTGTAATTGGATTCAAGTCCTAGAAGACCCTTAAAGGTGAGGCACAAAGTGTGACCAATGAGGGAGGTAGCCATACTTCAAAATAACTACTTAAGTTTTCTAATTTATGCAAGTAGAAATCTAAGGAAAATGTGTGTGAATGAATGTTAGAGCTACGGGGTATTAGATGTTAAAGGTGGATCAGGCCATATTTACTGATATGAGCTCACTAAGCAGACATTCTGCAGTTAATATTGCAGCTCATGGAGTTAGAAGGGGCCTAACAGTTTGGTTGATTCGCTGAAACATGGGTCAAAATATGGCTGGCTCACTGTAAGTGAATTAGAAATGCCTGATCTCTCTTGGTTAATGTAGACAAAGGAATTCAAAGGTTTAGGGAGATTGGAATGCTGAAGTCAATTTGTGATTTAAGACCTACTCACTCACATTGGTAGGGCTCAGAAGACATATCTTTCACCAATGCTATGAAAAATAAATGTGGGAGCAGAGCCCAGCATCCTTGAAGAACTCAATAGTTAATTGCTCTTCTCTGTAGGCCAGACTTTACAGTGGGAAACACAGTCAATCAACTGGAAGCCTAAATGCAACGGAAGTAATTGGATTCAGAGTTAATAGTAATTTAGCAGAGACTAAGTGAGAAACTCAACCACCAAAGGCAAGGTGGGCATAGTAACCCTAAGGGACAGCAGAGTCAAGGCAGCCATCAGCATAGTCTGACATATGCAGACGTATGGCATTGTCTAGTTAATGATGGTGTTCCTAGAAGTGAAATAGATGAGACACCTACTAAATTGCTACTTGATTTGTTTAGGTAGAAAAGTTCCAGGTCAAATGAACAAAGTCTAACTCATAAAATAAAAGCAGAAGATCAAGTCACCTCAATCAGTTCCTAGGCTTGAACCAGTTTACAGACTCAGACCACCTTGAATTGGTGACTGGATCCCCTTGTGAAAAGACCCTAGTAAACAACCAAAAATTTACATTGTTAATCTTTCTCCCAGCCTTCCCTAATGGGACTTAATGGCCTTTTACTAGGGTAACTGTGTATTGGGGAAAAGGAAATAATCAGATCTTCCAGGGAATTATGGACTTGACTCTGAACTGACATTGATTCCAAGACTCAAAATGTCCCTGTGGCCCTCCAGTCAGAGTAAGGATGTGTGGAGGTCGGGTAGTCAGTACAGTTTTAGTTCAGGTCCATCTCATGGTAGTTCCATGGGTCCCCAAACCCATCCTGTGGTTACTTCCCCAGTTCCAGTTACATAATTGGAACAGACATATTTAGCAGCTGGGAGAACCCCTGCAAAGTCTTGTGACCCGTGGAGTGAGGGCTATTATGGTGAGAAAAGCCAAGTGAAAGCCATTAGAGCTGCTATTATCTAGGAAAATAGAAAGTCTTTAATGCATAATATTTGTACATATTGACGGGATACATGTAATATATTATTAAATGTATAGAATGCATAATGATCAAGTCAAGACATTTACAATATCTATCACCTCGAGCATTTATTAATTTAATGTGTGGGAATACTTGAAGTCCTTTTTGAAATATAAAATGCATTGTTGTTAACTATAGTCACCCTACTTTGCCATGGAACGTTAGAATTTGTTCCTTCTGTCTAACTTTATGTTTGTATCCATTAATGAACCTCTCTTCACTGCCTGCCCCCAAACCCTCTTCCCACCTTCTGGTAACTGTCATTCTACTTTCTACCTCCTTGAGAACAACTTTTTCATTCCCACATATGAATGAGAACATGTGATATTTGTCTTCTGTGACTGGCTTGTTTCACGTAACATAATGGTCTCCAGTTTTATTCATGTTGTTGCAAATCAGAGGATTTCATTCTTTTTACGGCCAAATAGTATTCCATTATGTATATATATCACAGGAAAATAGTAAATTAAAGCAATGCTGAATTCTTGGGAGGATTGCAGAGTTTACTGCCATCATCAAGGACTTAAAAGATGCAGATGTGGTGATCCGCATTTATCTCTCCTATTTGGCCTGTGCAGAAAATGGATAAGTCTTGGAGAATGACTGTGGATTATTTTAAGGTTAACCAAGTGGTGATTCCAGTTGCAGCTGTTATACCAAACGTGGTTTTATTGCTTGGGCAGATTACAACATCTCCTGGTACCTGATCTGTAGCTGTTGATCTGACAGATACCTTTTTTCCATCCCTGTCCATAAGGCCCACAAGAAGCAGTTTGTTTTCAGCTGAGAAAACCAGCAGTACACCCTCAGTGTCCTGCCTCAGAAGAATATCAACTCCCCAGCTCTATGTCATAATTTGGTTGTCAGAGATCTTGATCACCTTTCCCTTTCACAAGATATCACGCTGGTCCATTATGATGACATTATGCTAAGTGGAGATATTGAGTGAGAAGTAGCAATTACTTTAGACTTATTGATAAGACATTTTATGTGTGAGAGAGTGAGAAATAAATCTGATTAAAATTTGGGGACCTTCTGCCTCAGTGAAATTTCTAGGGGTTCAATGGTATGAGGCCTCTTGAGATAACACTTATAGGGTGAAGGGTATGTTGTTGCATCTGGGTCCTCCTTCAATCAAAAAAGGTGTACAATGCCTAGGAGGCTTATTTATATTTTAGAGGCAACATATTCCTCATTTGGGTGTGTTACTCTGGCACATTTACATAGTCACCTGATAGCTGCTAGGTTTGATGGGCCCAGAACAAGAGAAATGGATCTACGACAGGTCTAGGCTGTTGTACAAGCTTATGTGCCATGTAGGCCATAAGATCCAGCAAATTTGATGGTTGAAGTATCAGTGGCTGATAAGGATGCTGCTTGGAGCCCTTGACAGGCCCTAATATGTGAATCATATCACAGGCCTTTAGAATTTTGGAGGAAGGCCCTGACATCTGCCAATAATTACTCTCCTTCGGAGAGACAGCTGCTTCTACAGGGCCTTAGGAAATATTGAATGCTTGACCATGGTCCACCAGGTTACCATATGACCTGAGCTACCCATCATGAACTGGGTGTTATTTAACCCACTAAGCCATAAAGTTGATCATGCACAGCAATACTGTTATCAGATGGAGGTGGTATTCACTTGACTGGGCCTGAGCAGACCTTGAAGCACAAGTAAATTAGTGCAGAAGTGGCTCAAATGCCCATGTTCCCCATTCCTGCTGCACTGCTTCTCTCTCCCAGGCTGAACCTATGGCTTCATGGCGAGTTCTCTATGATCAGTTGACAGAGGAAGAGCTCAGGCCTGGTTTACAGATGGTTCTCAACAATATGCAAGACCACCCAAAAGTGGACAGCTATTGGACTACAGCCTCCTGCCTGGGACATCCCTGAAGGACAGTTGTGAAGGGAAATCTCAGTGGGGAAAACTTTGGGCAATGCATCAAAACTGTGCAATTGGAACGAATAATGGCCAGATGTGAAATTATATATTAATTTTGGGCTGTCGCCAGTGGTTTGGCTGGATATTCAGCGACTAGGGAAGATGATGATTGGAAATTTGGTGACAAAGATATTTGGAGAAAAGGAATGTGGAAAGACCTCTCTGAATGGGCAGAAAGTGAAGATATATGTGTCTCATGTGAATGTTCATGGGTGACTACAGCAAAGGAGAATTTTAATAAGGCAGGGGATGGGATGACCCCTTTTGTGGATACTATCAGCCTTTCTCCTCAGCTACCACAGTCATGTCCCAATGTGCTCATGAACAACATGGCCATGGTGGCGGGCATGAGATTATGCATGGGTTCAGCAATATGGATTCCCATTCACTGAGCCTTGTATGACTGTGGCCACCATTAAGTGCCCAGTCTGCCAACAACAGAAACCCACACTGCACCCTTTTACATGGCACCACTTCTTCATGGTGATCAGCCAGCTACCTGGTGACAGGTTGATTACATCAGGCCCCATTCATCAGTGAATGGGAAGATTTTTGTTCTAAGTATTTCTTATTTAATGTTGTTACAAATATTTTTAAATTTTATTTTACAATTCATTGTTTTTAATATAGAGAAAAACATTTATTGTTCATAGACTATAGTTGGTGACTGCTTTTCAATCCAGTTGACAATCGGTTCATTTTAATTGGAATGTTTCAATCAATTGGGTTTAATTTAGTTATCAATATATTTGGATTTAAATCCAACATCTTGTCATTTCTTTCTATTTTTCCTATCTGTTCTTTGTAGCCCTTTTCCTTTTATTTTGCCTTCTTTAGATTGTGTCTTTTAAAAAATGATTCCTTTTCATAGCTCTAACTTGGTAGTTTCTTTATTATTTACATGTCACAATTATTATTCTATATGGATTGATTTTCAGCATTCTCTTATGCATAATTTATCCTGGTTTTCTGTTCTTCAGATTTTCCTCTTTTAATTGATTAAACTTTTTTTTACCTTATTTTTCTGTTTGATGTTGTACACTTTAAATATTTATTTTAGTGGTTTTGCTTCAAGTTTTAACATATGTACCAGGCAGCAGTACTGAAAATTAGTTTATTTTACACTCCTGGAATATACAAGGCCTTAAGAACCTTTAACTCTCCTGACTTGCTTTTATCTTTCACTGTTTTAGTTTCTAGTATTTTAGTTCTATTCTTTTTATTTTTCTACTTGTTACTGTTTCAGAATATCAGTGTCTGTTTAGATTTACCCACAATTTTATTTATTTATTTGCTTTTCTTCGTATATTTTAGTCCTTCCTTCTCTTGTCATTTTTCTTCCAGAATTTATTGTGCCTCCCATATCTGAAGATTCATTGGCTGTCAGCAGTTAAGAAACATTTTCAGCCAGAATTGTTTTGAAAATTCCCTTTTCTACATTTGCTTTTCTGTTCAGCGGTACACTTGCAATAAATGCATTTTATGTAAATTATATCATATCTCAATGAAGTTATCTAAAATAATGAAATTTCTGTTCACTATAATTTGGATTTTCTCATTGATTTCTCCATCTCTCTTATACTACTGTAATATTTTTTTCTAGCTGTTTATGTTTTTCATGTTGAATATTATCTTCAGATATTCATTGTATTTCATTATTGTGGCTACATTTAGGTCTAATCTGCTGCTAAAGCTGTCCATTTAATTTTTAATTTCACTCCATTCATTATGTGTTTTCAAATAGTTTATTTTTCAAATGTGTTTTCTCTCTTTTCATGATACAGATTCCCTTGTGTTTTCATTCCATTTTAAGCTTATATATTTTAAATATACTTTTAAAATCATTTTGTATTTTATGTAACTGATATTCAGTTATCTGAATTGCTTGATGATCTAATTTGGCTGGTGTGGCTTCGATGTTTCTTCATTTCACCATTTGCTTCATAATTCTGGTTGATAAAGCCATGCTTTTTAGACCTTTATCAGTAAGTAGATAGCCACTTTGGTCTAAGAAGTCATACTGGAGTTTTCCTCCTCCAACCTCTCTACCCTCCCTGCCTCTACCACCCTCTAAGATTCCTTGTTTTCTCCCCTTTGTAATCAAATTTATTTTCTTTGTCCACTGTGAATTAGGGACATAGCTATCGTTAGGTTTGTAGTTTTCTCCTCAGTTTTAGCTCTCATCTCCTTTTACTTCTTTCTCTCCCTTCCTTCCTACATTCTTGCTTTTCTTTTTCCCTCTTTCCCTCTCTTTCTTCCCTTTCTCCCACCCTGTCTTACTGTAGACATGTGTCTACACAAAATCTGTGTTTCAGTTAGGTGATTTTTGACAGGAGGTTTTCTCAGGGTATCTAGGACACCACAAGGCTAAAAATAGACATATTTTTCCTATTTTTAAATTTCATTTCTACCTGCCCACTCTCTGTCTCATCTGCTTTTTTCAGTGAGAAATACACTACTTAAAAAAAACTTAATATGCCAGTTTACCTCTCTAATAATTTCAAAATATAAATTATAATTTGTCTTTAGTCTTTCTTTTGAAGAGCCTGATTTTCTAGTGCAAGTTTCAGTTTCTGGAGAAAAAACAAAGTGAAGAATGGATTGTTTTCCTTTTTGCTTCAGGATTGAAGTTGTCCCGACATTGCAAAGTGAAAATTTTCTGATCTGAAGTTTTAGGATTAATTATGTTTCTTAGGAGTGAATTCCAGCTTTCATAGAATTCAGATTATATAACCCTTACTTCCTCATTGCTTTGCTTTTGCTCTCCAATTTAGCTCAATCTCATATATCTCTGCCTAATTCAGTAATATGAGATCACATTATTGCTGTTCTGATGTTCCTAACAAGAGAGGGACAATTTTGAGTTTCTGGTTAATCACTTTTTATAGTTATCTGTAGAGACTTTATGTTATAAAGTCTGTACACCCCTATCTCTTATTTGCATTCTGAGCATCAAAATAATCCCTTTCCTACAAAAATTCACATTTCTCTCCAGTTCATTCAAGACACCTTTGTGTTTCCATCTCCTTTTTAAAATTATTTTTCCAACCCCTTTTGATTATTACAGTCATTTATCCCAGAGATTCCCAAATATAGGTGTTAATCAGAGATATTCAAAGAACTCTATTTTATAGGTATAATATCTGTAACACCTTGTAAATACTAGTTCTCCCCTAATGGATATTTGAGCCCTAGTTGGACTATAATCCTGTATGATATCTGTTGCCTATCCTAAAACACCCATAATGCTAGTTGCTGCCTTCTTGTTAGACTAATTAGTTAACTAATCTTGTTAACTAATCTTGTTAGACTTCTTGTTAGGTGTGTTAGACCAATCTAGAACATATATTAAAGCTATTCCAGTCATATTTATTCACAATGAGCTTGACAGATTGTAGTAATTAAAATAAGCTGTTCATTTTCATGCAAAAATGTGTTTATTTTACAGATTCCTCATTGTTGAAACAGTAACAGTTTTTTTTTTTTTGTTTCCTGAACCATCCACCAATTATTGTAAAACATAGTCCCCCCCATATATACTTAATCCCTCTATAAAGCTTTTCTTTTCAGGGGACGTTTTTTTCAAAGGAGTCCCAGGGTTGCAGGGTGCATTCCAAAGGGGTACAGACTGAAGATGAATGGCTACTCATCTAGAAAGAGGGGAGCGACTCATCCCAGTTTCCCTTCTCTTCCTAGTGAATATCCAGGGTATACGAGGAAGAGAAAGTGAGGCACCCCTCTTTCTTTCATCCGTCCTTGTATCCCTGAGTCTGGTGACTACGACAGGGTGCTGTCCATGGGTGTCAAAGCGGCTTTCACCTATATTAATGGGGTGCCCAAGGGGGTGGGAATATCTGCTCTTACCCACATACACCCTATCCCCTCTGCTGTCAGTAGCCTTTGAGTTTTCTAGACCTCATTTATGCCATGGATACTAGAACGACATTTATCCATGAAACAGGAGGTTTGGCTTAATCAGCAGGAATTAGTCATGCTTACCTGCTCTGTGCCTTTTAACTTCCATTATTGTCTGCCTCTGGATCCCTTAGATCCAGTTTTCTTTCCTAGGGCTTTGACCTGGAGCTTGGAATTGAATTTGGGACAAAAATGTGTTTTGGGGGGACTCTTTATCATAAACTGAATGCTAAGGTGAAGCTGTAAAATTGAGTCCTCTTCCAACAAGGGAGAGAAAAGGATATCCTGTGACATGCCAAGAAAACTGGTGGCTATAGTTACGCTTGCTAAGATTTGGGTGATGGGTCTTGACTTTGTTTGGCTCCCTTGATCTTGCTTTCCCAAAAAGGAAAACTCTGAGTAATGGGCACCCTATTTATTCCTATCACCTGGCAGAATTTTCAGGATAATTGCTCAGAACTAGAATATTGATCCAGATTTTTACATTACCCATACCCCTTTTTTCCTTCTGGTCTGCAGTCAGAGATTACTGGTTGGTTCACAGGAATAAGCAGGGTTACTCTAAAATGTAGGCAAAAACTTAAAAGCAACTAATGAATGTAGATTTTGATGACAAATGTATGATAAGTTTTGAAACAGAATTTCTCTCTCTCTAGTCCTCATTTTTGTTAAAAACAAATCATGATAGGACTAACTTGTTTGCAAAATAGACTTTAGTCTTATACTTGGCCTGATTATTTGCATAAAGTGCAGCAAGAATAATTATTTTTACATAGACCTTTTAGATTCGCTTAGATGGAACTCTGTTCCACAAGGAATCCCAGATAGGACTTTCTAAAGCCAAGCCCAGCCATGGGTTTGTACCCTCAAACCTGTGAGTTGGGCAAACTCCTCTCTTCTTGAGGTCCCTAGAGCATGGGGTTCCCGGGCCTGTTAGAAGCTGACATTCTTTACTTACCACAGGTTAGGAACCCCGTAGAGGGACTGTGTACACAAGGTATGAGGCTAGTTTCTCCCATGGGACCTTTATCTGCAAGTCGAGTTTGATTCCTTAAAGGTAAGCATACCCTTCCAGTCAAAGCCTTGGTAAAACAACCAATTTCTCCAATTGCATTCCTGTTGCAAAAGAAAATGGATCCTTAGTGTACTGATGCAAACAACTATATTGGCATAAATTAAGAATACTCGGAACTAGTTTCCAAATTCTGAAGAAGCCATGCACAGAGAGAGAGAGACAAATATGCTCCAAATTTTGTTCATAGGAGTATAACTTACTCAATTATTAAAGGTCATAAATAGCTCAAAATAAGCTTCCTTGACTCTGAAAAACAAAACAAAGATCAGCAATGTTCCAATCAGAAGTCATTACTGAAAACATTACTTCAGTTTTCTATTAGTTCAGTCCATTCAGTTAACTCTTGTTTTGCTTGATATTTGTGAACATTTCAACTCTTCATGAGTCCTGTATGTTTTTCCTTTATTCCAATGTCACAATCTCCAAAGTTTTCAGAAACCTGCATTTGAGACTGCCTGTCAGAGTTTTGTGGCTGATTATAAACCATCCTTTGAAGAGGATTAAAATAAGACAACAATTATCTGTGAATAATAGAATGTCCATGGTAGTTACAGTTAGAAACATGATTAACAAAGAAATTTGGTTATCTCTGTGGTTTATAATAACTTAGCATAACAACCTTAATTGTGATTGATAGCATATACTCAGAATTTTAGAAATCCCATACAATTTTGGAACACAAATTAACATTATTACATAAAATATAACCTAAAGAAGATTAAGCATCATTTTGGCAATCCCATGTACCTAAACATGTCAAATAATCTTGTTTACCACTCTTCTAGATGCTCCAGGTGCCCTCTGTAGCATCTGAAAGCTAGGTGTCAGGAAAGACAATTTTTGAAACTGAGGTTTGATTTGGGGAGGCCTGTTAAGTATGTCAGAGGTTTAAAACACTTGATGATATGAAAGAATTCCAAATTTCCATATTATTTATTTTTCTAAAATGATGACTTAGAATTTTTTTTAAAAGCAAAAACCTTATATAACCTTTTACAGATTTAGCTAAAGAGCAGATTGGTGCATTAAGAGTATTTTGTTATGCTTTTATTTTAATGCTTAATTTACAGAAAAACCATATAATACTCTGTTCAATTTAATGTATTCACACATGAAATTTCTTTTGCAAGATTAATTTTTACAATTCTTCCACAACTCATTTTAACTTTTAGCTTTATCTTATCTAATTCAAAACAGTCCTTTAACCCTAGGTAAAAATTTACATTTTGACAACGTCTGCATTTTACCAATAGTCTTTAAGGCTGTTTTTATTTTTCAAAAATTAATGTCACGTGAACTAAAAGGTCCCACAGCTTTTATTTTCCTTTTAAAAAATATTTGATCCAAGTGCTTATCTTTCTTTAAGTCAGTTAATTAGAGCTCTTTTTTATAGACATCACATACACACACACACACACACAACACATGTATAACTATACAGAAAGGCAGAAGAAGATCCAGTAACTATGAGACTGTTTACCAGTCTCCTAATTGGATTATTGGCCTCTGGATGGAACTCTCTAAGGCTAAAAAAGGCTTAAAGCAAGGCTAGGAAAGCATGCAGTTTCCAGGGCCTAATAAACAGGTATAGCTGGAAGATTAAAAACAGATTTTGAGAGGGATCTATCCACCTCTAATTCCTAGGACTCCTTTAGGAAAACAGAGGTCTCTCCCAAAATGGAATTTGTGGCACCTTTTCTGTTTTTCCCAAGGATTCCCAGGCCATGAGAAATTATCTTGGGGCCTCTCGTGCACGTGTTAAGATAGGCAAGGCAAAATGGAGAAAAATAGTTTAGTCGACTGAGAAAAAAATCTTTTTCCAGGAAAATAAAGTTTAGGAAGAGAAAAACATAAAGAAAGGCCTTTTAAATATACTTATAACTTGGATATCCACTTTGAATTAAGCTGAGTGCTCTTTAAAAAAATCCTTTTAAATCCCTTATTACCTGACTTTGTCCATGCCAAACAGCCAATATTTGTAGCGTTGAAACTTTATCAAAGGTAATCTCCCAGGTGCTCAGAGAGGAAAATTCAAGGTGGTTCATGGAGGGGAAGAGAATCAACAAATGTCAAAGGTCACACAGATATCAAACCAGAAAGGACTCACTCCCTAAGCCAAGATTGAACCCAGGCCACCGTTGTAAAATGTTGGAGGCTAAAAGCACTGCCGCCTGCTTACAGGTCATGCTTCCAAGGACATAAAAAAAGATGAAGGCCTGCAGCGAAGTTTGCCACTGACCAATTTACCAGACTGTCTTTAATAGAGGGCCTATGGAGTCCTGGGCCCATATCCCATCCTAAGGTAGCCCTCTTTTTGACAGAACCATAAAGACATGTGAACCACTCCAGATTGGCTATAACTTAAGACCAGCCTCACAAATCCTTTTTCATAAAT
Organism: Pan paniscus; assembly: GCF_029289425.2. Classification (NCBI taxonomy): domain Eukaryota; kingdom Metazoa; phylum Chordata; class Mammalia; order Primates; family Hominidae; genus Pan; species Pan paniscus. The sequence goes on along the minus strand of NC_073255.2, from coordinate 54,865,039 downwards.
GAAACTTTATGGAGAATATAAACAGTTATAGTTGGGGTCCTGGCCTAGTAAAATGTCTTCTAAAAGGAAAAAAGCCTTTCGCATAAAAGTTAACTCTTGACCTGGTGGAGAAAAAAAAAAAAGAAAAACAGCTTAAAGTTCAGGGCTGTGTTAACTGAGGGAAGAACCTCTTATTCTTATGCGAATGGTTCTTCCAACAAGGAGGGAAACTTAATTGCTGTTTCTTCCCTGGGGCTGGAACAGAGCTGGACTTCTTGGCCAACGGAGGGGAAGACACTGTGGATACACACGTGGCAGGGAATGCTGGCCAGCCTGCCACGCAGGACCCTTTGGGCATGGGCCCCAGCCCCAGCTGGGAGGGAAGGGGGGATGGGGTGCTGCTGCTTGCCTTTCAGTCCCATGGGTGCCTACAGCCATTGTGGTGGGGTGGTGCCATTACACTCCTGAAAAAAAGAAGGAAAATGCTGTAGAAAAGGCTGGGTTAGACCAAGGTTGACATTCCTGACCCCCAAGAGCAACGGAGGGTGGGGGATGCAGTTTCTTCTACTCTCAGAAGTCCAAGGACAAAAAGGCTCAGATACAAGAGGGGAAAAGATGCTTTGGTCTGCATTTTACTCACCTTTCCTCATGTCCCCACATGGGCCACCAAAATGGTGCAAGATATTTTGTTCCTTAGTTCAGCTAAAATCTAGGTCCTTATCACACAACCAGGAAAAATTAGGTGCATGGACACATTGAAAGTTTGAGGAGAGCAGAATTTATTAAAGAAAGCTCTCAGTGAAAAAAAAGGGGTTCTGCCAGCAGGCTCCCAACTCACAGATTGAATACCAGGGCACCACACACACCAGCTGAAGGGGCCAGGCCCCTTCTCACTGCTTAAGGCATGAATCCCCAGTGGCTGCACCCCATTTTCCCAGTGTGCAGGCAGGCCCCTAGTCTGTTGCCAGCATGTGCAGACAAGACCCTGGGCAGGTTCCCACATCTGCACAAAAGCATCTGATGTAAACACTTGTGGGGTGGGTTGGGGATTCTCCAGGGATCCTCCCTTATCTGCCTCCTGCATCTATCACTAGGTTTTCTCAGGTCTAACTTCATTTAGGGTTTTTTTTTTTTTTTTTGCATGGCGTATTAGGAAGCCTAATTAGGCTCTGTGTGATGTAATCTGAGTGATTAGGAATGTGTCTCCTGACACTTTTAATTATAGTCTCAAATTTAAATGCAATTAATTTCATAACACATTTATACATATTTTGAGTATCCTTTATCTGAAATGGTTGGAACCAGAAGTATTTTAGATTTCAGATGTTTTCAGATTTTGAAATACAGTAAGTCTTCACTTAATTTCATCAATAGGCTTCTGGAAACTGCAACTTTAAGCAAAATGACATATCACAAAACAAATTTTACCACAGGCTAAATGATATAAACAAGAGTTAAGTTCCTCTGGCATATTTCTGGTTGGAAAAAAATCACCACATTTTGAAATAAAGACCCAAAACATTTTTAATATTAAACATTGAAATAAATGTGAGAAATACATATATTTAAGAAAGAGTAATAAAAACAAAGTATAATAATTATTTACTTGTTCCAGTTCAGTCTCACAGGTGGCTGGAGCCTATTTAGGTAGCTCAGGGCTCAAGGTGGGAACCAACGCTGGACAGGGTACCATTCCATCACAGGGTGCACTCACACACATCCACACTTACTCCCTGGGGGACAATTTAGCCATGCCAATTAATGTAACATGCATCTTTGAGATGTGGGAGGAAACCAGAGTACCTGGAGAAAACTCATGCAGACATGGGGAGAACATGCAGACTCCACATGCACAGTGGCCTAGCTAGGAAGCATTTTTTTTTCTCTTCAACATTATAACAAAATGACATTGAAGGAAAGGACATTATTTGAGGACCTGCTGTATTTGCATATATATATAAAATGAGATATCATGGGGATGGAACCCAAATCTAAATAGAAAATGTATTTATGTTTCATATATACCTTACACTAGGGGTCCCCAGTCCCCAGGCCTCGGACCAGTACCAGTCCATGGCCTGATAGGAAACAGGCCACACAGCAGAAGGAGAGTGGCAGCAAGCGAACGTTACTGCCTGAGCCCCGCTTCCTGTCAGATCAGTGACAGCATTAGATTCTCATTGGATCACAAACCCTATTGTGAACTCCACATGCAAGGGATCTAGGTTGCATGCTCCTTATGAGAATCTTAATGCCTGATTATCTAAAGTAGAACAGTTTCATCCCAAAAACATCCTACCACCCTGGTCTGTGAAAAAACTGTCTTCCATAAAACCATTCCCTAGTGCCAAAAAGGTTATGAACCACTGCCTTATACAGATAACCTGAAAATAATTTTATGCAATATTTTAAGTTACTTTATGTGTGAAACAGAGTTATTTTATCACCCTTTGTGGGTGTTTTTGCATGGGAGAACCTGGACATTATAGAAATTGTAATGGAAGAGGTGTAATTTACAAGATATTGGAAGAACTCAGTAGACATGAGGTGCACCATTAGTAGTTATAGATCAGCCTGTGTGGTCCATTTATCCCTGCTCCTGACTAGATTGGAGGTGCAAGTTAGTGTGGCAGAATGGAGTAGAACTAATTAGCTTGTAGCAGTTTGAATTTATGCATACCTCATACTTGAATGCATAGATCTTAGCAGTCAGAGAAGTCTAAGGCTCTTGTTAATTTTAGGAGGCAAGCCAGTATAATTATTACAAACATAAAGATAATTATAGATCAGAATGATGCTTTTTTTTCAGATTTAATTTTTGAAACAGAGCTAGAAGTTATAGTTTTTCTTGTTTTTAAATTAAATTTTTCTTTGTGAAAAGAGTTGATGTTGTGCCTCAGGATAAGCTTCTTACAAATGCTTATAATATATTATTTTAAAGTACATTACATTTCTTAATCAATTTCAAAGAGCTTTCTTGATTTTGCTCATATACTTATTCCTATATTATTCAAAATACAAAGGGACCAAAAAGAAATCTTCAAATGATTTCTTTGCATTGTAATTCGAAGTGCATTTAGAAATATTTGATGTGTATAGATGACATCTTTTCAGTTTTGTGTGTTTTATTTATAGTCTGTGAGTGCAAGAAAAAATAATGACCTTGAGACTTTGTTTTCTTCAAATTCTAAATCCACATGCATCCTTATTTGTTCTAAAATTACATTTTTTATGGCTAACAGTTTATCAAATTGTATTTATATTTTAGGCTAAAAATCTCATAGAGAGATTTTTTAATCAACAAGTAGAAATTCTTGGCAGACGTGCAGAACAATTACCTCAAATATACTATATTGAAGGTACTCTCCAAATGGTTTGGATTAATCGCTGCTTTCCAGGGTATGGAATGAATGTCCAGCAACATCCAAAATGTCCTGAGTGCTGTGGTATGTAATGAATTATGATTTCATGTTTTATATTGTTGAAAATTTATGTGTTTTCATTAAGCCTAAGTGAATGCATATCACTTATTTTCACTATCATTTAGGTATTTTTTCATAGTTTATTTAAAGTAATGTATTTGAAAAGTGAATCTAAAGATGTGAAAGAAAAATAGTCTGGCTTAATTTTGGCCTTGGTATTAATATTACAGCAAGGGAGTTTAGGATCATTAGGCAGTTATCTGGGAGGAAACACAAATAATAGTTATGAGTCACTTAGAGTTCCTGACTTTAAAAAAAGCCAATTAATGTATCTTTTAGAATCTACTATTGATGAGTTTAGGTTTGTATAGTCTACAGTAGATATCTTTGTGACTTTTTCCTTCCTTGTGAAATAAGTATATGAATTGTTTTATTACCAATTGTTTTTTCTAACTTTTGGTCCTAGCACTACAGGATCTGAGCTGCTCTCTGACATTCATTCTTTCTTTCTCATCTTTACTACAGAAGAGAGTTCTGTAGAGGCTGTTGACTTAGATTCAGCACATGAATTCAAAGTCTTTGCATTTCAATTATTGAGAGATTAATGGGCCAATTAATTTTCTGTCTTAAAAGAGTTTCAAAAATTTATACTAATATCACTAAATTTATACCTGTCTTAGTCTGTTTCATATTGCCATAAGAGAATACTTAAGCCTTGATAGTTTATAAAGGAAAAAAGTTTGTCTCATGATTCTGATGGCTGAGAAGTTTGAGATTGAGCATTCAGTGAGGGTCTTCCTTTTGCTTTGTTTTCTTTGACTTGGCTAGAGTTATCTTTATAATTTTTTTGTGTTTCATTATTGTTTAAATATATGAAGTTTCACAAAAATATGGTACACAGGTATATTAGGAAATAGAATACAAATTAAACAAATGACTTCCAACTGTTAACTTTGTAACTTTTAAAAATCAGTGATTATATATATTATGTATTATATATATCATATGTAATATTATATAATATATATTATATATTATATATTATATGATATATATTTATAATATATATAATATATATTATTATATATAATATATAATATATTTATATTATAAATATATATCATATAATATATAATATATAATATATGTTATATAATATTACATATGATATATAATATATATGATACATTATATAATATATATAATGTATCATATATATTATATATAATATATAATATGTAATATATATATTATATGATATAATATATAATATGTAATATATATATTATATGATATATTATATATAATATAAATATATATAATATGTAATAAAATATAAATATATATAATAAATATATACTATATTACATTATATATAATAAATATATTATATATAATATAATTTATAATTAAATATTATGTATTATATATAAATATATAATATATAATATATATTATATATTATATATTTATATTATATATATTATATATTATATATTTATATAATATATATTTATATAATATATATTATATATATTTATTATTTATATATTATTATATATTATATACTATATAGTATATATGATCTATATTATATATAACATATATAAATATTTATAATTTGTATATAAATATATATTACATTATATATAACATACATTATATGATAGAAATAATCACTGATATTTAAAACCAGTGATTTTATATATATAAAATATATATAATCACAATTTTAAAAATAGTTACGAAGTTAACAGTTGGCAGTTATTTCTTTGTTTAATTTGTATTCTATTTCCTAATATACCTTTGTACTATATTTTTGTGAAAGTTCATATATTTAAATAACAAAACACAAAAAATTATAAAGATAACTCTAGCCAAATCAAAGAAAACAAAGTAAAAGGAATAGTCAGTAGTCTATGTTATGAAAAGGCTTTTAATCTAACTTAAATTGCAGAAAGAAAGGAGAAAAGAACAATTAGAAATGACTTAATGAGAATGATATTGCTATGATTTGGATATGGTTTGTTTGTTCCCACAAAATCTCATGTTTAAATTTAATTCCAAGTATGGCAATGTTGGGATGTAAGGCGTAGTGGGAGAGGTTCGGGTCGTGGGAGCAGATCTTTCATGAATAGATTAATATTCTCCCTCAGGGGTGACTGAGTTCTAATTCTATTAGTTCCTGTGAGAGCTGGCTATACAAAAGAGGCTGGCACCTGCCCCCCTCTCTGGCTTCCTCTCTCACCATTTGATTTCTGCACACTCAGGCTCCCTTTCACCTTCTGCCGTGGGTGGAAGCAGCCCGAGGCCCTCACCGAATGCCCAGTCTCAAACTTTTCAGCCATCAGTATCGTGAGACAAATAAACTTTTTTCCTTTATAAACTATCCAGGCTTAAATATCCTCTTATGGCAATATGAAACAGACTAAGACAGTGATATTTATATTTATAATACTGTATATTAAATTTATATACAGTAATACATTTAGTGATATTAGTATAAATTTTTTAAACTCTTTTAAGACTGAAAAATTAATTTTTACATTATGTATTTATATTATATATAATATAAATATATAATATATAACATATATTATATATTTATATTATATAATTTTATATTATATAATATATAACATAATACAATTTAATTTTATTAATTAAAATAAAATATAATTTAATATATAATTAGAAATGTAATATATAATTATAATATAAAATTATATAATTATATATAATATATAATATAAATATATTTATATATTTATATATTATCTAATATATGATATATATCCAGAACACACATATGTAATATACATAATATGTAATATATAATATATTATATTATATATATTTTATATATATATATAACTCCAGATCACAGATAAGGATAAAGAAAAACATAGAAATTCCCAAAAAATAAACTGGAACATAGCAGTTAAGCTGTCCATTACATGTATTTATATCATTATTCAAAAAAGACTTAAACTAAAATTGTTAAAATATTTGCATCTCCTCAATTATAAGTATTTTGAAATTGTCAAACATAGCTCTTTCAAGTGAAGTAGTAGTTTTGAATGTCAAAATTACACATAATTTTATCATTAAAATTTTTTTTTGTATTTAAAAACTTTGGGCAACAACACAATTGTAATGTTTTCCAATTTCACCATGTAATGATTACACTCAACTTATTATGTACTACACTATTTGATCAAGGTAATTAATTGTTTTTATTCCTGTCATAAGAAGTATATGAGAAAATTTAACATGAATCTCAAAAATATTTTCTGTCTCTAAAATACTGTTTTGTGTTCCTGAATATTTGATCTCTGCCCACGGAGTTTATATACTTAGGAGATGCATCCATGAAACAATTAGGGAAGAAGAGACTGTTAAGGGAAAAAATACAAGAAGATTATATAAAGAAAATTGAGTTTGCAATAGGATAGATCACAAGGGTTCAATGTAATTGTGATACGGCTTTCTTGGTGAGACTTGTCTTTGAGTCTTGAGGAAGTTACTTTGCAGGATACCAGGATAGCAAGTACCATCCAAGCAATAGCATGAATGAGCATCAAGTTTATGGGGGGGATTTTTGCTTAAATAAAATAAAATTTATTTTTTGGATTTTATGGGTTCATCATCATTGCTCAATAGACTTATTAATTAGTGAGTTGCTGAATTTCATTTTGTGCCATCTTATGGTTAATAAACATTTTAATTTATAATTATCTTTGTGTTATCATTCCTGTAAGCTATTAAGCAAGATTCAGTTCCCTTAATGTAACATTCAGGACCCCCATAGGATAATAATAATTTTTGTTTATTTTACAGGAGGTTATCACCCTAACAGTTTAGAAAAGCATATAACTACTCAAAAAGATACTTAAATCATTCTCTGAATAGAAAATGATTTAACAAATTACCCTGTATTTTAAATTAGGATAACACTAGTTAAAAGACAAAATTAACATAGTAAATGAATTTAAAATCCATTCAAGTATGAAACTGACTACTAGATAAAATGATGATGAGCTCACAAAATATATGAGGTATCTCATGAAACAACTTCTGTCCAGAATAAAATGATATACCATGTTTATATTCAACAAACAAGATTGAGACAAAGCATTTTATGACATAAGGGAAGTTTGTTTACTTTCTCCATAGTAGGTGAAATAAGCACCAGATTTGTTCTTTTCCTTCTGGAAGACAAAGCTTGTTTCCTTATAAATTAGTGAAGACTTAACATTTCTACCTATATTATTTTTCTTTTTCCTAACTTATTTAGTACTTTTAAATTAATTTATACTGAAAAGCTTCTCTGTGATTTGACATTTACCATTCCTTATAATGTAGATCATTTTGTTAATCAGTTTTGGCACTTTAAAGAGAGACTTATTAAATTTGTGAATTATCAGTGTCTTATAATTTTATAAATTATATAATATACTACAACCAAAGACTAGCCTAATATTACATTGTTTTTAAAAGAATTTTGTTAAAACACAGATTCTGAAATGCTTTACTTTTCAATTTCTATTATATTTTTGTATAGCTTGTATATTCAACTTTCCCCCATTTTATTTCTGCTAATTTTTTTTCAAAAAAAAACCAAACTTGTAGGTCAAGTAACATTCTTTGACATAATACCCCAGATCCCTTCCTATTTTTTTCTCTTTAAACTATGGCAGTGGTTTTAAAACTCTTAGGTGTATCAGAATTTCCTGAAGATTTTCTCAAAACATATCCAAAGTTTAGGAATCAGACATCTACATTTATAAGCTTCCTAGGTGATTCTTACATACACTGAGTTTCAGATATCTGAGTATTAATGTTGATAAGGCAACACATAGAATGTCAGAATATTAGTTTTGATAAGGCACTACCTTGATAGGATGCCCGTGCTTCTGCTGAGGTAGCAGACTGTTTGCCACTGATTATTATGGATTAAATGTGTAGCTCAATAATAGATTAGACAACTTTTTTTCCTATTGCTTTCTCTTTTTTTAAAGAATAGCTATTGCTGATTCAAGCCTTTTGATAATCACATGGAAATTCCAGCAGGGAGTTCTTTCTTTATGACACGGTATCTGTGTCTGTGATCAGAAATGATTAGGTTGCAGGTTAGCATATTTAATCATCTTGAGATGATTTTATTAATAAAGTGTACATTTGTACTTTATGCAGGAAAAACAAATTGTTTAGTAGGTAAAAATGTTTTTAAATAAAGCATTTCAGAGTCAATAAATTTATCCTAAAGACTTGCATACCTGAACCCTTGTTTTGATTTTACATCAGAGGATCAGAGACAAAAAAAAGTTTCCTTTGCGTCGTTTTCACTACATGTATTTAAATAGTTCTATTATCAGTACGAAATAAAACTCATCCGCCTTTTCGACCCACAAAGACATTGTTCTTATTTTGAATCATTATATTTCTGAAGAAACTAAATAATTGAAAAATCATGGCCAATGGATAGGTCATTCTATGGATTAGCAGTGTGGAATGCCCAGATTTTCCTTAAATAGATACATTTTTATTTATTTATTTAGAGACGGAGTCTTGCTCTGTCGCCCAGGCTGGAGTGCAGTGGCGGGATCTCGGTTCACTGCAAGCTCCGCCTCCTGGGTTCACGCCCTTCTCCTGCCTCAGGCGCCCGAGCAGCTGGGACTACAGGCGGCCACCACCATGCCCGGGTAATTTTTTGTGTTTTTAGTAGAGACGGGGTTTCACCGTGTTAACCAGGATGGTCTCAATCTCTTGACCTCGTGATCCGCCCGCCTCCGCCTCCCAGAGTGCTGGGATTACAGGTGTGAGCCACTGCGCCGGCTGATACGTTTATTTTCAGTAAAAGCAGTCCATGTAATTTGAAAAACTTACTTGAGTGAAACTGTCTTAGATATGTTGAAGAATTAACAATATCATGAAGACTTAGTGGGTCAAAATCTAAAAAACAAAAATTAGTGTTTCTCCCGGCCATGATGAAGTAGCTTATAGCAGACAAAAGCTCTTTCTGGAAAAACTAGAAAAGTCTAGTAAACCAGTTAGAATGGCAATCATTAAAAAGTCAGGAAACAACAGGTGCTGGAGAGGATGTGGAGAAATAGGAACACTTTTACACTGTTGGTGGGACTGTAAACTAGTTCAACCATTGTGGAAGTCAGTGTGGTGATTCCTCAGGGATCTAGAACTAGAAATAACATTTGACCCAGCCATCCCATTACTGGGTATATACCCAAAGGACTATAAATCTTGCTGCTATAAAGACGCATGCACACGTATGTTTATTGCGGCATTATTCACAATAGCAAAGACTTGGAACCAACCCAAATGTCCAACAATGATAGACTGGATTAAGAAAATATGGCACATATACACCATGGAATACTATGCAGCCATAAAAAATGATGAGTTCATGTCCTTTGTAGGGACATGGATGAAATTGGAAATCATCATTCTCAGTAAACTATCGCAAGAACCAAAAACCAAACACCGCATATTCTCACTCATAGGTGGGAACTGAACAATGAGATCACATGGACACAGGAAGGGGAATATCACACTCTGGGGACTGTCGTGGGGTGGGGGGAGGCGGGAGGAATAGCATTGGGAGATATATCTAATGCTAGATGACGAGTTAGTGGGTGCAGCGCACCAGCATGGCACATGTATACATATGTAACTAACCTGCACAATGTGCACATGTACCCTAAAACTTAAAGTATAAAAAAAAAAAATTTAAATTATTCTATTAAAGACATTGGTAAAATGTGAGGGCACAAGGATTCAAGAGGCAGCATAGCTCCCTTCCTTTCTATCATGGATAGAAGGGGGTGTGTGGAAATGCATGACAGATACCAAAAGGCAATAGGATGGCATGTTTATGTGCTGAAATCAAACAGTTGTCAACTTATAATGCTATACCTGATGGAAATATCATCCTACATGATGGAAAATCAAAACACCATTAGACATAATATGTGAGAGAATTGCTGTAGGCAAATCTACACTCAAAAAAGGACTAAAGGGAATTTTTCAGTTAGTTTAAAATGATCCCAGGCAGAAACATGTTCATGCACGAAGGCATAAGGGGCAATGGAAAGGAAAAACATAGAGATAAATGTAAATAAATATTGACTACGCAAAAATATATAATGCTTTATGTGCTTAAAATATGTAGAACTAAATATATATGATCATGGTAACACCAAAAGCAAGAGGGAGTAAATAAAATGTTTTCAGTTTCAACCATTGTCTAGAACTGGTATAAGTAATGATTTGTATTAGACTGTAATAGTAGATTAAGATGCATGATGTATTCTTTAGGACAGCCACTAAAAGATAGTAAAATAATATGTATATAACAATTAGTAGATAGAAAAAATGTTACCCCAAAACTCCACTTTATTTATCCAAAAGAAGCCAAGTTGGAAAGGGGACAAAAAAGTACAATTGGAAGAAAAAATATTTCACTGAAACGATCAATTTAAATTCAGTATGTATGGCTCAGAGTCCCATCTCTACTGCCTCTTCTCCTGAGATACTGGAGACCCCAGGTGACTCTTATGAAGCGTTTGTGACCTGTTAACTGAAGGAATTAGATTAGTATGCAGGATGCCAGGACATCCTGGAAGCCAAAAAATGATAGCAGAATAGAGGCTTTGCCAGCACACCTCACCCACTTGGAAATAGCAATATAGTGTATAGAGATTCACACTGAGAATTTTTATCCAAGGAAGAACACGGGAGTTCAATATAGAAGTGAAAGAAAACTTTGTATTCTGGGAAAAGAAGATGGGCAGTAGCCCACATGATGAGGTCCAGTGGAAAATTGTGTGAAAGCCCAGTACATGAGAGGGAGAGTGAGTGTCTCTGTGATACACATTCCCACTGGGTAGCCAGGCAATCCAGGCCACAGAAGAGCTCCTTGACCCTCCAAAACCCTGAATCTGACTTGGGGAGCAGTCAGGAAACTATGAGAAGGAACAGCACTGGGAAGTGTACCAAACTTGCTCCTGGACCTGGGCACCAAAAGAGGAGGCCATTCGTTTTCCTAGATCCTAGTGAGTTGCTTGGGAACATGCCAGTCAGCACCAGTGACAGTCACTGTTTTTGAGAATCTCAGACTGGGGATTGGCACTCTGGTCTTGAGGAGGGTAGGAGCTCCCATAGCCAGAACTGACAGATGAGTATGACACCCCTGACCCCCGCCACTTTCACGGAACTGTAGCAGGAAGCTATTTGCCTGAGTTTCGCAGACTGAAAGCAAACTGCTTGTGACTTAACTTATTGTCCCCACTTGCTGCCAAGGTCAGGGCATGGGAGGGAATACCACTGGGTCTAGAGGATAAAAGCAAAGTGGGTCCCACAACTGCTCACTAGGCTGAGGAGCCAGTCACTCCATTTCCCCGTGCTGGGTCTTTGGCATGGCAGCAGTTCTTCCACTCCCCAATGGGGCATTTCTCTAGGGACCTGAGAACTGCTCCCTGACCCCCATCAGATCTGGTGCTTGCATGCCCCACACTGGGGGACTTGAGTGCAGGTTTGCCCAGCTCAGTCCTGCCCAGCTTGGCCTGTCACCTGGGCTGGGCAAACCTGCACTCAAGTCCCTCAGTGCGGGGGATGCAAGCACCAGATCTGATGCTATTTTATTCCTTTGTCTTAAAGTCTTGTTAGAAAGTAGTTTGAGACTACAGAAACGTGCATATTCATCAGACATTTGCCAAATGTATGGACAAAGTTTAACATCAAATGATGAACTAATTTTAGCATCCAGTGATAATTCCTGCATTTTTACAGTTGTTTCTGTGTTGTTTGCCTAATGGCAGTTTCTGTATTCATTATTCTATATTTATTGATTATAATTCTACTCTAAGGGAGAGTTATATTCTCTTCCAATTTATTGTTTTTTTGCCATTATGGATTTATGAATATTGTATTCTTTTAGTTACTTTTCATTGCCATCATTATTATGTTGTTCAAGTTATCCAAAATTTCACCATTATAGTTTCTGTAAAGTAAAATTTGTACTCATGCAATATACCCTCATTATTTTTTGAGCAGTTTCTCACTTTATGGCATTGTAACATGTTCCAGGCCTGCCTTTTAATTATCCTGCCCAAACTTTCTCATTAACCATGTCTCCCAGAAGCTCTGCTTTTTTTTAATTGGTAAATTATGCATGGCATAAAATATACAATTTTAACCATTTTTAAGTGTAAAATTCAGTAGTGGTAAGTACATTCACAATATTGTGCAATCATCACCACTATCCATTTAGGATCTTTTTTGTATGACTATCAAAAATTGTATTAATTAAACAATAACTCCATTAGCCCTTCCCTTCATCTCCCAGTATTCTTCATTCTATTTTCGGTCTCTATGAATTTGTCTACTTTTGGTACCTTATACAAGTGTAATCATACAGTGTCTGTCTTTTTGTGTCTGGCTTATTTTAGTTAAAATATTTTTAAGGTTCATTCATGTGGTAGCCTGTATTAGAACTAAATTCCTTAAGGTAGAATAATATTCTACTACATATACCTGTTCATTTATTAATGGGTATTTGGGTTGTTTCTATCTGTTGGCAATTGTGAAGAATGCTTTTATTAGCATTAGTATACAATTATATGAATCCCAACTTTCAAATAGTTGCATATATACCTAGCAGTGGAATTACTGAATCATATGGTCATTCTATGAGAGGTCAAACTTTTCCACAACAGCTGCACCATTTTATATTACCACCAGCAATATACAAGCCTTCCAGTTTCTCCATTTCCAAACCAACACTTACTTGTTTGTTTTTTACACTAGCCATCTTAGTGAATGTGAACTGTTCCTTATTGTGGGCTTGATTTGCATTTCTCTAATGACTAATTGATATTGAGCATCTTTTCATGTGTTTATTGGCCATTTGTATATCTTCTTTGGAGAAATGTCTATTTAAGTCTTTTGTCCAATTTTAAATTAGGTTGCCTTTTTTGTTATTGAGTTTTAGGAGTTCTCTATATATTCTAGACATTAATAGCTTATCAGATGTGTGATTTTTCAAATATTTCTCACCATTCTGTGAGTTGTATTTTTACTCTCTTGATAATGTCCTAAGTGCACAAAGCTATAAATTTTTGTTAAGTCCATTTTTTTTTCTTTTGTTGCCTATGGTTTTGTTACCATATCCAAGCAGTAATTGCCAAATTCAGTGTCATCAGACTTTTCTGGGGGAAAGTCTGATGACACTGAATTTGTCCAATTGGAGTTAAGTCCAGATTTTTTCTTTTGTTGTCTATGGTTTTGTTACCATATCCAAGGAGTAGTTGCCAAATTCAGTGTCATCAGACTTTCCCCCAGTGTCATTAGGCTTTCTAAGAGTTTTAAAGTTTTAGCTTAGGTGTGTTACTTAGTTTAAATTACTTGTTTGCTGTATAAGTTAAGGGTCCAACTTCATTCATTTGCATGTGGATGTCCGGTTTTGACAGAACCATTTGTTGAAAAGACAATCTTTTACCCATGGAATAGTCTCAGCTTCCTTGTCAAAATCAGTTGACAATTTATGCAAGTGGTTTTTTTTTTCTGGGCCCTCTATTCTGTTCCATTGGTCTGTATGTCTGTCTTTATGCCATTATCACACTGTTTTTATTACTGTAGCTTTGTAATACGTTTAGAAATCAGGAAATGTGGATTCTTCAACTTTTTTCTTTTCTAAGGTTGTTCTATTTGTGGTACGTTGAGATTCCATATGAATTTTAGGATGAGGTTTCCTATTTTTTGCAAAAATATGCTTGACATTTTGGTAGGGACAATACGAATCTGTAGATTGCTTTGGGTAGTATTGCCATCTTAATAATATTAAGTCTACCAATCCATGACCACAGAATGCCTTTCCAGTTATTTATGAGTCAATTTGTTTCAGCAGTATGTTATAGATTTCAGTGTACAAGCCTTTTGCCTCCTTGCATACATTTATTCCTAAGCATTGTATTCTTTTAAATGTTACTATAAATGGAGTTTTCTTAAATTCCATTGGATTATTCATTGCTAATGTACAGAAATGCAGCTGTTGTTGCAAGTTGATTTTGTATGTTGCACCTTTACTGAATATGTATTAGATATAAAAGATTTTGATTTTTTTAGAATCTTGAGGATTTATACAAAAAAGATAATGTCATCTGTGAACAGATAATTTTGCTTCCTTTCCAGATGGATGTCTTTTATTTCTTTTTCTTGCCCAATTTCTCTGGCTAGAACTTTCAATATTATGTTAAATATAAGTGAGGATAGTAGACACCCTTGCCATGTTATTAATCTTAGGGGAAATGCTTTCTTCATTTCATAATTGAATGTGATGTTAGCTGTGAATTTTTCATATAAAGTCTTTACCATGATGAGAGAGTATTATTCTATTCATACTTTGTTGAATATTTTTATCAGAAAAAGGGGGTTGACATTGGACAAGTGGTTTTTCAGCATCAATTGACATGAGCTTGTAGTTTTTTTCCTTTTCATTCTGCTAACGTAGTATATTACATTGATTTTTTTTTCATATGTTAAACCATTCATACATTCTGAAAATAACACCTTCTTGGTCATTGTATATAGTCCTTTAGTATGTTATTGAATTTTGTTTTCTAATATTTTATTGAATTTTGGATCAGTAATAATAAGGGATATTGGTCTGTAGTTTTCTTGTAATGTCTTTTCCTGGCTTGGGTGTCATGATCATATTGGCCTCATAGAATGAGTTAGGAAGTTCCTTCCTCTGCAAACATTTAGATTGTTTGTAAAGGATTTGTGTTACTTCTTTAAATGCTTGTTTGAAATTACTAGTGAAACCATCTTGCTGGGCTCTTCTTTATAAGAAAGTTTTTGATTACTGATTCAATTGCTGTACTAGTTATATATCTGTTCACATTTTCTGTTTCTTTTGAGTCATTTTTTATAGAGTATGTATTTCTATAAAGTTGTTAGTATCATCTAAGTTATCCAATTTGTTGGCATACAGTTGTTCATAGTATTTTGTTATCTTTCTTTCTGTTTGTATAAAATCAATAGTAATATCCTCACTTTTAAATTATGATTTTTAGTAATTTGAGTCCTCTCTTTCTTTTTTAGTCAATTTAACTAAAGTTTGTTCCCTTTTTTGATCTTCTCAAAGAACCAACCTTTGTTTCTTTTAAATTATTTTTCTATTTCCTAATGTATTTCCCTCATTATGGTGATTCTGTGTTCAGTTTCCTCTCCTTTTCCTGGTTCCTTAAGGTGTAAATTGGTTTACTGATTAGCAGTCTTTTCTCATGTTTGATATATGTGTTTCCAGCTCTAAATATCCCTCTTACCACTGCTTTTGCTGGATGGCATAAGTTTTTGTATGTTGTGTTTGCACTTTCATTTGTTTCAAGGTATTATCTGTTTCTTTTGTGGGTTTTCAAATTTTTTTATTGATACGGGGTCTTGCCTTGTCAGTGAGGCTGGACGGCGGTGACACAATCGTGGCTCACTGAATCCTCAACCCCCTGGGCTCAAGTGATCCTCTCACCTCAGCTCCCTGAGTAGCTGGAACTACAGGCATGCACCACCATGCCTGGCTTATTTATTTATTTATTTATTTATTTATTTATTTATTATTTTGTAGAGACTGGATCTCACTATATTGCCCAGGCCAGTCTCAAACTCCTAGGCTCAAGTCATCTACCCACCTAGGCTTCCCAAAATGCTGGAATTACAGGTGTGAGCCACTGCACCTGGCTGCTTTTATGTTTTCTATACTGACCCTTTGAATGTTTGATTGTATTGTTTAATGTCCACATATTGTGATTTTCAGTGTTCTTTAAATGATTGACTTCTAGCTTTATTCTACTCTGATTGGAATATATACTTTGTACAGATTTCAGTATTTTAAATTTATTTAAACTTTTTTGTGATTAAGCACATGATCTATCCCGAAGATTGTTTCATGTGCCCTTGACAAAAAAAAAATTAAAAAAGTATATTCAGCTGTTGTGTGGAGGGTTCTGTATAACACTCTTAGGTCTAATTGGTTTATAGTGTTTTTTAAGTCCTTTATTTTCCTATTGATCTTTTTTCTGAATGTTCATTCATTATTGAAATTGGGGTACTGAAATCTCCAACTGTTACGGTAGAACTCTCTATCTCCCAGTAATTCTGTCAGTGTTTCCTTCATATATTTTGATTCTCTGTTTGAGTATTTTAAGAACTGCTGAGACTGAGTTTGTTTTTCTGTACATCTATTGAGATCATTATTTGATTTTTCTTTCTTAGTTTATTAACATAGGCCAGACATGTAGCTAACACCTGTTATCCCAGAACTTTCGGAAGCTGAGGCGGGTGGATCACCTGAGGTCGGGAGTTCGAGATCAGTCTGGCCAACATGGCTAAACACCGTCTGTACTAAAGATACAAAAATTAGCTGGGAGTGGTGGTGCATGCCTGTAATCCCAGCTACTAGGGAAGCTGAGACACGAGAATCACTTGAACCCGGGTGGCAGAAGTTTCAGTAAGCTGAGATTGTGCTGCTGCATTCCAGCCTGGGTGACAGAGAGAAACTGTCTCTGTCTCTGTCTCTCTCTCTCTTTCTCTCTCTCTCTCTCTCTATATATATATATACATTTATTAACATAAACTTTTTTACTCTTAAACCAAATTTGCATCTCTGAAATAAACCCAACTAGATTCTCATATATTTTCATTTTTATACAGTGCTGTTTGCTAACATTTTTGTAGAAAGTCCTTTTCCTGTGTTTATGAGAGATTGGCTGAAACCTTCTTTTCTCATACTTTTCTAATCAGGTTTTGACACAACTTTATGCCAGCCACCTTAAATTGACGTGTGGTTTATCTTTCTTTTTTCTCTTCTGCATGAATTGGAATAATTTCATCCTTATGTGTGTGTGGTTTTTTTTTTTTTTTGACCATACTATTGAAGTTATCTGAGATAGGTTTTCTTTTTTGGAAGATTTATTTGAAGAAATAATTTTCTCTTTATATTGGTTATGATATCATTAAGATTGTATATTTTGTGTCAGTTTTGTTATATTTTCTCTTAATTGTCAATTCCATCTTAAATTTAAATTTAATGGATAGTTATATTCAGGTATATAATTGAAAACTTGTTATGTTATAATTTACTACTTAAGATACATAGATCTTATGTGGGCAACTACAAGAACATTTAGATATATATTGGCTATAAAAATATTATATAGTATATTTTCTATATATCATATTCTATTTATTGTATTATATATGTATGTATAAAAATATGCATAAATACTAAATATATAAATATAGATCACTAATCACAAGTTTACATTAATAGAAGGAAAATTTTCAATATTACAGTAATTTTTCCATCAGGTCTCTTTACAGCCATCCTGGCCCAGAAGTAATTATTAATGTGACATCTATCACCATAAATTAATTTGCCTATTCTTGAACTTCATTTCAATGGAATAAAATTATTATGTCATCTTTTGTGACTAGCTCTTTTATTCATCCTGTGTCTATGAGATACGTTCTTATAGTTTTATATGATGATAAATATTTTCTCCTGATATGTAGTGTGCTATTGACTAGAGTCAGTTTACCCATGCTGTTGTTGATTGGAATCTATTTGTGCTATTATTAACAGTAATTATTAATAATTACTATTAATTACTAATAGCTGTGATATTATGAGTGTAATTGCAAGTCATCTTATTGTTCATGTTTTCAGAAGAAATATTTTCCTTGAGTATATATCTATAAATGGAATAGCTGAGTTATAGGCCTGGCATATTATACTAGCTTTAGTAGATATTGCTACACAGTTTTTCATGTGCTTGCATGATTGTACTTATATCAGTACTTTATGAGAGATCTAGTTTAAGATTATATGTTAATTAACATTTAGTTAATCAGCTCTATATGTCTTGATATCTTTTGATGTAAATCTACCAATTTTATTGTTTTTCTTCAGTTTAATTTTTGCTCTCCTGGGTTGCTATATTTTTAGATAAATTTTGGAATCATCTCATAATTTTTACAAAATACATGTGAGTGCTTTGATTTGAGTGGAGTTTAATATATAGATTAATTTTGGAAAATTTGCATTGTTATAATATTGTTTCTTAGAATCCATGAACCTAATATATCTGTCCTTTTATTTATATCTGTTTAAGTTTCAGGAAAAATATTTTAAATATAATGGCTTTTAGTCTAGAGGTCACACACATTACTGAGTTTGGAGTATTTCCTGATTTCTTTTTTTAGTTCTTTTACTTAAGAATTATATAGAAATGTGTTGTAATTCTGAACATTTGGTGATTTTCCCAATATGTTTTTTAAAAAAATTAGTTCTAAATTAATCTGCTGTCATTAGAAAAAATACTCTATTAAATATTTTATCTTTTCATACTTATATTTAAGTATATTATAGTATACTGTTTTGGTTACAGAAGTACCAGGAGTTAGTATTTGAACATACATTTTTCAGGGAGACAATTCAACCCAGTACAACCTGCCTTGTGGTTGTGGCTCTAAAAAATTCCTGCCCATCCACTTGCAAAATATACTCACACTGTGCCAGATCTTCAAAAATCTCATCCCAGCCAGGCACCGTGGCTCATGTCTTTGGGAGGCCAAGGCAGGCAGATCACCTGAGGTCAGGAGTTCAAGACCAGCCTGACCAACATGGAGAAACCCCATCTCTACTAAAAATACAAAATTAGCCAGGCGTGGTGGCACATGCCTGTAATCCCAGCTACTCAGGAGGTAGAGGCAGGAGAATTGCTTTAACCCGGGAGGCGGAGGTTGCAGTGAGCCAAGATCACACCATTGCCCTTCAGCCTGGGCAACAAGAGCAAAATTTCATCTCAATAAATAAAATAAAATAAAATAAAATAGAACAATATAAAATGAAATGAAATAAAATAAAATAAAATAATCCCATTGCAGCATTAACTCTAAAAGCTTACCTAAATATTATCACCCGAGAAAATCCCAAATTATCATTATCTAGGTCATGTCAGTCTTGTATGGATGAGACTCTAGGTACGATGCATTTTGGTGCAAAGTTCTTCTCCATCTATGGATATATGATTCTAGAAAACAAGGTACCTGCTTCCAAATTAAAAGATTGGGATATGCATAAGATTGATATTCTTATTCCAAAAGGAAGAAATTAGAAGAAAGAAAGGGGTCAGTTATCCCAAGGAACTTTGAAACACAGAAATCATTAGATTTTAAGGCTTGAGAATAATCATCTGTGGCTTTATTCTCTGCCCACTGGACTTGGAGAAGCTCTGCCCTCTGGGCTCATGAGAGCTCCATTCTTCCCTACCTCTGGAAGTATTACTATGGCTGGATCAGCCCTGGGCTCATTGCTGTTCCATCAGAGTCATGTTTTTCTTTTTCTTGAAGAAGAGCACAAGCTTGAGGCCAAGTAGCTCTTTTAGTCCATTTTCTGCTTGTAGAATTTTGGAAATCGATCAGTCCTCTTTCATTTTATCCTTCCTCTGTCCCCGTTAGTCTAAGTAGACATTGATGCAGCATTCTCAAAAATCTTGTGGGTCTCCTGTGTATGCCATGGAAATTTACACCATTAGATGGGGGATCCTACAAAGAACTTTCCCACATAACCCCATTTCTATTGTGGGCTTCTTGGATGTTTGACTAGATCTGTGAATCACAAAACTAATCTCTGCAGCAAAAGTTGTTTATTTCTTCTTAGAAAAGTTTTGATTGTTTGTGTCTTTTGGGTAAAAAATTCTGTCTAGCATTGCTTTCGTTGGACCTCACAAAATTCAACATGTTGTATTTTCATTTTCATTCAACTCAAAATGCTTAATAATTTCACTTAATTTTTTCTTTGAGCATTTGGTTGTTTAGAAGAGTGGCATTTAATTTCCAGATTTTTGGGGGATTTCCCGATATTTCTGTTTTATGGAAACCTAATTTAATTTAGTTATTAGAGTATGTACTTTGCATGCCTAAACACTTTTAATTTATTGAAAAATGTTTTATGGCCCGGTATATGGTATATATATTTTGGTAAATGTTCCATTTGTACTTCAAAAGAATATATATTTTTCCCTCATATGTCATGTCTATATATGGAGACATATATATTGATACTGAGAGAGAGTGAGAGACAGAGACAGAGAATGGGAGGAGAGTTCAGCAAATATAGATTAGGTCAGTTTTATTGTTAATTTTACTTAAATCTTTTATGTCCTTTACTGATTTTATGTCTACTTATTTTGCCAATTATTTAAAGAGGGGTATTTATGTTTCTGACTAAAATTATGGAAGTGTCTATTTCTCTTTGTGGTTTTATCAGTGTCTGTTTCAAGTATTTTTAAGTTCTGTTATTAAGTATATAAATGGTTAAGATTGTTATATGCTCCTGGTTAAATCTACTCCTTTATCATTTTGAAATGTCCTTTATTTTTTGTAATAGGTTTTCCTCTGAAATGTACTTTGTCTAATCTTAATATTGTCACTGCAGCTTTCTTTTCATTATTGTTATCATGGTGTGTCTCAGTTGTTTATGACTCCATTTATCTGACTTGACCTATTAGGTAGAATTTGTGTTTTTATTTTGGTAGTTGCTTTAGGTTTATAGTATATATTATTAATTTATCTTAGTCCACCTTCAAGTAATATTGTACCTCTTTACATATAATGTAAACATCTTAAAATAGTATGCTTTATTTCTCCACTCCTGACCTTTGTGCTATTGTAGACATCGTTTTAGTTTTACCTATGTCACAAATCCTGCACTACACTATTATTATGCTTATTAAACAGTCAGTTATCTTTTATGTGGATAGAAATAACACCAAAAAGAATCTCATGTATTTACTCATGTAACTACCATTTCCAGTAGACTTCATTTTTTGGTGTATACCCATTTCCATTTGCAGTAATTTTTCTATGGCCTGAAGGACTTTATTTAATATTTCTTTTGGTGTAGCTCTGCTATTGAGGAATATTTCATTTTTTAATATATCTAAATGTCTTCTTTTACCTTAATTGTTGAATTATTTTGTTTGGTGGATATAGAATTAAGAGTTGATAGTTTTTTTATTCTTTATATATTACATTGAAATTGTTGCCCCTCCTCTGTCTTTTCACTTTGATTGTTTCCAATGAGATATCTGCTTTCACCTTTATCCTTGTTTTTCTTTTTTACCTGATGATTCTTTTAAGGTTTTATCTTTATCACTGCTTTTGAGGAATATTAGTATGGTGCACCTTGGTGTAGTTTTCTTCACAACTCTTTCCTTTGTTTTTGCACACATTGGTAAGTTGTTTGGAAGCAGTTTAATCATTTCTGGTCTTGCTCTTAAGATTTATTAGCTGGGCCAATGATCTGTTTACATTAATTATATTCCACTTACTGGGGCAAGACTTTTCAATTTGCTCTGACTGTCAGCCTGTCATTCTTGGTGTTTTCAAGACTGACTGATGGGAGCATGGACTATTCTCAGCCCTGTGTGAACATTGGTTATTTTCATCTTATAGTATGGCAGACAAGATCCAAAGTTCATGTCCTAAGGAAACAATAGAAATCCATGATGTTTTTATGACCTAGCCTCAGAAGTCACCTAGTGTCAGTTCTGCCATACCCATGAAGATCCACTTATGTTCAAGAGAAGGTAACTCAGACCCCACTGCTGAATTAAGTCACATTGTAAGAATGTGTAGAATGAGCATATGGTATTTGCCATCTTTGGAACATGCCATTTGGCAAAAAGTCCTTTGCATTTCCATATAGATGTTAAAGTTAGCTTGTCAATATCCATTTTCAATAAGTGAGGATTATTTGTAAAGAATGTGGCTTCATGTCTGTAAGTGTGATATATCTGTCTTTCTTTAGGGCTTCTTAAGTTTCTCTCATCAGTATTTTACAGTTTTCAATGATGATGTCTAACACATTTTTTACCCTATTTTAAATTGAATTTTTTATTTCAATTGTTGGCTGCTGATATAAAAATGTAAAATGTATTTTGTATGTGGGCTTTGTTTCTTGTGACCTATTAAACCTATTTCTAGGGGAAAATTTGTAGATACCTCAGGATTTGATACATAAATAATCATATGGTCATTAAATACAGTATTTCTTATTCCATTTAAACTTTATGTTGTCTATTTCCTCATTATTTCTATCACAGAGCCTAGAGCCTTAAGTAAATATTTAATATAAATTGTGAGAATAGCTATGCTTATATTTTCCCTAATTTTAGAAAGAAATCATTCAATGTTTTACCTTGAAGCAGATGTTAGCTGTATAAATTGTTTTAGATACCCTTTATCAGATTAAGAAATTCCTACTTATTCTTAGTTTACTGAGATATTTTATTGTGGATCAGAGAGTTGGATTTCATTAAATGCTTTTCTCTATTATTGAAATAAAGTAGTTATATTTAATTTGTTAAAATATGCATTGAATCTTATGTTCTTTTATCAAACTCCACTTTATCATCATAAATTGCTGTATCTAATTTGCTAACATTCTAAGCATTTGTATTATTTATATTACATATTATAATTCCTTTTTCATTTTTATTATGCTGGCCTTTCAAAAACAAGTTGGGCAGTATTCCTTCCTCTTCTGTATTCTGAAAAAATAAACCCATAATAACAATTTTTGTCCTTAAATGTTTCATTGAATTCACCAATGAAATCAAATGGGCCTAGAGCTTTCTTTGTGAGACAGTATTTCTAATCCTCTTTATTTAAATGTAATGTGTTTATTTTACATATGTAATTTTAATTTTAAACATTTCAATTTTAACTTTATAGCTCAGTGAGTTATGACAAGTATCAAAACTAACATTTAACTAACATCAGTTAACATCACTATGAAGATGCAGAAATTTCCATCACCCTAAATGGTTCCCTTATGCCACTTCACAATCTCTACCATCACTTATTAAATATACCACTATTTGTCTGTCCAACTCTTGCTCAGCATTTGAGTTGTTTCCAGTTTTTGTCTAGTGTGAATAAAGTTGTATGAACATTTATGTGTTAAGTTTTTATAGGGTTATATGTTTCCATTTCTCTTGAGTAAATACATAAGAGTTAAATCATGGAGTGATATGGTAAATATAAGTTAAAATTGTAAGAAACCCCCAACTTTTACACAGAAATTTTGTGATTTTACACACCCACCAGCAATGTATGAGATTTCTAGCTTCTTCACATTCTCAGAAGTGCTTTCTGTTGTCCATTTCTTAAAATTTTAACCATCCTAAAACTTAAAGTATAATAATAATAAAATTAAAAAAATAACCATCCTAATAAGAGTATAGTATTATTAATTTGCACTTAATAACTAATGATATATCTTTTCATTTGCTCTTTGCACATTCATATATATTCTTCTCTGAACTGTTTGTTCAAATCCTTTCCTGTATCTTTTTATCAGGTTTTTTTTTTAGTATTTCCTTATAAGATTTATTTATATATTTAGGAAACAGGTCTCTCTCTATGTGCTCTGTCTTCATTTTCTCAATGTTATCTTTCAAGTATCAGAAATTTTAATCTTGACAAAACCAAGTTTCTCAAATTTTTTCTTAATGTTCCAAGGATATTGTGTCTGTCCAAGAAATCTTTGCTTAGATCCAATTCATAAAGACCTTTTTCTGTTTTCTTCTAGAAATGTTGACTTTGTATCTTGTGGCCTTGCTAAACTCAGTGATAGTTCTAATAGTTTATTTTTGATTTTTAGGATTTTTCTTTATATACCTAATCATATTCCACAAGAATAAAGACAATTTTACTTTTTTCTTAAGCTCTATTTGCTCATTATTTCTTTTTATTGACTCATGAGACTATTGTATTTAGAAAACTTTAAACAGAAGTGTTAAGAGTGGGCATGCTAATCTTGTTCCCACTATCAGAGCCCTCAGACTTTCACAATTAAGTATGACACTAGTTGTGGGCTTTTCATAAATGCCATTAATCAGGTTGACAAAGGAAATTGTTTCCTATTTATTTTGATTTTTAATTGTAAATCAGATTGAATTTTTCCTAATGTCTTTTACACCCGAATTGAGATGATCACATGGTTTGTATCTTTTATTATGTTTTTATGATGCGTTGATTGATTGACATATGTTAAAGCAACCTTACATAAACTCCCCTAATATAAAATACATGTGATCATTTAAAAATATATTTTTAATTTTTATATGCTATAATAACATTTTGTTAAGGATTTTTTTGTCTATATTCATGAGGGACTTTGGTCTGTAGTTCCCTTCTCTTGTACATTTTTGTAAAATTTTAGTATTATATTAGGGCACTGCTGTTTCAGAAATGAGTTGCAGTTCTTTCCTCTTCTTGCCTTTTCTTAAATGGTTTATGTAAAATTTAAATTCTTGTTTCAAATATTTAATTCTTCATTGAAGCTGTCAATGGATGTTTATTTTGGTTTTGGTTTTCATGGGAAAGTTTGCGTGTGTTTGATTTATTATGGCTCTTTGGAAATGAAATCTTTATAAATATTATGTTTCAAACACATAAAATAACAGAAATGATATTGGGGGCAAGTGTACATGTATCATCCATTGAAAGAAAATGTCATATTCTGTTACGTGCTTTACATTCTTTCTAAGATTTACAGCAATTTTAACAAGAGACAGGTGACACCTCCTATGAAGTCCTCAACAATTTCATTGTCTTTTCTCTCTCCTTAGTTATATACATTATCATAGATTTTTTTATCCTAATTAAAAATTTTATGCTATTAATACTTATTGGGATCATGAATAATGACAAATAGTATTGTTTTGCATGATAACCACAAAATAAATGATATTTTGCCTTAAGTAGCTTCTACAACTTGTTTTATTTTGGCTCAGCAATGACATACAATTAACTATACATGTTGAAATTTTACAGTTTAGTGACTTGACATGTATACACCCATGCAGGCATCACAATGGTCAAGAAAAGTCCCATGCCCTGTATTTTGCTTATGCCCTCTTTTAATCTAGCTGACCTCTCAACATCTACTCCTAGGCTTTGATATGCTTTGTGTCATTATAGATTTGCATATGTTTTTGTAATTTTATACAAATAGACATGTAGTATATATATTCCTTGTCTGAATTTTATTAGCATAATGATTTTGAGATTCATCCATTTTGTTGAATGTATTAATTGTTTTTCCCTGTTTATTGCTGAATAGTACTCCATTGTATGGGTATAGCACATTTTGTTTATCCATTCTTTCACCTGATGATGGACATTTGGGTTATTTCCAGTTTTAGGCCATTACAAATAAAGCTTCTATAAATATTCCTGTACAAGTCTTTGTGTGGATATATATTTTCATTTCTCCTGGAAAAATACCTATGACTGTGATTGCTGGGTCATATGGTTAGTGTATGTTTAACTTTATTTATTTTTAAGAAAAGCCAAATTGTTGGCTTTTGTAAGCCAATTGTATCTATATTTAGGAGCCAACAATTGGCTTTATAAAGTGGCTGTATAATTTTGTGTTATACAGCCACTTGTGTTAACTGTGTAACACACTTATAACTTGTGTTATACAGCAATATGTGAGGTGACAGTTGCTCCAAACCCTTTCCAAAGCATGGTGTTGTCAGTCTTTTACATGTTAGCCATTCCAGTATGTGTGTATTGTGGTATCTCATGTGGTTTTAGTTTTCATTTTCCTGATTAAAAGATATCTTGAGCATCTTTTCAAGTTCCAAATGGCTATTGGTACGTGTTTTATACTTTGTTCGACTATCTTTCCCATTTTTAAGTGGGTTGTTTATCTTATAATTACTGACTTGTAAGAGTCCTTACAATAGTATGGACAAAAGTCCTTTGCTGATATATGTGCTGTATTTTCTCTCAGATTGTGGCCTGCATTTTTGTTTTTAAATTAAAAAGTTGCATAAATGTATTTTATTTATTCTATTCTATAGTTTATGTAAGTGTTTGTGTTCTAATACACCTTATCTTACTCTAAATTCACAAAGATTTTCTACTGTTTTTTTTTTTTTTTGAGACAGAGTCTTGCTCTGCTGCCCAGGCTGGAGTGCAGTGGCATGAGCTCATTGCAACCTCTTTCTCCCAGGTTCAAGCAATTCTCTTGCCTCAGCCTCTCGAGTAGCTGAGATTACAGGCATGCACAACCACGCCCAGCTATTTTTTTGTATTTTTAGTAGAGACGAGCTTTCACCATGTTGACCAGGCTAGTGTCGAACTCCTGACCTCAGGTGACCCACCCACCTCAGCCTCCCAAAGTGCTGGGATTACAGGCCTGAGTCACTGCGCCCAGCCTCTGTGTTTTTTAATAGTATTTTGGATTCCGCATTTAGGTCCATGATCCATTTTGAGTTGATTTTTCTGTTTGGTGTGAGAAAAAGGTTGATGATCATTTTTTACCATAAAGATATCATATCTTAATGATCCAGTACCATTTATTGAAGATACTTTTCTTCCTCTATTAAAATGCAATGTTGCCTCTGGCAAAAATTCAGCTGACTGCAATTTTGTGCATTTAATTATGCTCCATTCATCTATGTCTGTTATTTGAACAATACTGAAGTATCTTGATTACTGTAGCTTTATAGCAACTATTGAAATCACATAGGGTAATCCTCCAGCTTTGATTTTATTTTAAAAATTGCTTTTTTCCCTGTTTTTTGAATTATTGTATGCATTTTAGAATTAACATATCAATTTCTACAAAGAGTTCAACTGTAATTTGAATTGATTTCATTGACTCTAAAGACAAAATTAATTAAATGTTATCTCAAATATATTTAGTCTTCCAAATAGCGAACATGTTGATTCTCCAAGTGTGTAAATTCTTTTTAAATTTGTTTTTGGGATGTTTTGTAGTTTTCATTTCAGATTTCTAGCAAATCTCTTAGATTTATTCATAAGAATGTTATGTTTTATTTGCTCTCTTTTAAATTGAGTTATTTTAATGGTTATTTGATTTAATTTTCCAGTTAGCATGTTATTTGATTTAATTTTCCCATTAGTATGTAAGAATATTATGGATTTTTAAAATATTAACCTGGATCCTGTGATTATGCTTAATTCACTGCTTAGATATAATAATTATTTTGTAGATCCTTTTTAATATAAATATATGTTCTGCAACAGATTTAATTCTTTATTTCTGATGTTTGTGCCTTGTTTTTTTTGGCTTGCTTTATTGCAATGACTAGGTCCTCTAGTACAGTGTTAAATAAAAATGTCAAAAGAAGGCATTCTTGCCCTTTTCCCAATATTAGAGGAAAAGCAATAACTCTTTCACTTTTAAGTATGGTATTAGCTGTAGGGTTATCTTAGATGGTCTTTGCCGGTTTGAAAACCGACAAAGAACATCTGAGAACACTTATTGTATTAGTACAGTAATTTGCTTTGATTGACTCTTTAATGCTGAACCAACACTTGCATTTCCGGGATAAAAACCTATGTGGTCATGGTCCTTTTATTTATTATTTGATTTGTTAATATTTATACCTTTTTCAAGAGTATTTTTCTGTATTTTTAAATAATGTCTTTGTTGTGATTTTGGATTACGGTTATGCTGGCATTATAAAATGAGTTGGACATTGTTTTCTCCTACTGTTCTGAAAGTGCTTCTATAGGATTGATATCATTTTGTCCTCCGATATTTAATGGAATTCACTGGGTTACCAGCTTGTTCCATTGATCTATGTGTGTATCCCTGCACTAATAAAGCACTGTCTTAGTCTGTTTTGTGCTGCTATCATAGATAAAACAGAATACCACAGACTCCATAATTTGTCATGAAAAGAAATTTATTGGCTTACAGTTCTGGAAGCTGGGAAGTCTAAGATCAAGGGTCTGGCATCTGATGAGGGCCTCCTTCCTGTGTCATCTCATGATGGCCAAAGAAAGAGTGAGATGGAGCAAGAGACTGACCTTTCAGCCTCAAGCCATTCTATAATTGGCATTAATCCATTCATGAAGGTCAAGCCATCATGACCTAGACAAGTCCCATTAGGCCCCACCTCCTAACACTGTTGGATTGGGGATTGAGTTTCCAACATATACTTTTTGAAGATATATACAAATCATACCATTTTGACCTTGACCCCCAAAATTCATGTTTTTATCACATATAACGTAGTCATTTTTATCCAGTAGCCCCAAAAGTCTTAACTTGTTTCAGCATCAACTGAAATGTTCAAAGTCTAGAGTCTCTCATCTAAATCAGATGTATGTGGGCGAGACTCAAGGCACAATACATCCTGAGGCAAATTTCCCTCCAGCTGTGACCCTGTGAAATCAAACAAATTATCTACTTCAAAATATTATGGTGGAACAGGCAGAGGATATATTTCCAAAATGGAGAAATAGGCAAGAAGAAAGGGATAAATGGCCCTAAGGAAGTCCAAAACCCAACAAGGTAAACAACATTAAATATTAAGCCTCCAGAATAATTTTCCTTGACCCCTTGTCCTGCCTTCTGGGCACACTGGGGTGGGGGTTGTGTCCTCAAGGGCTCGAGAAGCCACACTTCTTTGGCTTTGTTGGTCATAGCTCAAACAACAGCTCTTGTAGGTTGGAGTCAGATGCCTGCTGCTCTCCCAGGCTGGTATTGCTTATCTCCCATGGCCTTGCTCTCGTGGCTCTACTATGTATTACTGTAGTGGAGACTCTCTGAAAACTCTGACCACACAATTCTGCTGGGCATTACCACAGTAGAGGCTCTCTGCTGTGGCTCTGTCCCTATGGTAAGTCTCTGCCTGGGCCCCCAGGTTGTTCACAACAAGTTTCTTTGAAATAAAGGTGGAGGAAGCCATGCCTCCACAGCCCTTGCATTCTGCCTGCTTGAAGACTTAACACCACTTGGACACCACCAAGATTTGTTGCTTGTATTCTTACAATCAGTGACTCAAGTCCTATCTGGGGCCTCCTTCAGCAACACCTGGGTGGCTGAGGAGCCCTGTGCCAGAATGCAGGGAACAGAGACCTGAGACTTCCCTGGGAAGCAAGCCTCGATGTCCTGAGGGCCCACTAGGCCTCTCTTTTCACATATTTCCTTCTCCCAGACCTTGGCACTCTGGGCCTGTGATGCGAGGAGTGACACTCTGGGCCTGTGATGAGGGGACTGTTTTAGCAACAGTCCCACTTCTCAAAATCAATTTTCTATCTTAGTCCACTCTGTGCTGCTATAATAGAATATCTGAGACTTTGTAATTTATAAAGAACAGAAATGTATTTCTCACAGTTCTGGAGCATGGAAAGTCCAGGATCAAGGTATTGACATCTGGTGAGGGCCTTCTCATTGTGTAATCTCATGATGGAAGTGCAAAGACAGGGCGTGAGACAGAGAGAGAAACACAGACAAAGGGGCCAAACTCAGAATCCAACCCCATGATAATGACATTAATCAGTTCATGAGGGCCAAGCCCTCATGGTCTAATCACCTCTTAGGGATCTTACTAAATACTGTTATAATGGCAATTAAATTTCAACATGAGTTTGGAAGGGACAAACATTCAAACCATAGCAAACACTGTCTTCATTACTATTGTTAGTAAGTCTTAAAATTGGTGGTGTGATTTCTCCTACTTTTTTCTTCTCTCACAAAGCTAATTTTAGCTATTCTTGTTTCTTTGCTTTTCCATATGAAGTTTAGTTTATCTATATTTACAAAAAAATTATTCTAGGATATTGATAGCAATTGTATTAAACTTATAGCTCAATATAGGATTTGTGGAATTTTCATAATTTTACTATATTAAATCTTTAGATCCATGAACATAGCATGCCCATCTATTTTTTTTAGGTCTTTTATTTCTTTCATTGGTAGTTTGTAGTTAGCATCATATAGATCTTACACATGGTTGTTAGATTCATGTAGTTATTTCATTTTGGAGGGAGTTATTATAAGTGGTATTGTGGCTTAAATTTTGGTTTGTAATCGTTTATTGCTAGTACTTAGAAATATAATAGTTTTTGTTCGTTGCCCTTGCTTACTACTACTTTGCTACATTTACATATTTTAGGAGACTTTTCAAAAAATAGATTTCTTGAAATTTTCAATGAGGGCATTGATATTTAGAAATTTCCATTTTTTCCTAATAAAAGCTACATGTAAAATGATAATTTTTTCAAACACTGCTTTAGATTTATCCCATTAATTTCAGTGTTATATATTCATTATTATTAAATTCA
Source organism: Pan paniscus (assembly GCF_029289425.2). Taxonomy (NCBI): domain Eukaryota; kingdom Metazoa; phylum Chordata; class Mammalia; order Primates; family Hominidae; genus Pan; species Pan paniscus. The sequence goes on along the minus strand of NC_073255.2, from coordinate 54,834,440 downwards.
AAATATTTTTAGATATTTAAGATTTTTCTAGATAATAATGGTAATAAATGTGAGAGAGAGAAAATTTAAAAACAGACAAACAGAATGGATACTCTTCCCTGTGTGAGTTGTTTCTTTCAACCATCCTTCTAAATTCACTTTAATCTCTTTGCTTTTTAGAGTACTCAGGTAGTTATTTTACAATGTAATTATTTTGAATATATAATTGTAATCAATAGGATGGCTGGGTATTAGTGGCTTAGATCATAACAACAAAATGATAAGTCCATGTGCAAAGGATTTTAATTATAATTCAGTGGTTAATTGATATAGGGCTTTTCAGATTTTCTGAGCCTGTTTTGATAATGTATATCCTCAAGAGTTTGTCTATTTTATTTAGATGTCAAATTTATTCCACAAATTGATCATAGTGTTCTCTTATTTTCCTTCTAATGTCATAAGATCTGTAGTGATGTTTTCTCATTAATTCCTGATATTATTCATCTACATATGTTTTTTGTTTTTAAGTTTTACCAAACTTTAATTGGAAGTTTATCAATTGTAGTAGTCCTTTCAAAGAGCCAGCATTTTGTTTATTAATTTTCTCTTATCTGATTTCTATTTCATTAATTTTAGCTAATACCTTTAATGGTTACTAAAGTCTTTCCTTTCTTATCTGAAAATTAATGTGCTCTTCTTTCTTCAGTTTTTTTTTTTTTTTTTTTTTGAGACGGAGTCTCACTCTCTTGCCCAGGCTGGAGTGCAGTGGTGTGATCTCAGCTCACCGCAATCTCTGCCTCCTAGGTTCAGGTGATTCTCCTGCCTCTGCCTCCAGAGCAGCTGGGATTCAAGGCACACACCAGCACACCCAGCTAATTTTTGTTTTTTTAGTAGAGATGGGGTTTCATCATGTTAGCCAGGCTGGTCTTGAGTGGCTGACCTTGTGATCCGCCTGCTTTGGCCTCTCAAGGGGTTGGGATTACTGGTGTCAGCCACTGCGTCTGGCCCTTTCTTTAGTTTCTTATGAGAGTAGTATAGAACACTGATTTCATAACTTTCTCTTTTTTCTTATGTAAGTATTTAAAAGATTTACATTTTTTCCTAACATTGCTTTATCTATAGCCCACTAATTTTATTTTTGTTGATTTTTAAGTTTTTGATAAGTCCAAAATATTATCTAATTTTATAATTTTATTTGGCCCAGGTCTTATTCATTAGTATGTTGTTTAACTTTCATATATCTGGTCAACTCCAATATAATTTTTGTTAATCTGCAATTAAATATCTTATGTTCAGAAAACATATTCTATATCAATTCAGTCCTTTCAGTTGTTCTGAAGATTGTTTTCTGGCCAGAAATCTGGCACATTTTGATAAATGTTATATGCTCCCATGAATAAAAAGTTTATTCTGATATTTTTGGTTTTAGTAAGTTAATCTTCTATATCCCTGTTTTTTTATTTTCAACTTGTTATATCAGTTTTTGAGAACGGAATGTTTGAAATTCCTAGCTGTTATTGTGAATTTGTCTATTTCTCCTTTTAGTTTTGCCACATATTTGAAACTCAGTAACTAGTTAAATAGACATTTAGAATTGCTATTTTTTCCTGATCACTTCCTCCTCTATCATTATGTAATACATTTTTATATTCCTGATAATATTTCTTACATTGAAGCCTATTTTGTTAGATATTAATATAAAACCATTCCAGCTTTCTTATGTTTAGTGTTTATATATTGTACCAGTTATTTAGACCCTGTAAACATTTCTGCTTTGCCAATTTGCAAAGTTCTTGATAATATACTTTGATGGACAAAATCTTAATTTTGATGAAGTCAAAGTTACGTGTGCTTTCTTTTGTTACCCTTGTTTTTGGTGTCAGATCTAAGCATTTGTTGCTGTATGAAAGCATGAAGATTTAACCTTATGTTTTGTTCCAGGGATTTAATAGTTTTTGCTCTGATATATTTAGGTCATAAATCCATTCTGAGTTAATTAATGTATTTGATATGAAGTAGGGGTTCAACTTCATTCTTTTGCAGTTGGAAATCCACTTGTCTCTTTACCATTTGTGGAAGAGACTATTATTTCCATAATTAATGGACTTGGCACCCTTATAAATAATGAGCTGGTCATGGACATATGCACTTATTTCTGTTCCATTGGGCTATATAGTCTGTCCTTATGCCTGTACCACACTATTTTGATTACTATTGCTTTGTAGTAATTTTTGAAATTGGGAGTTATGTATCTTCCGTCTTTGTTTTCCTTTTTCGATTTTTTTTTGACTATTTAGTGCCCTTTGAATTCCATATAAATTTGAGGGTTGGCATTTCCATTTCTTCAATAAAAGCTGTTGGAATGTTGACAGGGATTGTATTGAATCTCTAGATCCCTTTGGGTAATATTAACATCTTAACAATATTAAGTATTTATTCTCATGAACACAGAATGTCTATTTAGGTCATCTTTAGTTTCTTTCAGGAATATTTTGTAGCTTTCAGTGTATTTTACCTCCTTAGTTCCAGTTTGGTTTTGATTGTTTATTTCCCTGAATATGGGTTATGTTTTCCTGCCTCTTATTACTGCACAGTAATCTTTGTTTAGATTCCAACATTGTGAATTTTGCCTTATTTGGTGCTGGATATTTTGATGTTCCTAAAAATTTGTTTCTTCTGAGTCTTTGTTTTCGCACGCAATTAATGCATTTCTTGGAAGCTGTTTGATTATTTTATGTCTTGCTTTGTAATTTGATAGGTGGTTCTTGTTCAATATTCAGTCCAGAGGTAATTGTTTCCTACTACCTTCCCAAGTGCTTTACCCAGTGCCTTTTGAATTTTGAGTTTCTCATACTGGCTGTTGGGAACAGACACTGTTCATTATCCAGAGTGACTGCCAGGCACTATTCCCTCTACTGCTATCAAAATAGATGTTCCTCTTCCCAGCCTAACATAGCTTTCTCACACATACCTGCTGATTGCTGTTGTGTAACATATTTTGGAGAAATATTCTACTCATCTCCGGGGTTCTCTGTGTATGTAGCTGTCTCCTCTCTGGGACATAGTCTTAACTCCAGCAGTGTTGGTCTTCTCTGACTCTTAGGTTGGTCTCCTTAATTGAGGGACTTTGCTGGGCTCCACCTTAGTTCCCTGTAGCATAATTAGAAAACTCACTCAAGACAGTAAGCTATGGAAGTTAGTTTACTAATTGTAGGCTCACAATTGTAGGGCTCACATCTTTTGTTTCTTATTTCCAAAGAGTTACAGTTCCTTGTGGTTTGATAACTAATGTTTTGAAAGCCATTTTTTTCATGTATATTGAATTATTATTATTATTTTTCATTGTTTCAGGCAAGTTGATACATGGATTTCCTATTATTCCATCTGGTAATAGATCTCTTCAGGCTAAGGAACTTCCTTTAGTTTTTCTTTTTTTAACTTTTATTCAGGGGTACATGTGCAGATTGATTCTACGGATTGCATGTTGCAGGAGTTGGGAGAACATATTTTGTTACCTGGATAATATGTCTCTCTAATTTTTATTACAAATTGTATTTTTACCCTTAGTTTCGAAAGATAGTTTCTTAGTTGTAAAATTTACTTTTATGTCTAGTAAACCATTGCTCCATTCTCTTCTAGCATTTATTGTTTCTGATGAGAAGAGAGCTTCTAGTTATATAGATCTCTCCACCCTGCCTGTAATGTGATGGGCTTTTACATTTGTTTCCTGTACAGCTATGAGAGTTTCTATTTATTAAAACTCATTTATCTTTATTTTAAACTCATAGAGAAGTTCTCAAAGCTATACAGGAAATAAATAGCAGTTTGACTCTGTAGTGCCTGAAAGTGGAGTTCTTTGTATATATTGTGTGGAATGTTTGTCAGGTATCTTTGACCTGCTCATTTATGTCATTCATTAAATTCACTGCTTTTAACTGTTTATTGTTTTATGCATGATTGACTGACCTCTCCTTTTGATTATCAAATAAACATGTGTCACACCAATTTATACTAGTCCACAGATCAAATGAAGCTCTATTTATTTTTTTAATTGAGTTGAAATTCACATTAATTAAAATTCACCATTTTAATGCGAACAATTTAATAGCATTTAGTACAATCACAATGTTTTGCAAACACCTCTACCAAATTCCAAAATATTTTAATCACTTCAAAAAGGAAACCCCGTACTTATTAAAAAGTTACGCCTCATTCATGTCTACCATTACCCCCTGGCAACTATCACTATGCTTTCTATCTTTATGGATTTATTTATTCTGGATATTTCATATAAAATAAAACAATATGTATTATTTTGTATCTGGCTTTTTTCACTTAGCATAATGTTTTTGAGATTCGTCTATGATGTAGCATGTATCAGTGCTACATTCTTTCTTATGGCTGAATAATATCCCATTTTATGTATATATACAATTTATTTATCCATGGACATTTGGTTATTTCCATATTTTGGCTATTGTGAATACTGTTGCTGTGAACATTCATGAAAAGTATATACTTAAGTGCCCATTTTGAGTTCTTTTGGGTACATACCAAGAGTGGAATTACTGGGTCATTCCACTTTATTTTCCACTTATTCTGTGTTTAACTTTTTGAGTATAAGCCAAACCATTTTTCACAAGACATATACCATTTTACAATCCCATTAGTGATGTATGAGAGTACCTGTTTCTTCACATCCTGGCCAACACTTGCTATTTTCCTTTTAAAAAAAAAAAAAAAGTTTATTCTAACCATTCTAGCATATGTGAAATAGTGTCTCATTCAGTTTTTATTTGTATTTCCTGAATGATGTAATGATGTTGAGCATTTTTTCCTGTTTGCTTGGTGGCCATTTGTGTATCTTTTTTGGAGAAATGTCTACGTAAATCCTCTGCCAGTGTTTCTACTTGGGATTTTGTTTGTTTTTGAGTAGTAAGGGCTCTTTAGATAGTCTATATATTAGATTCTCAGCAAATATATGCTTTGCAAATATTTTTACCTGTTCTCTGCTTTTCTTTTCACATCCATAATATTGTCCATTTCGTCACAGTTTTAAAATGAAGTCTAGTTTATATTTATTTTTTATTGCTTATGCTTTTGGTGTCATATCTAAGAAACCATTGCAAAATCTAAAATCATGAAGACTTACCCCTATATTTTTTTCAAAGTGGTCATCAACGCATTTTGAGCTAATTTTTATAAATTGTGTGTTGTAGGAGTTCAACTGTATTATTTGACGTGTGGCTATCTAGTTGTTACAGAATAATTTGCTGAAGAAACTGTTCTTTCCACATTTCATTGTCTTGGTATCCTTGTTGAAAAATCAATTGTCTTAGATGTATGAGTTATTTATGTGCACTATTCTGTTTCATTGGTGGTAGGCATTTCCTTATGTTAGTACCACACTGTTTTGATTATTGTAGCTTTGTAGTAAGTTTTGAAACTTGGCATCGCAACTGGAAGCTTTGTTCATTTTTTAAAATATGTTTTGAGTATTTTGGACCCCTTACAATTATAGTTGTTTCTTCTTAGGAAAGTTTTACCTGTCTCATAGGCATGAAAAAATCTCTAATATTTTATTTCAATAATTTCATAATTTTGTTTCTTTACCCTCAGGTCTATGAAGTAGGGGTATATACCATATTAATTTGTGTGTTTATATGTGTACATATAAATAGACATATACATATATTAACACATATAAAATACATATATACATGTCTTTTAAAGAATTATGATTTTTATTTTACTGATCTATGATTATTACTAAAACTTACAAAAATGTCTTAAGTATAGAGATCATTGTTTTTATTTTTGTTAAAAGCTGCCAATTTTAAAATGGTTTGTCCAGTCACATAAAATAAAATTGTCATGGTTGAGATTTTGTGATTGCTTTGCCTATGTATATATTAATTTGTCTTAAACTTATATTTTTGTGTTAACAGCATACAGCTGGATTTTTAAATATCAAGACTGAGAATCTATCCAGTCAAGACTATTTATCTAATTATAAATCTATCCAGTTATAGTTATTTTAACCTATTCACATTATTGTAGACCACATGTGTGAAATTTGTTTCTACTTTTGTGATTATAACACTATTTAAAAATTTTAAATTTTTGTATAATTTTCCATTATGTGAATATATCAGGGTGCATGTCTGTTTTATTGTTGGTTGAAATTGATTGTTCTCAATTTTTTGCTATGACACACAGTGCTGTAATGAATATTTTTGTTTATGTATTCTGTTCAAGATTCTTAAAGGTCTTTATCTAATATTGGGTCACAAGATATGCAGTTAATTAAAATATATCAGACTATTTTTCACAATTGGTTTTATTAATACATTTCCAACAGTAGTGTGGAAGAAACTCTGTTATTCCATATCTATGTGAATTCTTGGCATAATCAAATTGTAGATATTAGCTAATTTAAATATATGAATGTGTATATATCACTTTTTATTATGGTAAAATGTACATAACATAAAATTTAACATTTTAAGTGTATTTAAATGTACAATTTAAATACACAGTGGCATTAACTTCAGTCCCACTGTTGTGAAATCATCATCACCATCCATCTCTAGAATTTTTTTCAACTTCTAGACTGAAATTGTATACCCATAAAATAATAACTCCCCATTCCCTTCTCCCTCCAACACCTGAAAACCACCATTCTACATTTTTTCTCTATAAATGTGACTACTCTAGATACCTCATGTAAGTGGAATCATATAGTATTTGTCTTTTTATGACTGGCTTATTTCACTTAGCACAATATTTTTTAAGATTCATCCATGTTATAGCATGTGTCAGAATTTCCTTTTTAAGGCTGAATAACATTCTATTGTACCTATACACACATTTTGTTTTTCATTTATTCACTGATGGGCATTGGGCTACATCCAGCTGTTGGCTATTGTGAATAATGCTGCATTAAACACAGGTAAGCAAATACCTGCAAGATCCTGCTTTCAGTTATTTTAGATATATACTGTATTAGGCTGCCATAATAAAATTTCATAGAATGGGTGGCTTAAACAACAGAAATTTATTTTCTTACAATTCTGGATGCTAGAAGTCCAAGATCAGTTTCTGGAGAGGGCTCTCTTCTTGATTTCAGACAGCCACCTTCTGGTATTGTCCTTACATGGCTTTTCCTTGGTGCATATTCATGGAGAAAGAGATAGCAGTGTTTCTGGTCTGTTTTCTTATAAGGAGATTAATCTTATCAGATAAGGGCCCTGCCTTTATTACCTCATTTAAATTTATCTCCTTAGGGGCCTTATCTCCAATATTGCCTCATTGGAGATTAGGGCTTTAATATATCAATTTGGAGGGACACAAACATTAAGTCCATAATGCATACAAATGTCTCTTTGAGACACTTCTTTCAATTCTTTTGAGCATATACCCAGAAATGGGATTGCTGATTCATATGGCAATTCTATTTTAATTTCTTGAAGAGCCACCATACTGATTTTCCATAGCCACTATACCATTTTACATTCCCATCAGCAATGCACAAGGCTCACAATTTCTCCATATCCTCACCAACACTAGTTATTTTCCATTTTCTTGATACTTGTCATCTGATTGTGTTTGAAGTGGTATCTCATTATGGTTTTGAGTTGCATTTCACTAATGGTTAGTAGTTTTGAGCATCTGTTTATATACTTATTGGCCATTTGTGTATCTTCTTTGGAGAAACACCTATTCAAGTCTTCTTCCCATTTTTTAATTGGGTTGTTTGTTGAATTATAGGAGTTTACAATTTAAAAAAAAATGTTAACCACTTATCAGGCATGTGATTTGCAAATATTTTCTCCTATATTGTGGGTTGCCTTTTCACTAGATTTGATAATGTCCTTTGATACACAAAAGGTTTTATTTTTATAGAACCCAATCTTTATTTCTTGTGCTTTTGGTATCACGTAAAAGAAATCAAAACAGGGAGAAGGCAGAGTAAGATGGCCAAATAGAACCCTCCAGTGATTATCCCTCCTGCTGGAACACCAAATTGAACAACTGTCCACACAAAAAAGCACCTTCATAAGAATCAAGCATTAGCTTGGATACCAGCTTTGTGGAGTAGAGCAACAAGTGGGCTCCTGGAGTCTTCAGTTCCAGGCCATCACTCCTGGATAGGATTTCTGGACCTTCTCTGAGCTAGGGGGTAGCCCACTGCCTTGAAAGGAGAGACTCAGAACTGGCAGCATTCACCACAAACTGACTGAAGGGCCTTTGGGCCTTGAGTGAACATTGGTGGTAGCCAGGCAATACTTGCTGCAGGCCTGGGGCAATGATGGTCACAGAGAGAGACTACTATGCTTGAGGATAGGGGAGTGAAGAGTGGGAAAGACTTTGTCTTGCAGCTTTGGTGCCAGTTCTGCTGCTGTAGAATAGAGGACCAGGTAGATTCCAGTCCCTGGTTCCCAGATGGCATCTCTGAACCCAGTTAGGGCTGGAAGAAACTTACCAACAGGAAGTGAAGGATATGAGCCTGGCTGGACTCACTACCTGCTTATTGTAGAGCCCTTGGGTCTTCAGTGAACATAAGTGGTAGTTAGGCAGTGGTGACTACGAGCCTTGGGTGAAACCCAATGCTATGCTGGCTTCAGGTCTGACCCAGTGCAGTCACAGGTGGTGGTTGCCACAGGGTGCCTGAGTCACCCCTCCTCTTGTTCCAGTCAGCTCAGCACACACAGAGAGACTCTGTTTGTTTGCAGGAAAATAAGAGAAGAGAACAAGAGTCTCTGCCTGGTAATCCAGGGAATTCTTCTGAATCTTACCCAAGACCTCCAAGGCAGTGCATCTGCAAGTCTGCAAGAGCCACAGTGTTACTAGGCTTGGAGAGCCCCCTAATGCAGATATAGCTGCAGTGACCAAAGACTTCAATCACAACACTGAAGTCTCTTTGAATACCTAGAAGGCCTTCCCAAGGAGGATGGGTACATAAAAGCCCAGACGGCGAAGACCACAATAAATACCTGACTCTTCAATGCCAAGACATCAACAAACATCCACAAGCATCAAGATCATCCAGGAAAACATGACCTCATCAAATGAACTAAATAGGGCACCAGTGATCAATCTTGGGAAACAGATGTGTAACCTTTCAGATGGAGAATTCATAATAGCTATTTTGAGGAAGCTTAACAGAATTCAAGATAACACAGAGAAGGAATTCAGAATCCTGTCAGATAAATTTAACAAAGAAGTTGAAATAATTAAAAAGCATCAAGCAGAAGTTCTGGAGCTGAAAAATGCAATTGATATACTGAAGAATGCATCAGAGACTCAACAGCAGAATTTATCAGGCAAAATAAAGAATTAGTGAGCTTCAAGATAGGCTATTTGGAAATACACAGTCAGAAAAGACAAAAGAGAAAAAGATGAAGCATGTCTAGAAGATCTAGAAAATCGCCTCTAAAGGGCAAATCTAAGACTTATTGGCCTTAAGGAGGAGGTAGAGTGAGAGGTTGGGGTACAAAGGTTATTCAAAGGGATGGTAACAGAGAAGTTTCCAAACCTAGAAAAAAGGTATCAGTATTCAAGGACAAGAAAGGTATAGAACACCAAGCAACTTTAACCCAGGTGAGACTACCTCAAGACATTTAATAGTCAAACTCCCAAAGGTCAAGGATAAAGAATGGATCCTAAAAGCAGCAAAAGAAAAGAAACAACATACAATGGAACTCCAGTACATTTGTGAGCAGACTTCTCAGTGGAAACCTTATAGGCCAGGAGAGAGTGGTATGACATATTTAAATTGCTGAAGGAAAAAAAAGAAAAAATTTGTATCCTAGAATAGTATATCTGGCAAAAATATTCTTCAAACATGGAGAAGAAATAAAGACTTCCCCAGAAAAACAAAAGCTGAGGGATTTCATCACCACCAGACCTTGCCTATAAGAAATGCTAAGGAGAGTTCTTCAATCTGAAGGAAAAGGATGTTAATGAACAATAAGAAATCATCTGAAGTAAATACACAAAAAAACACAGAATATTATAATACTGCAATAGTGTTGTATAAACACTCATATCTCGAGTAGAAAGATTGAAAGATGAACCTATAAAAATAATAACTACAACAACTTTTCACAACACTGTATACTAAGATATAAATAGAAACAACAAAAAGCTAAAAAGGGGGGGATGAAGTTAAACTGTAGAGTTTTTTACTAGTTTTCTCTTTGCTTGTTTGTTTATGCAATCAGCATTAAGTTGTTGTCAGTTTAAAATAACAGGTTATGTGATATTATTTGCAAGGCTATGGTAACCACAAATCAAAAAACACAACGGATATGTATATATACCACCAGAGAAAATCACCTTCACTAAAAGGAATACAGGAAGGAAAGAAAGAAGGAAAAGACCACAAAACAACCAGAAAACAAGTGACAAAATGGCAAAAGTAATTCCTTATGAGTAATAACATGAAATATAAATGCACTAAACTCTCCAATAAAGAGACATAGAGAGCTGAATGGATAAAAACACAAGACCCAACAATCTGTTGCCTACATGAAACACACTACACCCAGACGGACACACACATAGGCTAAAGAGTTAAAAAAAGTTCCATGCAAAACCAGAAAAGAGTAGGAGTAGCTATACTTATATCAGGAAAAAAAAATAGATTTCAAGACAAAAAGCATAAAAAGAGACAAGGTCATTGAATAAAGAAATCAATTCAGCAAGAGGATATAACAATTCTTAATATATATGAATCTAACACAGGAGCATCCAGATATATAAAGCACATATTATTAGAGCTAAAGAGAGAGACCCCTATGCAATAATAGCTGGAGACTTTAACACCCTACTTTCAGTGCAGCATTGGACAAATTATCCAGACAGAAAATCAACAAAGAAATATCGGGCTTAATCTCTACTATACAACAAATGAACCTAATAGCCATATTCACAGAACATTTCATCCCACAGTTGCAGAATACACATTCTTCTCCTCAGCTCATGGATAATCCTCAAAGATAGGCCATATGTTAGGCCACAAATCAAATCTTTAAAAAGTCAAAACATTGAAATTATATCAAGTATCTTCTCTGACCACAATGGAATAAAACTAGAAATGAATAACAAGAGGAATTTTGAAACTATATGAACACCTGGAAATTAAACAATATGCTCCTGAATGACCAGTGGCTCAATGAAGAAATTAAGAAGGAAATTTTAAAATGTCTTGAAACAAATGAAAATGGAAACATGATGTACCTAAACCTGTGGGATACAGTGAAAGCAGTACAGGGAAGTTTATCGCAATAGGCACCTACATCAACAAAAGCAGAAAAACTTCAAATTAGCAACCTATTGATACATCTTAAAGAACTAGAAAAACAAGGGCAAACCAAACCCCAAATTAGTAGAAGAAATAAAGATCAGAGCAGAAATAAATGAAATTGAAATAAAAAAATACAAAAATCAATGAAATGAAAAGTTATTTTTAAAAAAGATAAAATCAACAAACCTTTAGCCAGACTAAGAAAAAAAGAAGATAAAATAAATGAAAATAAAATCAGATAAAAAAGTAGACATTGCGTCTGCTGCCATGGAAATTCAAAGGATCATTAGAGGCTTCTAGGAGCAACTATATGCCAATAAATTGGAAAACCTAGAAGACATTCCTAGACAGATACAGCCTACCAAGATTGAACTATGAAAAAATCTAACAACTGAGGAGACCAATAACAACTACTGAGATTGAAGCTGTAATAAAACAGGTCACTTCAGCCAGGCCTGGGAAGTTCTGAATTCATTTACCCAACATAAGCTGGACTTAGCACTTCAGTTCCCATCTCATCACCAAGATGGTAAAGCCCAAGTACAAAAGGACAGTGCACCATCAACCTCTTCGATGCCAGCACAAACCCAGACTGAGAGCAGGAAGCAGGAGGTCAAAGCATGAGGGACCAGGCCACAGTCTCAGGCCTGAATATGTACAGGCAAAAGAAATACAAGAACAGCTGTGGTAAGATCATTAAGCCCCTGGAATATCAATCAAAGGTGGCTTCTGGCACAGTGGCAAAAGTGCAGCCAAATATCAAATAGTTTGAAAATGCACATGTGATTAAGCAGTCATGATTACAAAAACTTCAAGAGGGAGTGGATACAGTTATGAAGGATTCATACAGTTGTCATGAAACAAAGCAAGTTACCAATGTCTCTTCTCTAAGATTGAATCCAGCCTCAACTCAAAGGTGCACATTCCTGATACTGAAAGTTCCTGATACTGAAAGTTTTAAAACTACATTTGGCCCTATGTCACAAAGGAAGCAACCAAATTTATTTGCAAGTGATATGCAGTCTTTTCTAGAAAATGCTGAAATGTCCACTGAGAGCTAGACCAGTTTCTAGAAAAGATCATGAGTCAGTAACTGAAGACACTGGTGGGATAAATGAAGCACAAGAAGAGACATGTAAAAAGGGACAGTCCAAAGGAATATAGGGTGAGCTCTCCAGGGTTATAGATTCACCAGATGTTGTAGTTCTGGTTGCTGATGCTAGAGATCCAGTGGGTACCCGTTCCCTTCACATTGAGCCTTGAGCCATACTTGAAAAAGAATAAACCCTGGGAACACGTTATGTTTGTACATAACAAATGTGACCTTGTTGCAACCTGGGCAACAAAATGATGGGTTGCTGTCCTCTCCTTGGATTAGCCAACACTTGCTTTCCATGCAAGTCTTGCTGACCCCTTTCACAAAGGAGCATTTATTCAGCTTCTGTGGCAGTTTGGAAAGTTGTACACTGACAAGAAACAGATGAATGTTGGGTTCATTGGCTATCTAAATGTTGGCAAGAGCTCTGTGATATAAACATAGTGTTCCAAGAAAGTTTGCAATGTGGTCCCCATTGTAGATGAAATATCTGGAAATACATTACCTTGATATGTTGGTTATGCTTCATTGACTGTTCAGGTTTGGTATACTCTTCTGAGGACTTGAAGACAGACATTGTGCTAAAAGGAGTTAAGTAGGAAAAATTAAGACCCCTGAAGACTGCATTGATGTTGTACTTGAACAAGTAAAGCCAGAATATATCAGCAAGACATAAAAGATTAATTCTTGGGAGAATGCTGAGGACTTTATTGAGAAGCTTAACTTTCTGGATTGGAAAGTTACTAAAGGGTGGAGTAACTTACTGACTTACTGACTGTGGGTGGATAGTCCTCAATGACTGGCTGAGAGGGCTGGATTCCTTTCTTTGTCAAGCTGCTTAATGGAGAGTCACCTGTGGCCCCCCAGCTTTCACCCTCCTAATCTGTGGAAGTTGCCACAGAAGCAACCCAGAACAATCCAGAAGAGGAAGTAACAGAATGAATACCAAAACTGTAGGTGAAGTGACAGAATCTGTGATTGAAAAAGAAAAAGAAGAGAATAGTCACTGGATGCTAACTCAGAGATGCAACCAATTCTTGTGCATGGGTTCAGCAAAACTTTGGCAAACTCAGTGTGGTGCCTCAGTCTTCTGGGGATGACCTCGTTCCTGTGGATATGTCATATCTGGAGAAAGAGCTTGAGAGCTTTTCTATTGAAGAAGAGGAGCAGAAGCAAGAGATGATGAAGAGTCTTACTAGGAATCTGAGGAAGAACATATGGAAAAATCACACCAAAGCCATTATTAAAGCTCTAGATGAGAATATTGCTAAATATCAGAAGTTTTTAGACAAAGCTAAAGCTAAAAAGTTTTCAGGAGTCAGAGTATCCAAGGTACTAAGTGAAAAGATATTTGAAAAACATGAAGAGCAGAGAAAAATATCTGAAGAAGATGCAGATGATACACAGCATTTACCAAAAAAGGAAATAAGCAGAACACAGAGGGAAGAGGAATATTCAAGTAAAACTTGCAGGATGCTTACATCTAAGGAATGGAAGTGAGCAGTACAGCAGGAACAATCCAAAAAAATTTGTGTGTACTACTATGAAACACACAATGTGAAAAATACAAACGGGAACGAAAAGAAGACCAATGACTCAGAGGGACTGAAGCAGAAACACAAAAATTCAGATATTAGCAGTAACGTTTAAAAGGTTGTGTATTATACAAAAATATGCACAAAAAGAAATCATTGTAAAATGCAGTATCCTGAAGCTTTTCCCCAGTGTCATCTTCTAAATGTTCTACAGTTTTAGCTCTTAAGTCCTTGATTCATTTTGAGTTAATTTTTATATATGGTCTAAGAATCCAACTTCATTTAGTTGTCTGTGTATATCCAGTTTTCCCAATACCATTGGGTGAAAAAAATTGTTCTTTCCCCATTGAATGATCTTGGCATCCTTTGTGAAAATCATTTGTCCCTGTATGCAAGGATTTATTACTGGGCTTTCTATTCTGTTCCATTAGTCTGTATGTCTGTCTTTTTGGCAGCACCACACTGTTTTGATTATTGCAGCTTTGTAGTAAGTTTTAAAATCAGGAAATGTGAGACTTTCAACTTTGTTTTTCTTTTTCAATATTTTGGCTATTTGGAGTCTCTTGAGAAAGATTTTTGTTTTTCACAAAAAAAATGTTATTGGGATTTTGATAGAGATTGCATTGAATCAATAGCTTTGTGTGGTGTTAACACCTTAATATTGTGTTCCAACCCATGAACATGATATGTCTTTCTATTTATTTGTGTCTTCTTGAATTTTTTTCAACAATTTTTGGTAATTTATAGTATACATTATTCCACCACCTTGGTTGAGTTTATGCCTAAATATTATTTGATTGTATTTTAAATGGAACTATTTTCCTAATTTCCCTTTTGGATTGTTTATTGTTAATGTACACAAACATAACTGATTTTTGTGTATCAATTTTGTATCCTACTACTTTGCTGAATTTATCAGATCTAACACTTTTCCCATCTCTCAGTGAAAATCTGAGTTGTTTCCACCTTTTGGCCATTGTGAATAATGTGACAATGGACATGGGTGCATGGATATGCAATACTTCCTAGAGATCCTGCTTTCAATACTTTTGGATATATACCCAAAAGCAGGATTAACTGATCACATGGTAATTCTATGTTTAATTTTTTGAGGAAGCTCTGTATTGTTTTTCATAGTAGCTTCACCATTTTACATTTCCACCAAGTATGATTTCAATTTCTCCACATCATGACCAATACATATTTTCTGTTTTTTAAATAGTGTCTGTGCTAATGGTTGTGAGCTGATATCTCATTGTAGCTTTGATTTGTTTTTCTCTTATGCTTAGTGATGTGGAACATCTTTTCTTATGCTTGGTCCTGAGCATGTGCTTTTTTCTGAATCCTCTGTATACATGGCTGCTTTTAGATATCTTCTTCTCTAAGAGGCTCACTCCTGCTGCTTCTCTTGGCTTTACATGTTATGTTATATTTTTCAGGAAATCTCTTGCCCTACCTATGTTCCCCTTTGTTGTCTCCTTGTGGTTTTCAGGAACTGCACCCATCACAAACCAATCCCACAGGCATGGGACTCTCATACAGGTCAGAAGGTCATAAATTTAGTCTGCTCTGTTCTCTCAGTTGTGTAGGATGGAATCTTCTAGAGCTGCATGGGGAAGGAGGTGGGACAGTGGTGAGTAAAAATGCCACAATTTTTTTTTTAATCATTTCAAACACGGCTTTTTTTTTGGATTCAGAACTTAATTGCTGTAGACCTATGGCTGGTTTCCATAGCTCTTGTAAAGTTATTTTAGCCAGTCTCTAGTTACTTATTTAATGTTTTCATGGGGGAATGAGGGCCTGGAGCTTCCTAGTTCACTGGAAGTTCTTGCATCTCACTCTCAATGTATTACATTCTGATGTCTATCTGGATTTCCTAGATCTAATTTGAGTACTGTTTTGTTGGCTCAACACAAAAATCCATTAGTTCACCATTTGTATTTTCTCCTTGGTGCCTACTTTTAAATTAGTTTTTATTTGTTTTTCTAATTGATTTATATGAGTTAATTATATATTCTGAATAATATTCTTCTGTTGATTATATAGCTACAATTTTTTTCCGAATTTTATTCCTTGACTGTCGTTAACAAAAGACCATGAGATCTGCAAAGGCCAAAAGGAAAGCTTATATTTTCTGAGAAGCAATGGATAGAATTGGGAGACACAGCCTTTGGTATAACTGAAGGTGCACTGCAGAGAACAAAGAGAGGGTTTGGCTTTCATAAAGTTCCTACCCATGTTCCCAATCATGTCTGTTTATGAAAAGGAGGGATTCAAACTTGTTTGGTTCCTGTTGGTTGATGTAGCCAAGCCCTGATTGGTTGAGGCAACAGAGTGATTGGGTTGCCTACAAGTTTGAGACCACAAATCCCTTTTCATTGAAGATTTTCAGATGGTCAGTTATGGAATGTTCAGTTTTTGGTTATAGGAGATACTCCAGCTTGGAGTTGTACAGGCAGAAAGTTTGTTGTCAAAGGCTGTATTTTCTTCAGAGAAACACAAAGTATGTGACCACTCACCAGCCTCTCACCTCACTATGAATGCCTACTTCTCTTTTCAAATTTAAAGCATCTCTGTTAGCCTCAGGGAGTCCATCTTGCTTGGAGAGTCTTTCCACAGTTTTATTTTACACAATCGTTACTTTTATGATTTTTAAAATTAATTTCTTAATTTTAATATTAAATGTTTTGCATTATGGTTAGTGCATTTTCCTTTTTAAGAAATTATTTCCTATGCAAAGTTCATAACTTTTTTTTGTACTTTATCATGTTTTTTATGTCAATACCGATTAGTCACAAATCCTTCTTTGTCTCTTTGTTTAAAGAGTTGGCTAATTTTGTACTTTAAATTTAAATAACATTTTAACATTTTTCCCCAGTTCTACTTAACAGAGAAAAAATATTTTAGTACGTATACTAGGAAGGAGTGCTACACATAGGAACTATATGATGTTACACATATCATACTGTGAGGGTTTATTAATTCTAAGAATAGTAACTAGAAAGTCATATTTATTTAAGCTTGTATTTAGATGATTTTATGCCGGTGTCATTTCTATTTTTGATAATCAATATAAAGCATATGTGTAAAGACTGCATGCAGATTTCGCTTCTGCATGTGTAATGATTTAACACTTTTAGTATCTTTGCTTAATATTTCCATATTTGTTCTTCAATAAATATTAAGGTGTGCTTTGAGAGAAAATGTGCCATAATCAACACACATTTGAGAAACATCATTGGAAGCTTACTGTGTACATTACCAACTCAAATACTGTTGTTATCACTGGAGGAAATAAATCTACTTTGTTTAATTAAACTTTTTCCCATCTGAAACATTATTCTCCCAAATAAAACATCTATTAAAACTGAGGAACTCTTTGGAACATAGAATGGCAAATATTTCCTCTAAAAAATGGTAAAATATTTCCCAATTTGGAAAAATACATTTTAAAAGTAAATGATATAAAATTTAAAATATAGTATGAACTAGATCCAAATATTAACTTGTATCATTGAATCATGATGCTAGAAAAAGAATTTTCTTTGATGGCCCATAATAAACATGCCATAGATGTGCTATTAACATATTCTGAGATCCTTGGGCAACCACATTTGCAACAGGAAAAAGAGGAACAGAATAATCAAAGACCCCAGCCCAATTATGAGGCTTGATGGCACCACCTGATATCCATCCCCTTATCCACAATAGAACAGGTTGGTAGAGGCAGTGTTCCTGAGTGCATAAAGTTAAGCATTTATTGAGTGCCTATGATACACTGTGTGATTTTTTAATACATTAATGTTATGAAATTGGTTATTATTGTATTGCACCTGTTTTACAAAATAAGGATAGTGGAACTAAGATAATTGACTGTTTTACCTAAGTTACCAAAGATAATCTGTGACAGAGATGGTATCTGACCTTGGTTTCTTTCTATTCTGTCGGGCAGTAGTAGATGTCATCATTTAATCAAATTCATGATTTCATTATCCTCATATTAGGGATGATCAAACGGAATTAAATTAGATTAATATTTTCAAAATTGCACATTTAGCAAGTGGTAGAAATAGGACTTGAAATCAGGAGATTATTAGAAAAAAATGCAGTCTCTTTCCACCTAAAATACACAGTTATGGCCATGTGTGAAGCACATTTGGTTCTTCCTGTAGTGTTGACCTCTTGTGGCTTCTGCTATATAACTTAAAGCAGGGGTCCCCAACCCCCAGGCCAGGGAACAGTACTGGTCTATGTCCTGTTAGGAACCAGACTGCAAAATAGAAGGTGAGTGGCGGGCAAGTGAGCATTATGGCCTGAGCTCTGCTTCCTGTCAGATCATCAATGGCATTAGATTCTCATAGGAGTACCAACCCTATTGTCAACTGTGCATGCATGCAAGGGATCCAGGTTGCATGCTCCTTACAGGAATCTCAGAGTAAATAGTTAAAACTTTCATGTTTCATGTATGATTCCACTTACATGAGGTATGTAGATTAGTGAAACTCATAGAAACCAAAGTTAGAATGGTGGTTGCCAACAGCTGGGGAAACAGGGAAATGGGTATAGAGTTGCGGTTTTGCAAGATGAAAAAGTTCTGCAGATTTGTTGCACAACAATGTGAATATGCTTAATACTACTGAACTATACACTTAAAAGAATTGAGATTGGAAATTTTATATTATGTGTATTAGGAAAATACTACTTATTAACTTACTCTTTTTTCACAGTGATCTGCAGCCCTGGATCATATAACCCCCGTGATGGAATTCATTGCCTTCAATGCAATAGCAGCCTGGTGTATGGAGCAAAAACGTGCTTATAAGCCATTATCTTCAGTTGTTCAGTGGTTTATTA
The DNA here is from genome assembly GCF_029289425.2 of Pan paniscus. Lineage (NCBI taxonomy): Eukaryota > Metazoa > Chordata > Mammalia > Primates > Hominidae > Pan > Pan paniscus. Next base: position 54,815,665 of record NC_073255.2, on the reverse strand, counting down.
AATGCAAAGTATATATTTGAAATATTAACATAATAAATTATTATGCCAGAATTAATCATATTTTACAAAAAATGTGTCATCATTTTAATCAAATACTGTATGTCCAAATGTTTTATGAGGGTGAAAATCCTCTAGTCTTTATCCATTAATGCCAAACCTACATATGATTCTAAAATATTTCTAGTATCACTGCATTTTAAAAATAGTTTCAAATATACTGTTTTCAGGTTAGCCCAAAAGATTTTTCAGGATTTTTCAGAAATATTCTGTTTTATCCTTACTATATGTTCACTAGATCCAGGCCACCATATTCTTGTATAATAACTTTAATTTCAGTTTGTTTCTTTCTTTTGATTTAAATTTATAGGATTTTATTCATTCTAGTTTCACCTTTCACAGTTTAAAGCCATATTTAAAGCCTGGGGTCTTATTGCAATTTTTAGCCTCTTTAATATAAGGCCTAGTTCCAACCACCCTGTGGATTTTTTAATATAGTTCAGTGTGACTATCTTAAACTTTTCAGTTTTAAGTCTCTTAAATTACCTTTTTGGCATTTTAGAATGGAGTAATTATTGTATGTGCCTAAATTGATAGTTGAACTTTCTTAGTGGAAAGAGAGAATGAAAAAAAGCAATTTCTTTCCCTGACAACCCCTCTAGAAAAAATAATCAACAATCATCACAACCTTTATTTTATTTCTTCCACTATGAAAATGAATATTATATAACAGATATTAATTACTCGTACCATCACTAATACTTATCTTGTCTCACATTGGGATTTATCAAAAATTAAAAGACTTAAATTCTAGGAAAATACATGAGTAATTTAGAAAATGAGTAGTTTCTCAATTTTTCCAATTATTGTTTCATTTATATTTGTATCAGCTTTCTCTCTCCAGCATGCACTATTTTGCTCTACATATTTCCTCTCTTAAGACATAAACGTTTGTAAATGGCAAACATACCCCATGCTGGATCTGGGCACAAATGTGCAATACATTGGCAGGAGGACAGTTCACCTATACCTAGGATGTGTTAGACTTTTAAAAATGAACTAGTTGATAAACTAGCCTCTCATTTTTCCATGCTATGTACAAATATAACTCTAGAATTCTCACACAGACACAAAGGGAAGATAAATGACATGTGGCTCTACTTTGTTATTAGCCCTGGTAATGTTTTCTAAAAAAATTCCTTGGGTTTTCATCATTATGATGTAATTGTTTTTATATGGTTTAGAGATGTTTTTCAATTGCCTTCTTTCCTCTAGTAAGTGACATATTCACATTACACTGTTCGGGTGAGTTACTATTCTTCCCAAAATTGCTAACACATGTATTTTGTAAAGAGTAAAAGACATACTACGTCTCCACCTCTAAAAGCAGTGTAATCTAAAGTTTCCAAATTTCTTAATTGTGTAATAAATAATGGATTAGAATACATGTTCTTTCCTTTTTGTTCCTTATGTTGGCTTTTTTCCTATATTTAAAATCTTTAATAATTTAACTTACAATGCATTTTTCTGAGGCATGAACAGCACCCCATCAACAGCCTGGGAAAGCAGAGGCAGAGTTGTTACACACATGCTAAGTACTGGGGATCAGAATGCAATCACGAAGAGATAGGTGACCCCAGATAAGAGGAGATGAACAACAGGAGTGGGATGAGAGCAAATCATGGATTTTTAGCTACTGGCACACCAGAATGAGACCACACAAATATCTGAAGGCAGAACAAGGTAAGACTTGTAAAGTCCAGGCAAAGAAAACAAGCTGTAGAAATTGATGCAAAGGGCCGAGCGCGGTGGCTCACGCCTGTAATCCCAGCTCTTTGGGAGGCAGAGGCTGGCAGATCACAAGGTCAGGAGTTCGAGACCAGTCTGGCCAACATGGTGAAACCCCATCTCTACTAAAAATACAAAAATTAGCCGGGTGTGGTGGTGTGTGCCTGTAGTCCCAGCTATTCGGGAGGCTGAGGCAGGAGAATCGCTTGAAACCGGAAAGCGGAGTGTGCAGTGAGCTGAGATCATGCCACTGCACTCCAGGTTGGCAACAAGAGTGAAACTCCATCTCAAAAAATAATAATAATATTAATAATAAATAAATAAATTGAAATAAAGGACAAAATAGGAGAAGGAAGGAAAACATTAATTATTTCTTTTTCTTGGGTCTCATATTAAAATATTCTTTGTTATATCGCTTATCACATTTATTTTAGTTGACTATGTTTGTCTTCAACATTCAATTATGCTAGGATACTCCTAGCTTCATGGCCTTCGTAGCACACAGTTATATCCTTAATAATTTTTTAAATTAATGAATAGATCATTAAAGTTCTATGAGTATAAATACTTGAATAATTAAGACAAAAGTTGCTTCTATTAACAGGTAGGATGTGAAATGTTGGAAGTTGTTTAAAGTGATGACAGTGTGTACAATAAAAATTATACATGAATCCCTGAGAGATTATTGTCATAAAGCAGTTTCAAGTGTTTTGTATTTATTTGCATCAAAATAATACCTTTTATATAATGCTTAAATTTTCACAAAACATTTTTTAGCAATTATATCATCTGATAATTATACCAGCCTGTGAAGTTACCAGGGCAAATATAATTCCCAGTTTTTATTTTATTAATTTAAGTTTTTCTTATTATAAATATGTAAGATATGTTTATTTGGCAATATGGTAAAAGAGCCTTAACATGTTTGGTCCAGTAATCTCAATGGAAATTTTACTACAGAAGTAAATCAGAAATAAAGTGAAATATTACATCCAATGGTATTAATTTCTGTATTATATATAATAATGAAAAGGAAAATAATATAAATGAGTGACAATATAATTGGTTGAATAAATTATGCTGTTTCCATTTGATTGAATATTATTGTGCCATTAAAATCACATTTACAAATTAATTAAGATTATATACACATGTGTACAATTGTTATCCATATTGTATACATTTTTAAACCAAATGCACCAAAATGTTAACAATGGTTGTTTCATGTAATGGGATCATGTGTGAGTTTTTTTTTTTTTATACCTTCTGTTTTCCAAATTTTCTGCAGTGAAATGAATTACATTCACAAGCTTGGAAGCAATAAATATACTTTGAAAAATTAAAATAGTAGCAAAGTAGAGAAGACATTGCTTATCTCTCCAATATCAATTCACTTCTCCCCTTCTTCCTAAAAAAGCACCAAGTTTGTTTACTCCAGAGAATGATTCTTTTTAGCCAGTCAACACACAGCTTTTCTGGCCACTGCCTTGTTGTTACCATTAGGTGAACCAGCTTGAGGATGAAGCCCACAATGAGGACACACAGTGAAGATATGAAAAGAACTGGGGCATTGATGATGGTGTTGAATTACTGTCTTTATTGTGCCTGAACCCAAGCCTGTACTAGACTTCTTAGTTCTTTTTTTTTTATTATTATACTTTAAGTTTTAGGGTACATGTGCACAACGTGTAGGTTTGTTACATATGTATACATGTGCCATGTTGGTGTGCGGCACCCATTAACTCGTCATTTAACATTAGGTATATCTCCTAATGCTATCCCTCCCCCCTCCCCCCAGCCCACAACAGGCCCCGGTGTGTGATGTTCCCCTTCCTGTGTCCATGTGTTGTCATTGTTCAATTCCCACCTATGAGTGAGAACATGCGGTGTTTGGTTTTTTGTCCTTGCGATAGTTTGCTGAGAATGATGGTTTCCAGCTTCATCCATGTCCCTACAAAGGACATGAGCTCATCCTTTTTTATGGCTGCATAGTATTCCATGGTGTATATGTGCCACATTTTCTTAATCCAGTCTATCATTGTTGGACATTTGGGTTGGTTACAAGTCTTTGCTATTGTGAATAGTGCCACAATAAACATACATTTGCATGTGTCTTTATAGCAGCATGATTTATAATCCTTTGGGTATATACCCAGTAATGGGATAGCTGGGTCAAATGGTATTTCTAGTTCTAGATCCCTGGGGAATCTCCACACTGACTTCCACAATGGTTGAACTAGTTAACAGTCCCACCAACAGTGTAAAATTGTTCCTATTTCTTAGTTCTGTCAAATAAGAAAGTTTCTTTTGTTTAAGTAAGTTAGGTTTTCTGTTACTTGCAGCTAAAAATATTCTAATTGATACAGTATTAATTACAGGAAATTTGTCAAGTAGAGGATTAGAAGTAAGGGGAAAATATCACTTATAGTTTCATAACGTAGATGTCAGCAGTGTTAACATTTTGGTAAATTTCCTACTTTTGTGTGACTTTTTTATTCATGCTATAGGTACCAAATGTAGTGAGTATTTTCCTTAATATTATGATATATGTATTTCCGTACTATTTTATTCACCTCATTAACATAATTTTAATCACTATAATATTTCATACATTTCAGCAAAAAAACTATAATATGGTTTATTAGTCTGTTCTCACACTGCTAATAAAGACATGCCCAAGACTGGGTAATTTATAAAGGAGAGGTTTGACTCACAGTTCCACATGGCTGAGGAAGCCTCACAGTCATGGTAGAAGGCAAATGAGGAGTAAAGTCACGTCTTGCATGGTGGCAGGCAAGAGAACATGAGCAGGGGAACTCCCATTTATAAAACCATAAGATCTTGTGAGGCTTACTACCAGGAGAACAGTATGGGGGAAACTGCTTCCATGATTCAATTATCCCCACCTGGCCCCGCCCTTGATATGTGGGGATTATTACAATTCAAGGTGAGATTTGGGTGGGGACACAGCTAAACCATATAATTTCACCTGTGACCCCTCCCAAATCTCATGTCCTCACATTTCAAAACCAATCATACCTTCCCAACAGTCCCCCAAGTCTTAATTCATTTCAGCATTAACTCAATCTGAGACAAGGCAAGTCCCTTCTGCCTATGAGCCTGTAAAATCAAAAGCAAGTTAGTTACTTCCTAGATACTGTGGGTACAAGCTTTGGGTAAATACGCCCATTCCTAATGGGAGAAATTGGCCAAAACGAAGGGGCTGCAGGCCCCATGCAAGTCCAAAATCCAGCAGGGCAGCCAAATCTTAAAGCTCTGAAATGATCTCCTTTGACTCCATGTCTCACATCCAGGTCATGCTGATGCAAGAGGTGGGTTCCCACAGCCGTGGGAAGCTCCACCCCTGTGGCTTTGCAGGGTACAGCTTCCCTTCTGGCTGCTTTCACAGGCTGGCGTTCTGTGGCTTTTCCAGGTGCATGGTGCAAGCTGTTGGTGGTTCTACCATTCTGGGGTTGGGAGGATGATGGCCCTCTTCTCACAGCTCCAATAGGCAGTACCCCAGTGGGGACTCCGTGTGGGGGCTCCCACCTCATATTTCCCTTCCATACTGCCTTAGCAGAGGTTCTCCATGGGAACTCCACCCCTGTAGCACACCTCTGCCTGGACATCCAGGCATTTCCATACATCCTCTGAAATCTAGGCGGAGGTTCCCAAACCTCAGTTCTTGACCTCTGTGTACCCACAGGCCCAATACCACGTGTAAATTGACAAGGCTTGGGGCTTCTTCCCTCTGAAGCAGTGACCTGAGGTGTACATTGGCCCTGTTTAGCCACAGCTGGAGCTGAAGCAGCTGGAACGTGCAGGGCACCATGGCCCTAGGCTGCACGGAGCAGGGGGGCCCTAGTCCTTGCCCACAAAACCATTTTTTCCTCCTAGGTCTCCAGGCCTGTGATGGGAGGGGCTGCTGTGAAGGTGTCTGACGTGCCCTGGAGACATTATCCTATTGTCTTGGTGATTAACATTTGGCTCCTCAGTACTTATGCAAATTTCTGCAGCTGGCTTGAATTTCTCCCCAGAAAATGGGTTTTTCTTTTATATCCCATCATCAGGCTGCAAATTTTCCAAACTTTTATGATCTGCTTTTTCTTGAACACTTTTCTGCTTAGAAGGTTCTTCCACTGGGTACCGTAAATCATCTCTCTCAAGTTCAAAGTTCCACAGATCTCTAGGGCAGGGCAAAATGCCACCAGTCTCTTTGCATAGCAAGAGTGACTTTTACTCCAGTTTCCAACAAGTTCCTCATTTCCATTTGAGACCACCTCAACCTGGACTTCATTGTCCATATTGCTATCAGAATTTTGGGCAAAACTATTCAATACGTCTCTAGAAAGTTCCAAACTTTCCCACATTTTCTTGTCTTCTTCTGAGCCTTCCAAACTGTCCCAACCTCTGCCCGTTACCTAGTTCCAAAGCTTCCACATTTTCAGGTATCTTTTCAGCAGTGCCCCACTCCCAGTACCAATGTACTGTATTAGTCTGTTCTCACGCTGCTAATAAAGACATACCCGAGACTGGGTAATTTATAAAGGAAAGAGGCTTGATTGACTCACAGTTCCACATGGCGGGGAAGCCCTCACAATCATGACAGAAAGCAAATGAGGAGCAAAGTCACATCTTACATGGTGGCAGGCAAGAGAGCATGCGCAGCAGAGCTCTCCCTTTATAAAACCATCAGATCTTGTGAGACTTACTCATTATCATGAGAACAGCACAGGAAAAACTCGCCCCCACTATTCAATTACCTCCCACTTGGGCCCTCCCACAACATGTGGGGAATATTACAATTCAAGGTGAGATTTAAGTGGGACATAGAGCCAAACCAAATCATATGGTTAAGCCATTCTAACTGTTGGACATTTTTATTGCTTCCAAGTTTTCACTATTATATGTTGCATTACAGTTGACATCTTTTTACTTTAGATTTTGTGGTATTTTAAAGTTTTTTTCATGCTAAATACTCAGAAGTAGAAGTGCTAGGTTTAGGTATTTCTAATCTTCTGGACCACTTGCCAAGTGTATTTTCTAAGGATTATACCAATTTCTAGTGCCACCAATGATATATCAGAATACATATTTTATTGCGTGTTCTCCAGTATCGTTTTTAAGTCATTCATTTAATGTGATATATAGAAATAGTTTCTTCCTCTATTAATTTTCATTTTTTTATATTAGTGAGGTTTAACTTTCCTCATGTAATAATGTTGCTGTTGCTGATGGTAGTTATTTATTAGTGTTTATTATGTGAAAGGTTTTGTTTGAAACCCATCACATAGATTTTCATATTTAATTTGCCCGAGTTTGCGAGTTACTGTTACTCTAACTAGTACATGAGGAAAATGAGTCACAATAATTAAATACCTTCCCGGGTTTACACAGCTGGTAATGGTGAAGATGTGTGTCAGTTACAATTTGGTTTTGTGGCAAGATCCTGAGGGCCCTGATTCAGTGGTTCCCCTTAGCTGGTGCAGTGGCTCTGCAGCATCCTCCTGGCCTCGGACTACTTGTACTCTTGCCCCCAGTCCTTAGTGCAGCTTTTGTCCTCATGGTTGCAGGTGCTCTTATGCCTCCAGGCTCTTAATTGGCCTTCCATTCAGAAAAAAACATAAAAATGAAAAACCCTCTACAGGACTTTTACATTATATTGAACAGAATAGTGTCACAGGGTTACCTGATACTATAAGGGAGACTAGAAAGTGATACCTTCATTTTAAAATTCTGATTAATAGAGAAAAGAATTTAAAAGGGGACAAGGACTTTGAATGAGTGTTGAACAGGACAGTGTCTTTTTCTTATACAAATCATCTCTTTAACTTGTGTGCATTGATACGCACCCTTCACATTAGTAACATGTACATTTAATGTCCCCATTCTCCTCTGCATGTAATACAACTTCAAACTGTCATCCAGTTACTGCATCTCAGTTAATGCATGTTGACTCACGGATGATATGTAGAAGTTTACATCAGGTCTAGGGCTCATATGGTCTAGACAGTTTATCTGCCCCCACCTCATAAAATGCATGAGAAAGAATAGAGTAACGAATTTAAAACTCCCTTGCAGAAAATGGAGGAAAGCAAAACTCATCTCAGTACTTATCCAGGTGGACATGATACAGTGAGACCTTCCTGCTATCAACTTGGTTTTAGTTTGTTGGTTGGTCCCTGGTTCTATCCTGTGTGGTTGTCTTCCTTATTCCTTGCATTCCCCTTTCTGGAAGCTGCACTGTATTTCAGTTCACTTTCTTCGAGAAGTCAGAGGCCTAAGACACTCACAGGCTGTCATCAGCCAGATTTGGATTTTTCAGGGGCAGTACAGTTCTCTTTTGCTGGGTTGTGTTGTGTTGTATCATCCTGATCAAGCATGGTGACAAAAGATGCGGAGGTGCATCTCTCCTTCTTTCTGCATCCAGTTCATCTTCCTGTGATCCAGGGCATGTTCATATCCTTCCATGACTGTGGACACATTTATCTGACTTCTTTAATCAAGAAAGAGGCTCAATATCTAGAGTGAGGAGGACCCTCTTGATTTGGGAGTCAACATTTATTTCCATCGGGCATGCTCATTTCTTAAGTCACTGGGAAACCTGCCAATTTTGGATGAGGCTTGGAGTGGAAACTGGCTCTGCAACCATTCCAGGCCACTGTGAAAGGTGCTCTCCACTTGGAAAATGTGACCCAGTGATACAAGTATGCTCAGAGTGTCATAGAAGATAAAGGTGTTGTGTGGACTCTTGGACAGGTTCCTAGAGGTGAGGATCACAGTGTGAACCTTTGGGATGTTAGAGAAAGCCATGCTATTCTTTGTAGATAACTATGCTCCTTTTGAGAAACAGCTTTTGGATTTGTGCTGGTTCCAGTTTGGGCCAACAAGTTACTATGTAATCTGAGCTACATCGTGAGGTAGGCATTGTCTAACCCACTGAGCCATGGAGTTGGGTATGCATAGCAGCACTCTTCTATCCACTGGGAATGGTGTACCGGTGTGTACAAGATTGGGCTCAAGCAGGTCCCGAGGGAGTGGTAAGTTGCACAAACAAGTGTCTCAGACCTTCATGGTTTCCGTTCCTGCCACTCCACTTCAGCCTGCACCTGTGACCTCATGGGAAGTTCTTTATAAAATCTGAGCATCAGTTATAGAGTGCTGTACATAGTATGTTGGCAGCAGCCACAAGTAGACAGCCCTACCCACAGGGGTGGTCCTGAAGGAGAATGGGGAAGAGAAATATCAATAGATACGGCTCTGAGAAGTACACCAGTCTGTCGACCTTTTTAAGAATGAGAGATGACTAGAAGTATGGACTGCACAGATTTTTAAGCAATAAGTCAACAATTTGGCCCACTGATCAGAGGCATAGAAGGAATAAGATTGGAAATTTGGTGACAGTGTTGTGAGAAAAGTGTATGTAACTAGATATCTCCAAACAAGCACACAGCACATAGGAATGCACACTAATGAGAAACTCAGCAAATAACCTTAGTAACCCAGTGGACAACATGACTCCTGTGGGCATTGGTCAGCCTCTTCCTTCCTTGCCAATAGGCTCATGAACAAAGTGGCCATGAAAACAAAGATGGAAGGTCTGCATGGTTACCAAGGCATAATCTAGCTACAGCTCTTCTGAGTGCCCAATTTTCTAACGCAGAGTCTACCAAGGAGTCCCCAGTATGGCAACGCTGACCAGGGAGAGAGCCAGCCACCTGGTACCAGGTTGATTACATTGGATCAAGTTCATCATGAGAGGGGCAATGCTGTGTTCATACTGAAATCTGATACAAATTTGCTTTCCCTGACTACAGTATTTCTGCCAAAACCACCATCTGTAGACTTACTAAATAAATTTATTGCTGTCATTTTCCTCACAGCAGTGCTACTGACCAGGGAACTCATATTTAATGACATGTGGCAGTGGGCTCATACTCATGTAATTCATTGGTCTTACCACGTTCTCCATTACCTTGTAGCATCTGGGGTAATAGAATGGTGGAATGGGCTGCTGAGTACGCTTATGGTGCCAGCTGGGTGATATCACTTAGTTGAGCTAGTGTAATTTCCTCCTGGGTGTGATTTTTTTGCTCTGAATCAGCAACTAATAGCAATTTGCCAAATCACCCTCTTTGGTTCTATGGTCAATGGTGTTTTTGTGAATATTGTAAGGAGGTCATAGTGGAAGCCCCTAGAACTCTCCCTTCCAATATGACTCTAATATATGGTGCTGTTGCTTCCATGATTAAGATTCATGGGTCTCAGAATTGTGTGTGGGTTGGAGGGGTGTTGATGGGAATAGATTCTCACTACTACCCTGGATATCCACTAGCAAAACATTTGCTTCCTGTATCTGTAATTCTGGACTCTGCTAATTTGGAAGTCATACTTCCCAAGGGAGGAATGCTTCTAATAAACTGAAACCCAGGACTGCCACCTCATGTTGTTGAACCAGCTGGCACAAAATAAGTTACTGTACTGGCTGGAGTGATTGATCCTAACCATGAAGGGGAAATTGGGTTGCCATTACACAACAGAGATGGGGAGATCCTCTGTGACATATCTGAGTACTCTCTTGTCCTGTGGTAAAAGTTAATTGAAGACTACAACACTCAATATAGGCGGGGTTGGTAATGGCACAGAATGAAGGTATGGCAGCTATGAAAATGTGGCTCTCTGACCTTCTGCTGTAAGGAGTCACTGACCAGTGTCTCCACTGCTGCACTCTGATTCCACTGTGTTTGCACTGCGTCTGTGCTTCTAGACTGAGCACAGCAGAGGCCTGCTGCCAGTCTTTCCCGGCTATGCGAGAATTTCCTGTGGCCGCTATGGCTGGAGGGCCACTCCTCTGCAGCCAGTTGCTTCTCAAAGCTAACTGGAGTCTAAGGCTTTCCCTCCTTCCTGCTCTCCTGCGTTATTATCCAGAGGATCTCCCAGCCTCTCCTCTCTTCCTTCCCTTTTTCTCTTACAGACATTTTAAACTATAATACATCTCTTACATGTCTAATCCTATTTTTGTGACAGTTTCTCAGAGGATCCAAAGTAACCCAAGTGATGCCAGGAGCCAGAAGTGGTCTGAGAATACAGGTGGTGGGATGGGGCTCTGCGATTCATTCACTGCCCACCCCGTGGGCAAAGAGGGTACCCTTCTGAATGGCCTGTGTATGCAAGTGTTATGGCTTAGGCCTAAGAAGGAGACAAGGGTGCCACCAAGGACAGCAAAATTGGCTGACAACTGTTAAGTGAAGCAGATGCTTTGAAAAGGAATGAGAAACTGAGGGCTTTAACAAGATTGAAGACTTTGGGCAAACTTACTGCTAGAAAAAGTGATGGGCAACACAGTAAATGAGAAATGCTTAAGCTTCAGGTAGCAGTAGAAGGAATAGAGAAGCTGATGGAATTGGGAATGCTGGAGCTGATAAATTATATGAAGTTAAAAAAACCCAACAGAGCATTATGTCCCACAAGAGGACTCAAGGACACACCATTCATGGCACTATCAGGGACACACTTGTTCTCTAAGCAGCACCAGCATCGCTAAACACCTAATTGGTGGGTTTTCTCTATTGGCCAGGATTGATGGGAGGAAAGGTAGAGACAGTAATGCAACAACTACAGGCAGATGGAATGCTTAACTATGGGGCACCAAGTGACTACACAGAACTGCCCATTATGCAGAGTCCACTGACCCAACAGCAGTCCATTCAGGACTGAGTCCAGGCAGGTCCTGAGGGCCCAAGTAAGCTACATTCACTGACAGACCAAACTCCCAAATTACCCACAACAATCATACCATTTCCCTTCCCCAAGCTCACGTGAGGAAAAATCCCAAGGTTGATTTATGGATTCTGTCAGTGGGTGAAGCTAAAATTTGATAGTGACTTCCCTATTTTAGAGGGAGATCTGAAAGACAGTGGAGAGGGGAGAATATGTATAATTCTTTGACAGCGGCCAATGATGTGGATACATTTGGAAGGAAAGACCAAAAGACTGGAGACAAGGAGGTCTGAGGCAAAGGCCTGTGGATGGACACATGGACATGAGTGCAAAGTGTGAAGACTTTTCAATCACATAGTTAACACTCAGCAGAAAACATGTACCTTAAAAGAGGCTCTGAACAACCAAGTAGGTAATTTTTTCCAGGTGATTGGCATTGGCCATCTTTCATCATCAGCTCCATCAGAACCCCACATAGACATATGGAGGGAGCAGCCAGGGTAGAGCGATGGAGTGACATATGCACCCAATAGCATGGACACCTGCATTCCCAGGCTCGTCTAGCTACTACCACCTCTCAATGTCTAACCTATCTGGAACAGAGGCCAACACTGGGTCCTGATGTAGCACTGTTCCGCAGGGACACCAATCATCCACTCAGTAGCAAATTAGTGCCATCTGGCCCCTGTCCACTGGTTCATCTTTACAGGGATGTATACGTACTCACTGTGTGTGTGTACATACTATATCTGTACATACTATATCTCACCACCACCCAGAGGCTAATAGGAGGGCTGATGCCCACTCATGGAATCCTGCACAAAAGAACATATGACCAGGACTTAGACCACTTCTCAGCACAGGAGGTGCAGAAATGGACCAGATACTACCAAACAGGGGTCAGGAGTGCTGCCTGCTTTCATTCCTGGAGAGTGGATGAAGAGGCCAGCTCCTGCTGGGCCCATTCAAATCAGAGGTAGGTAGTTGTTTACCTGGAGTAGGGTGCACATAGCTAGAAAAGTTTTTTGCCGTTAGATCATCCTTTTCCTGTGCATTGGGTTTTCTTGGAGTGTTTATGGTCGGTGCCTGTTGGTGGGTCTGGGATTTATGGGAGGCAATAAGGAAGCCATGGAACAGACTGGGGTGTCGTTCCTCAAATCCTGAAGTCCTTGGGCAGCCACCACCTTCTTTCCAACTTTCAGAGTTTTTTAATGGTTGTTTGTTGTATTATGTCAAGGGTTTTTACTAGTAAGAGGGAGAACCCAGGAGAAATGGGGCTAGTCTATCTTGACAGAACCAGAAGTCTCCCATAATACAATTTTATTATCTTCTTAACACTGCAGAGTCTCTAGTGACAGCCCCTTTTCCATTCTATTGTGACTTCTCCTTTGACCTTGGCCTCCTGAGTAGCTGGGACCACAGGTGTGTACCACCTCACCCATCTTGGAATTTTGTTTCTTAATTTGCAACATATGGAGACATTTTATTTATTGATAGTTTTTCTTGTTGAGTTATAGTTTAATGAATTATCAGGATTTATAATTCATGTGATGTCAATGCTTTATAATGAAACTTTATAGCTCAGAGTAAAGTCAATGTTTATAAATTTTCCACATGCTTGTATTTTGTAATTTTTTCATGAAGAATTATGCACCTGTTTCCTAGGTCAGCTTGGTTAATTCTGTTGTTCAGGTATTTAAGTATTTTATGAACATTTTGTCTCCTGTTCATTCACTGCTACGTATAAAAAATTACCCTATAAATTATGGTATGCCTCCTTGCCTTATCAAGATCTAGTACTTATTTGTGCTTTTACCATTTTATAACATTATTATTATTATTATTATTATTATTATTTGAGACAGAGTCTCGCTCTGTCACCTAGGCTGGAGTGCAATGGCACGATCTTGGCTCACTGCAACCTCCGCCTCCCCGGTTTAAGTGATTCTTCTGCCCCAGCCTCCCAAGTAGCTGGGATTACAGGCACCTGCCATCATGCCCAGCTAATTTTTGTATTTTTGTAGAGACGGGGCTTCACCATGTTGGCCAGGCTGGTCTTGAACTCCTGATCTCAGGTGATCCACCTGCCTTGGCCTCCCAAAGTGCTGGGATTACAGGCATGAGCCAACATGCCCAGCCTGTAACCCTATTCTTTAAAAATGCAGTTTAAATAAAGATATTTTAATGAAACGAAAGCTGAAAAAATTATCACCAGTAGAAATTCACCGAAAGAAATAATAAAGAGTATTCTTCAGGCAGAGGGAAAAGGATTTACAATGAAAGGTGAAGGAAGCAATAAAAAAACAAGAAAATGGCAAATGTGGGGATGTGGCTAAATGAATAATGACTATTAGAAGAAGAAGAAGAAGAACTTTTCATATTTAAAACACACAGAATTAAGATAGAGCAAAACAGTAGACACGGTGAGGGAATAGTTAATGCATTGTCTATAAAATGATAAAAGCACCAATAAGTATTAGGTCTTAATAAGTCACAGCTGTATACTATATAGGGCATTAATTATATGTATGGAATTCTAAATTGGCAGTTCTTTTCATTCAGCATATTAAAGATGTTTAATTGCCTTCAGAATTCATTTTCTTATCCAAAGATAAGAATATTAAACATGCATCAAACATTCACAATTGTCATAATTCTTTTTTACATGGAATCTGTTTCCTCTGGCTGCCTTTATGATTCTCATTTTTTCTTCCTTTCACTGTAGCGCTGCTACTTGGGAATTCTTTGTTTTATCGTCTGTCATCAACTTTAGAAGGCCATCAGCCATTTTCTTTCTAACCATTGTTTTTCTGTTCCATCCTATCCTTTTTCACCTTTTGGAACTTCTACTTAGTATCTGCTACATTCTTTACCTCTTCTGCATTTTCTATCTGTACTTCTTTTCATTTGATCTGTCTTCAGATTCACTCTTTTCTCTTAAGTTGTTTCTAATCTGTTAAATCCAGTCAACTAAGTCTTTAATTTCAGTTATTACATTTTGCAGTTCAAAAAATCTTTTTTTGGTTCTTTTCAATTTTGCTAAGTCAGTTTAGGTTTTTAATCCTCTGCTGAAATTTCCAATTTTGTCCTATAGTCTTTGAATATAGATTTATTTTATATCTGGGTCTGATTATTCCATCATTAGGAGACTGTGATTCTGAACCTATTGTTGTTTCTGCTCCATTGTATTTGTGTAGCCTCAGATCAGCTCTGCACCTTGAATGCAGCCCAGTGGGGCTACAAACACATATAGGGAGGTTACCCGCCTTTGTATACCCAGACTCTAAATTTTGCTCCATTTTTTCCATGAAATGTCAAAAAGTGCTATTCAACTTCTCAGCATGCTATTCCAATAGGAAATGTACTCAGGGAAAAATGCTCAGAATGCCAGACTAAACTCTAATTTGGGCTTTTCCAGCCATTGGTCTGGTAGGTTTTCCTAAGTATTTAGTTCTCCACTGGCTTCAGGAAGAACTGTCTATTCTGCCCAGATTTTCCAGTTGCCCTTGGCAGGAGGATTGTTCTAAATTGCCTAATCTTCCAGTTCCGGAATGGGAAGTTCGTAGCCTTAAGAGAAAATACTTTTTGGTTTTAATTTATTTTTTAAAAAGCCTTTCTCCAAGCCAGTGCAGAGGAGCCTCTAGAGTGTTTCCATTAAAAAAAGAAATCTGAATCTAAGATATTTACTTACTGTTAGTCCATATTTCTCGATATGTGGTTTCATAATCATTACATTTACTTTTAGAAATGACAAAGCAGAAATGTATTATCACAGTCAATTCCGTGGGATATTATATTATAGATGCTACTTCAGGGTACAGCAGTGTCCATCTTTCATTAAATAAGAGAAGTAAAAGTTACATATTTGAGTGAGCCTCAAGGATTATATTTTAAATAACTCAAAATATTTAAAGCATTTTAAGTATTTTTAATGACGTATATACATTTTATTTATCTTGCTTAATCTACTTTCAAAAGCTAAAATATTTCAAAGGATTATCTTAAATGTGACTCTACCTGGAAGTGCAAAACTCAGTTTAATAAATACTTTATTTTATAAATCAGGTCAATACACATACCCATCCAACGATACATACAAATTCGGCCTAATTATTTAAATTCAACTCCACATAAAATTAAGGTATTACAAAACATTTTTCTGGTAAATATATATATAAATGGAATAAAAACTAAGATATAAATTATATGTGTTAAATTTAAACATGAGGATAAAATATTTTTCAAATGAGCGCTAAATTAAATTATTCATTTATTAGAATCTTCAAAATGTTCAATAGTCTCATATTCCAATGTACTATGTTATAAACACTTTAAATAGATCTTGTGCTTTATAAATATTTATCGATTCTAGGCTACGTGTTTTACAAATATTCACTCATTTAATCCTCTTAGTGGTTGATACCACTCTCCCCATGTTACTGATGAGCAATCTGAGTTACAGAGAGGTAGGTAACGTGTACCTGATAAATAACCAGTAAGTGGTAGAACTGGGATTAGAATCAGACCTCCAAAGGCCAAAGTCTTTACTGCCAAGTTACATTAAAGCAAATAAATTGCAAACGTTTATTGAGAATACTTATGATATAAATGTTAAAAGGATGCTCTGGCCTTTGTTTCTAGAGACTATGTTTCTATAGCTATGGAGTAAGGCTCAGGCCAGGGATGGGAACAACTCACCTATGCCTTTTAACTCCTATCATCTCTGCTGGAAACCAGACCCATCCTCCAGCCAGCATGTTCTCACCCTGGTTTCCTGAAAGCATCATGGGCATTCCCTTTTGATCAGTTTGCTCTCCTCTTTTCCCCTCACTTGAGTTCCCTTTGGTATCTTCAACACTAAGCACAGTGTTCTCCATCTGTCAGATATGCAGGAAAGGCGGTGACTGATGATTTATTAGTGGTTACAGTTGTTAGGTAAAATTGATGTTGTTTAATAAATTTGTACAGGACATGAACACTTACTGGAAAACTTTCACCAAATAATTTATAAAAGCATATCATTGTTCTCAGTCTATAGAAACTGTCAGAAATTCATAAATGTAATAAGTACAACATTTTAGTACATTTCCCCTATAACAGTCTATTAGAAATGAAGACAAAAAGCTATAATTTTACATTCATCAGGTACCTTGTAAAGCATCACACAGACTTGGTAAATGATGTTATTTAAAATGACTTTTTTTTAAGTTTTCAAATACTGAGTTAATGGAATAAGTATTTAAAATTATTTTAAACATTAATTCAAATTATAAATAGTAAATAACACAAGTAAATACACAGGTGTTTTATTCATGCTATATTTATAGCTATGTGCAAATAGTTGTGAACTTTATGTAGCCATATTGACATAGACAAATGAGAATAGCAAACTCGGCCAAGCAGAGTCTCTCTCTGTTCCCCTACATCCTTCACTGCTTAGGTCCAACTTTCTGTGGACTTAAGTGTGACTTAAAAGGAATTTCTGGCCAACAATGCAGTCCTTCTCTTGTCTTTTGTTTGTTTTGTTTTGTTTTAATCAGACCCTTGCTTATATTTATATCCACCTTTCCTATCACAGCAAATTGAGAGAGTAACTGTTTAACCATTTGTATAGATGCATGCATGTATAGAAAGATGAGCTTCCAGCTGGAAAATTTACATTATTCTGAGGAATAAATTTAAAGGAAAATTATCTCATCCAAATACCACTTTTATTATTTTCATTTTTCCTTAAGAAAAGGATTCATCGTGTATTAAAATGTTTGAGTTTTTTAGTCATACTTCTTAATATTTTAAATGTTTCAGACAAACCTCTGTTTTGCTCTATATTGCTCTGTTCCATTTTGCTTCCATATCCAAATTAATGTCTCCTTTTATTTTCTCTCCTGGTTATTATAATAACATGATTTGTCCTCTGAAGTGTAGGTATGCTGTTTATTGTACCAAAAAAAACACCATTATGTTTATTTTAAAGACATTTACTTTCTTGGCTTCAATAGAAGGCACAATTTTGAATCTCACTTCAGTGTTATTTGTAACAAATATTTTAAGGTATCAGTTGGCCATAATTAATCTAAAACCTACAAAAACGTATATAGAACATAATGATTTTTGTATCAAGCTCCTTTATTGCACTGATGCCTATCTTAAAATGAAAATCTTTTGCTTGAGAGAAAACAGTCAGAGCAGGTGGGAGCAGTAGATAGACCTGGCCGGTGGCAGCTGAGCCCCCTGGGGATGAGTGGGACTACCTCTGTCCACCCACAACCTTCACCATTGCTGTTATTGTTTGGAGTGGGGACAATCTTTGTTTTTGTTTTAAGAAATAGCATACACCTTGAAACTACAGATTTAACATTATGTAACATGGGTAGATTATTTTTATAATTAATCTATATTAAATTAAATTGGGGTTTGTGAGGATTTTTTATTTAATCCTCACAATAAACCAGGGTATACTGCAGAGTATAACTAGCCCAAGCAGGCACTTAGTTTTTTATGTCATTGGAACATACAATGGTAACTTCATAATTTTATCACTAGCTAGCTACTATGTATCAGAAAATGGCAAAATTTTGCTTAAAAGTATAAATCGTAATACTGATGTAAGTTTATGACTTTAATGCAAAAGTTCAAAATGGCATGTGATGCCATCGCTTTTTTTTATTAGTTTAAGGATATCTGCTGGTATCCTTGACTCAGAGCTTCATGGGTCCAAAGACCATATATGACTCTATCACCCAGGTCTAAATTGCAGTTGACACACAGAATGCAATGAATAAATCGATTCAGTAAGACTCACAGCTGCTCCCCAGGGAAGAATATTTGGAAGCAGGTAGAGCTATCCATTCCAGTCCTGACTGTGCCCCATGTAGGATAGCTTTGGAACCAGACAGATTTGGCCTCAGTTCCATCACTGATTTTTTTTTTTTTTTTTAAACAGAGTCTTGCTCTGTCACCCAGGCTGGAGTGCAGTGACGCGATCTCGGCTCAAGCAACCTCCACCCGCTGGGTTTAAGGGATTCTCCTGCCTTAGCCTCCCGAGTAGATTACAGGCATGTGCCACCATGCCCAGGTAATTTTTTTGTATTTTTAGTAGAGATGGGGTTTCACATGTTGGTCAGATTGGCCTCAAACTCCTGATCCACCTGCCTCAGCCTCCCAAAGTGCTGGGATTATAGGCGTGAGCCACCACGCCCAGCCCATCACTGAAATTTGGATAAGTTACCCACCATATGTTGACTTCTTCATCAATATAGCAGAGTTGATAAAATGAATAAATCAGATAAAAGAATATGAAATTTGAAATTGTAGTGTTTGCCATATAATCATCACCTAATAAATGGCAATTTACTTCTCTTGGCTCCAGAAAAACTGGGTCACAATATTTGGTTATATTTTGTAAATTTCAATATGAGAATCATACCTGAACAACCTGGTGCTTCAATACTATTTTTAAAAAGAGATCTCTAGATTTAGGAATCAAAATATAGCATAAGCATTTAGACTAGGGAGGCTACAACATTTTTGTGACGAGCTACTATTTACTTTGACAAGTATCAAGATTGATATTCTAGAATTAGGGATCAGTGTTGCTATTCATTATCTTATTTATGGGGAGTGGGGTAAAAGACCATTTTGGAAATTTCTGTCTAATTTCTAGAGGTCCCTGACCTAAACACAAATGATAAGACTTCAAATCACGGGCTCTGATATAAAGCAGATTTGGATTCTTAACTCAGCCTCTCATTCACTAGACTGAATCTTAAGGCAGTTTTTAAATTTCCCTGAGCCTATATTTACCTTTCTGCAACAAAGGGGATAGCATTACCCACAATTTGGGAGAACTGTGAGGTTAAATGTGATAATAAGTGAAGGAAACCTAGCATAACTTTTGGCCGATGATATACATTCACCGACTGCTTAAGAATGGCTTTTTAAAACTATGAAACTACTTGGTAATATAAAGAACATTAATAGTTTCATAGGTGTATATTACTTACTGGATACTTTTCACTTTTTTCCATTATAAGAATTATATGCTTAGGAAAAGAATAAACCCTGAAAACTAATAGAAATGAAAATAGAATTGTATTTATTTGACAATGTAAATATAAAAGTAAAGGGAATGGAAAAATGAAATCTTTCCATAAAATGTGTTTGGAAACAGTTCTTTCTAAAACATAAATTACAGAAATTCAAATAATAGAAAATATTAATCATTAAATAAAATGATCATTAAATAATCATCTAAATACACTTTAATGTATATGTTGGTCTTAATATAATTAGATACCAAATAAAATTGAGAAATATTTCTACTTGCTGAAAATTGAATTAAAAACTAAAGTCGCAATATTTGCAATTGTGTTTAGTCATCAGGCTGTATTCATAATATACTAAATTGACTTTAGGTACATACTTTGATTGCTTTTGATAATTCTGTGCCTATATAATAGGTCAGCCAGAGGTTTTATGTACTTTTCTGAACTTTAAAGGAAAGAGTTAAACAGTATGCATGTCTTAAATCATAAACTGCTCATGGGCCAAGCACTGAGAGCACATTTTCATTTAAGTTTTCTAATTCTATTGAAACTTTGGCTGAATACTTTTCAGGGTGATTGTCAGTGTCACTTAATATTCAGTGGGATTTGTTCATTTAAAAATTAGCCATTGGATTTAGTTTCTAAATTTTTGTGTTAAGGCTAGAATAGCAGGTGCTTTGCAAAATTTAAAGTGAAATTTGACACTACAGTAAAATTTCAACAACCATCACTTTTAAATAGTTATAATTCAGGTTATGGAAGCTACTATATTTCTGTACAAATGACTCAGCTCATTATTGTATCAGGTCACTAGATACCTACTGAGGTGTTTAATTATATTATGTAGAAAGATTAAAACATGCAGAAATGATCAATATCACAAATGAAAGTCTAAGAAAATTGTTTTCCAAAAATTAGAAATAAGAAAGTAAACAAATATCAAAACTGTAAACTTGACTTCCTTTATCATAAAGGGCCAGTGTCTCTTCAATACAATCAACTTTCTTCAGCATCAAAAATTTCACACTAAAAGCAATTTTTTTCTGACTTGCACCAGAAATGGCCAATAGCTGTCAGAGTTCATCCGAAAACTACCATGGGGTATTTGGGGTATTTGATGTGTCTCTGGGTTCTGTGACTTAGATATTTGATACTTGCAAGTTGACAGAGAAATCAAAAGACAACTGGGTTGGCAAACAGTAATGGGAGTTTTTAGTTGCTCTTTAATACATACATTGTCCTTAAACAAGAATAGCAAATAACTCTGAACTAATAGATGGAATACAATTCAACAAGCCTTTAACGTATATACAGATATTGGGTGATGTTTTGGGAATTGAATATCTCACAGCCCAAACTAAAGGGATTTGTAAATAATAGAAGAAGCAGGCATAAAATTAACTATTATGCAAACTATGGTATGATTCCTAAATGATATGTTAAAATTAGTACTATTACTGGGACATAGAGTGACAATTCTTCCAATAAGAACTACAGAAGCCTTACCAGCAATGGCACTTGAACTGGACATTGAAAATGGCTAATACTCAACATGCTGCAAAGGACACTCAGGGCAGGATCTGAGATAGTAAAGACCATGTTTAGAGTATAGTCTGTGGTACCCAGGGCCCAGAAGTCTCACCAGCCACAGGGGCCTGGGTCATGGTGTTGTCCATGATCTAATTGTGAAGACACCAGTCTTCCATGTTGAGGAGTTTGGATGTTATTTTGTGTGTGATTGCGATCCTCAAAGAATTCAGTTGAAAACTAAATCTACATTTAGAAAACTAAAATAATAGACTGAAGAAGTTGGTGTGAAGTGAGGATATGACATAAGTAGGCTGTTTAATCTGTGCTACGGAGCAATGAGAACCTGATCTTTGGAAGTTGCAGCTGAAATGTGAAAAATATGTACTGTAAAAATGCACTTATTCCTGAATAAGTAAATTGTTCTCTCTTAATCTGATTCTTCAGAATAGTTACTGACTGTATCAACCATCAGATGCTACTAGTGAGGAAAAAAAATATAGTAGGTAAGTAGGTTCAGTAAGACAGTTACAAATTATGTTGGCCAAAGAAGCATGTATGTTTTTACCAATGGTGCTTATTTGTACATCTGATACTCTTCATAATAACATTATGTTGGGGAAAAATATGATATTAAAAATAACAATGAAAAGTAGGATTGATCTCTTGCCCATTGAAGCAAATTTAGCAAATTGTTAATATTTTTAAAATCATAGTTTATGTCTATAATTTTGTTTTCTACATGTTTAAATAGTCCACATTTAAAATAATGGATTTAGTTTCCAACAATGCTTGTTTGAAACAGTGTATATTTTGTAAGTTTCAGATAATGTATACATTTAAAAACCAATTTCACTGCTTAAAAACAAAAATTAAACATCTGAATTTTATGATTTTTTAGGACTTTTAACCTTATATAAATGCAACATTTATGTTGGAGAAGTAGGGAGGAAAGTTTATTAAACATATTATTGATGTTACGAACTTAAAACTGTATGAGAGTTCTTCTTAGCATGTTTTACTGCACAAAGCAGGTGATGAAATTCTAAGTATCAAAAGATTAAAAGTATTATAATCAAGCCTAAATTAGTTTCAAGGCTTACAGACCCCTTGATGTCAAGGACACTGTGCCTCTCCATCTGCACTAGCTGCAACATTATAGCAGGACTAGCCTGGACTGGAGTGCATCTAATACTTCTTGCATGCAGGGATGAAATACAAGTTTTTGAAATGACTTTTCTCAAGACTTCTGGGAAATGTCAATAAAAAGTATTGTTAATCCACCCAACAAGTAAATATCCTATCACTGAAAGGATGAATTTAACTTGAAAACCTCTAAGACATCAGATAATTTCCAGAACCATTCTATTGCTTACATAAGTAGCTTTATACTTTCAGATCTAAATGTGGGTTGAAAATTTGAAATAAATTCATTAATACATTTGTAAGCACGATTTAGTTTATTAACTTGAACAAATCATTTAACAATTATTAGGTACTTATAGAGCAGGCCTATTTGAATTTTAGTGATTATGGCTTTTCCAGAACTTCTATACTTGAATTCTGAGGCCCCCTTTTCTGTGCTATCTCCAAACCATATTATTTTGAAATTCAGTAACTTATACTTTCCTTTTTAATTGGGCAGTTATTCAGGTTATTTATTGAATAGAACAGTTTGTTGTTGACAATCTCAGCAAAGAGTTCTCTGACAACAGAGGGGAGGAAAATAGAATGTCAATCTGAGATAGCTATGTATTTGTGAAAGTCTAACTGCAAGAAGAAGTTGATCTTGGACAAAAATGCAAATAATGCCATTATTATTAATGAGTATATGCAGTGTCAAAAATCCAAGTTCTTCCATGTGTTTGGTTTATGCATTATTTCTATGAGGAGAGAGGAATGAGGGGATTGAAATCAGAGATGGGGAGGGGAATTACTTTGGTGTAATAACAGCCATTGAGCTTTAGCTCTTAGGAGTGTGTGCTGGTGACCCTGCAGGTCAAACTAAGTTTAGAGCAAGTGAGTCAGTTAACTTCCCAAGATGATACTGGGTTCATTCTCTCTATATGCAACAAAATACTAGGTTTTCTGAAATTCTCACAGCTTTGAAAACACCATTGCAATTATTTCAGAGCTCATCATCCATTCTGGTAGGAATTATTATTAAGGGAAACAGGAAGACTTTGAGCTGCATGGACTGAGTCCCTAACTGCATCATGCCTGATGGAGAGAGAAGAGGTTACTAATGGCCCACCTACCCATGGGGGCTAGGGCCATTTATTAGCAAAACGACAACTTTAAATAACTGTGTCTCAAACAATCCATCCTTGAATAAAGGAGGGATGGCCAATGTCTACCAGTCTTTAATACAAAGGTTAAATTTTGGAAAGCTGATTACACCTGAGAACAATTAGCTAATAATTCCCCTGAGTATTTTCATGAAATCTATGTACTGGTAGTTCCTTTGGCTCAAGGTGTTCTTTATGAACAAGATAAAAATTAAATGACTATATGTAGTGTTTTGATGACTCAGTCAGTGGCATCTTTATACTTACTAAGGTTCACGATAGTTTAATTTTTCAATTATGATAGATGTTTCCATTTTTCTTGAATGTTATTCAGTCTTTAATGATTGAATTATTTTTTATATAATGATTTTTTCATGTTCTCCATCTTCTCATTAGGAAGGCTTTCTAATCTCCATTTGCTGGTCTCTAGTTTGGCTCCTAATACAATACATTATGATTTCATATACTTCTTATGCCAGAGACCAAAAGTCCAAGAAGGCAAGAAATCAAGCCTTACTCCCTTGTTGTCAATGCTTTGTACTTAATAGGTTCTTAATGCAAAATTTTAGAATAAACAAAAATATGAAAAATACCTTTAGAGGCTTCAAATAATCGTTATATATATTTTAATCGTTTAAAGACATAAATAGTGATTATAGTTTTGCTTTTTTTATCCTACACCTATTAAGACTCCAATTACCTCTTTCGTCAACACACCGCATGCTGATATGATTGATAAAGGTAGAACTATTTTCTATTATGCATTAATTAGATTAGCAGGACTTTGCAGTGGCTTTTTATGTTCTCTGTTCAAATGAAGAGAAAAGAAGTTGGTTTGGAATTATAACTGTAGGAAAGTTGTGGAATGCACTTGGTCTTCAGCTTTGTTTTAACAAAATAACTGCTTTCTCACTCTGCTTGTGAAGGGTGGCTAATTCAAGGTTATCAGTCAAGATTTTACTGTGTAGTTTATGGAGGATAGATGACTCAAGTCTGATGACAAATATGATTCCACTGAACTGACAGCTGAGTTATCTGTAGCACATTTAGATTTCAGGTATATAAACTTGTTTAGGAGTTTGATTTTCCTTAACTATCCTAGGAGAATCGAAGGACTCCTCCCCTATTTTGGTGTCTGCTTCAGCTTGATGGAACAGTAATGCAAATTTTCCAGCCTACTTTATTCCTCAGTTTAGGGAATGAATTAAAGTTATGCTTAGAAGAGAAAATAATGTAAATAAGAATGAAATATATGTATGTGCTTACCTATGGTGTACAATACAGGAGCTTAGGGGAAAGAACTGAGAAAGTGTGAGTTAGTGATCTTTACACCTGCATTTCACAAGTGACTGAGAATGAAGCAGATAAAAGCCATATATTATTATAAAAAGGAAATATATTTATGTGAAGTAGACATCAACATTAGAGATATGTCTGTAATTAAATAGAATTTAAACAGGGTTTCAGTGGAAATTGGTCCTAATATCTTATGATCCATTCATGCGTGACTCTGCCCTGTGAAAATGTGCAGGGGGAACATTCCTGGGTGATGGAATCAGAACTGAAAAAGATATGCAGGTACACGGTGAGGACGGTTGACAACACAGCATTTTTAATCTGCATCTATAGAAAACACTTATATAAGCTCTCTAATGGAGGGATTATAGAAATACATTTGATATATAATAGTGTACTTTTGTGTACTTACTGTGAAAATAGCACATTTATTTAGAGAAGGATTTTATGCCCAAAGTTCTTGTTGATGTTTTGAAATATATCCATTTCCTTCTGTTGTAGTAACTGTTATCAAGAAAAGGAAAAGTACCAACAATTTTCCATTATTCCTCATCAAAAGTCTTCTTTGACTGATACTTCCTAGAGTCATCTAGAATGTTCACATCAGTAAAATGTTCTAGAAAAAGTCAGAGTTTGTGTTCTGGGAAGCGTCTACATTTGCCTGCATTCATGTCTCGTGCACATGGCCTGCCGCTCGATTCTCCATGTGCCTTCCTCATAAGTACAGTGGCATATGGTGCACTCGTCAGTCTTCACTTCTCTGCCAGCAGGGATCACCGTGGTTTCTGCAAAGCAGTTTGGACCTGAAATGCAGAAAAATGTTTTATACTATTATGTGTGCATAAATATATAATATATATAATTAGGTATTAAGCATTACAGTATATATGTGTGTGTGTGCGTGTGTGTGTGTGTGTGTGTGTGTGTATTTGTTTGTTTGTTTGTTTTTGAGACAGAGTCTTGCTCTATCACCCAGGCTGGAGTGCAGTGGCACGATCTCGGCTCACTGCAACTTCTGCCTCCCGGATTCAGGCAATTCTTCTGCCTCAGCCTTTCAAGTAGCTAGGATTACAGGGGCATGCCACTATACCCAGCTAGTTTTTGTATTTTTTGTAGAAATGGGGTTTAACAGTGTTGGCCAGGCTGGTCTTGAACTCCTGACCTCAAGTGATCCACCCACCTTGGCTTCTCAAAGTGCTCAGATTACAGGCATGAGCCACTGCACCCGGCCAATGGTACATATTTTATTCAGTTTCTTTTATGAAGGACAGTGACAAAGTTATAATTTCAGTAATAATGAAATACTCTACTTTTGTTCTGAAAAGAAACCAGTGCCATTTAATTTTTTTTTTTTTTTTTTTTTTTTTTGAGACAGAGTCTTGCTCTGTCGCCAGGCTGGAGTGCAGTGGCACGATCTCGGCTTACTGCAACCTCTACCTCCTGGGTTCAAGTGATTCTCCTGCCGCAGCCTCCAGAGTAGCTGGGACTATAGGAGCGTGCCACCACACCCAGCTAATTTTTGTATTTTTAGTAGAGATTGGGTTTCACCATGTTGGCCAGGATGGTCTCAATCTCTTGACCTCGTGATCTGCCCGCCTTGGCCTCCCAAAGTGCTGGGATTACAGGTGTAAGCCACCGTACCCAGCCCATTTAAAATTTTTATAAGAGACAACACTGTGACTTTCATTAACTATTCCATTTTGGGGCTAAAATCTGCAGCCATTTCGTTTAATTAATTCTAAATACTCACAGAAAAAGCATAACTAAGACCTTCAAAGAACCAGTCTTCTTCAGGACACTTTCAGCAGAGATATCTTAAAACAAGCAAACTGCTTGAAGTGACATAAATTCAGTGTACCTTCCAGGCCTCCGAGGGCAGCTTTTCAAACTTTCCCATACATTACAATGGCCTGGAGGGCTGTCGAAAACACTGTTTGCAGAGTTTGTGACTCACTAGGTTTGGGTTGGGGCCTGAGAATTTGCTTTGATAAGTTCTCAGGTGATGTGGATGCTGCTTGTTTGGGGATACACTTTGAGAAGCACCATCTTAGTGTGTTGCAGGAGTCTGTCTTTCACAATTTTCCATGAGAATTGAGGATCTCTGTAATTCTCATAATCAATTCTATATCAGCTATAATATATCAGCCAACAAATGTGTCACATCTGCACTTTATGTTAAGATCAAGGACATGGAGAGATGAGTATCAGAAAGAGTTCCAACGTTAGTTAAAACACATTTTTTTAAAAAGATTAATGGCTTTGTGTTATGGTTCATACCTGTAGATCTCATTCAGCTATGAGCAACTGCTCTACCTCTATACCTCCCTCCAAAATTCAAACACTGGTAATTACTGCATCCTAAATAAAGGCCCTCAACTTTTATCTTCAACAGTTTGCAAAATTCTCATTCTCCTCCTTTCTTTGCTTCTAATATCTTTGATAATGTGCTCACAACCAAAATGTGTTTAATTATAGTGTGTGAAGTCATCAAAGAGATGAAAAAGGTCCATCTGCAAAATTTTAAAAAATAAATTAATCCAGAAAACTCCAGAATAACAACTGGCCTTTGAATAATTCTAAGTACAATAGCTCATGTTCTGTGGTGGTGGTTTTCGAGTTCGCCCAGGAGGTGGAGGGCCCCCGCTTCTGGATGCCCAGCTCTGCACATGGCTGCCTGCTTGCATGTGCCCCCTTCTCCCTCCCTGAACTCTGTTTTCTTTTTTGTTTGTTTTGTGTTTGAGACAGTGTATTGCTCTGTCACCCAGGCTGGAGTGCAGTGGCATGATCATGGCTCACTGTAGCTGCTTCAATCTCCTGGGCTCAAGGGACCCTCCCACCTTAGCCTCCTGAGTAGCTCTGATCAGAGGAGCACACCACCACACCTGAGTAACTTAAAAAAAAAACATCTTTGGAGATATGAGGTCTTTCTATGTTGCCCAGGCTGGTCTCAAACTCCTGGGCTCAAGAGATCCTCCCGCCTTGACCTCCCAAAGTGCTGGGATTATAGGAATGAGTTGCCGCACCCAGCCCTGGACTTTCTTTTCTTCTTGTCCCCTGTTCAGACACTGCCCTAAGGTTCTGCCCTTGAACTCTTTCTCTTTCAGAGAACCCAACAATCATTCATCTGGCAATGTCTCCCAAATTTTAGTTCCAATTGTACTTTCTCGCTTGAGCTCCAGTCTTGTGTTTCCAGGAGGCCAGTATCTGCATTACCTGAAAACACCAGATTTATGATGTCTGAGCCCAGTGTCACATATCCATTAGCTCTGGTGAATTGTAAGACTAAATTCAAGACCCCTCCCCACCCAGTGGCCCCAAAAGGATATTCTAGTCCTCTCTGCACTCCACCACACCCCACACAACTGGCCTCCACAGTTTGCTGCCTCCCTTGCTCTGCAGTGCATTTTCCTTAGTCCATAAGGCCAACAGTGCCACAGTGACCATTCGGATGGTGCCTATGTTTAAAATTTCCCTAATTAGTCACATTTGGCTCGAGCTGTCTTTGGCATGCCTTCTTTTCTGTATCATCTTTTTTTGCAGAGGTAAATTTGAAAATACAATCTGCTTTTATTTCACCCTAATATCTGTCATAGTGCTTTGCACAGAGAAGCCACACCATAACTGCCCACAAGACCTGTATCCTTAGATACAGATACTGACAGGTCTCATCTCCAGACAAATCTGGATTAAAAATCTGGTACTTAATAGTTATGTGATCTTGGACTGATTAAATTAATTATTGTGTGCCTTAATGGGAATAATAAGACCTCACAGGGCCTCATGAGGGCTAAACTGGATAATTATATTTCACCAATCCTGTTGTTCTACAAATGCTAGCAAAAGTCTTTACCTGAATTAATCTTTCTATGTCAGGGCAACAGTCACTTGTAATGAGTTTTTATCATACTAAGGTTAACTCTTCATTTTGCATTTTACTGTAGAATGTAAAATCTTTATTTTTCAGTCTTTTGCAACACATTGAAGTCTTTATTCTTTTTGATGTTCAAATTGTCCAAAATTTGGCTAATGGGAGATCTGGACTTCAAGCTAGCTCTCATGTCTTTTTGACACACTCCTTTAATCACTAAAAGCTTCTTTCATTTCTAAACTAAGAAGATATCTTCAGCTGATCTTGCCCATATCTGTAATTAACCTTCTCTCTTCCTTTTGGTGGAGAATATATTTAGAACAAAGACCTGGCTATCACGTGTAGTATACTGACTGGGGTGGCCCTTCTAGGCCTTCTTGGTGGGCACAGATAGGAACACATAAAAACACACATACACATACATTTTTAAAAATTATAAATTCATAATATTAATTATAATTCAAAAATTTTCCTCTTAGATTTGTGTTATGTGTGGCTTTTCTCATACAATGAAACACTTTAACATATTTACTTATTTTGCTTATCCTGTTGTATTTAGATTTTAATTATATGTCTCATTTTACACTAAGACCTGTAAACCAAAAATAAACTTCTAAGTCCCTCACCAATTGAATGGACCCCTCCCTGTGGACAAGGGCATTCCAAAGTTAACCTGAAAACCTGTCTCAGGTCATGATGAAATGTAGGCATTGGACATGCCTCATTATAACCTCCTCCTTTTGGAATTCAGGCACAGCTGACCAGCTTTACCATTAAAATAGAGATCTTAAAACTGACAAAACAGACTTTTTGTAGCAATAAGAAACCAAATTCCAGCCTGACTCTAGTATTGGCATCACATGACAGACAGTGGTCCCTGAAAGAAATAGATGTATTTTGTCCCAAAATATATTTCTTTGACATATTTTGAAATGGCCCTGCAAGGCTGTCTTTTGTGGGGAAAATCTGCATTCCGTAGACAATCCCCTTCCCTTTCCAGGTCTTTTCCCTCATCCAGGAGAGAATTAATGAAGAGTCTGGCACCTTTATAGGTCTGATAAGAGCTCTGAAGCCTGCTACTGGAGGCTTCATCTGCATGACAAAACTATGGTCTCCACAACCCCTTATCTTAACCCAGACATTCCTTTCTATCGATTCCAGGTCTTTATATGATAGCTCTTTCACGCAATTGTCAATCAGAACATCTTTGAATACACCTATGACCAGGAAGTGGCCCCCAACTCCACCCTCAGTTTTGAGTTGTCCCATCTTTCAGGACCAAACCAATATATACATTACATGTATTGATTGATGTCTTATGTTAGTTACCCTAAAATGTATAAAGCCAAGCTGTGTCCCAATCACCTTGGGCACACATTCTCAGACTCTCCTGGGACTGTGTCATGGACCATGGTTACTCATATTTGGCTCGGAATAAATCTCTTTAAATATTTTACAGAGTTTGACTCTTTTTGTTGACAGACTCTTGTTTATTAAAATCCTTAATATACTCTCCTATTTTTATCCTACTGTTATGTAATTTAAAAATTACAATGCAAATGTCATTCCTAGTAATTAATATATATTTTGCACTTCTTAGAGTCAGCATATTTTGCTCAAAAGTCACTTATCTCTTCTCTGTGTGGTTGTATTATCACTGGCATACAGAGTCAGGTCCATCTGTTCCCATTTATCCTCTCCACTTCATTCCTACTCTGTTACCTCCCACCTCCAGCCATTATGTCAATCATTTTCAGTGATTTCTAATTTATCCTTTAAGTGTAACTTTTTTTAAGAATAAGCAAATTATTTCCTCATTTTTCTTTCACAAAAGGTAACATACTTCTTAATGCTGTGTACTTTGCTTTTTTTCACCTAAAAACATGTCCCAGCTTATCACTCCACATCCATACACAGACCCAGTACTTGTTCTTTATGGCTCCATTGTGTGCCTTCACCATTGTTTATTCAACATGGACTGTATTGATGGGTCACTTGAAACTGGTCCCCCTGCATTTAGGAAACATATAAATGCTTAGCACATTTTTTTTTATCATCTGCTTCAGGCAAGAAAGAGATATAAAAATTGCTGGAATTTATTAGTAACACCTGTATTCATGAGGAAAAACAAAAACCAACGAAAACATCAAGTGTTAAAATGATTTAAAACACACAATCCTAGAGGCAGAAAGCAACAATTTACAAGCGTTTCACATAAGAAAGTTGGTTTTATACACTTTCAAATAAGTTATATAGAGATTTATCTCTTTATCGTTGCTAAATGACTAATGAGAAGAAACATTGATTCTGGGTTTCCCTTGCTTGAGTCACAACGTCCAGACTAAACTTGGGGTGAAGGCAACTCAGCATCTGTACTTCAGATGTTTGTCCCCCACTGCTGCGATTAAAAGAAAATAATTCTTCTTGGTAAGAATTTTATGATAGTATGATTTATTAAATTTTTGACAGTTGGCTGGGTGTGGTGGCTCACGCCTGTAATCCCAGCACTTTGTGAGGCCAAGGTGGGCGGATCACGAGGTCAGGAGATCAAGACCATCCTGGCTAACACAGTGAAACCCCATCTCTAGTAAAAATACAAAAAATTAGCTGGGCGTGGTGGCGGGTGCCTGTAGTCCCAGCTACTTGGGAGGCTGAGGCAGGAAAATGGCGTGAACCTGGGAAGCAGAGCTTGCAGTGAGTTGAGATTGCCGCCACTGCACTCCAGCCTGGGTGACAGAGCAAGACTCCGTCTCAAAAAAAAAAAAAAGAAAATTTTTGACAGTTAATATTTACTATATTCTTTAGCTCTTTGTTCTTTTTTGAATTTTTTGTCCTTATTATTATTTTAACTAGTTACTCTGTTACTAGAAAGGGGTCCTGATCCACACCCCAAGTGAGGGTTCTTGGATTTCATGCAAGAAAGAATTTGGGGCGAGTCCATAGAGTAAAGTGAAAGCAAGTTTATTAAGAAAGTGAAGGAATAAAGAATGGCTACTCCATAGACAAAGCAGCCCTGAGGGCTGCTGGCTGCCCATTTTTATGGTTATTTCTTGATTATATGCTAAACAAGGAGTCAATTATTTATGAGTTTTCTGGGAAAGGGTGGGCAATTCCCAGAACTGAGGGTTCCTCCCCTTTTTAGACCATATAAGGTAACTTCCTGATGTTGCCATGGCATTTGTAAACTGTCATGGTGCTGGTGGGAGTGTAGCAGTGAGGATGACTAGAGGTCACTCTCATGGCCATCTTGGTTTTGGTGGGTTTTAGCCGGCTTCTTTACTGCAGCCTGTTTTATCAGCAAGGGCTTTATGACCTGTTTCTTGAGCCGACCTGTTTCTTGCACCAACATCCTATCTCGTTGTGACTTAGAATGCCTTAACCATCTGGGAATGCAGCCCAGTAGGTCTCAGCCTCATTTTACCCAGCCCCTATTCAAGATGGAGTGGCTCTGGTTCAAACACCTCTGACATCTCCATTAGACAGTAATTTTCTCATTGTAGAGTTTTCTATTGTATTGTAGTTTACAAACACACAAAGTACAATGCATACAAATAAATAAAACTCTTTTTTAAATGATAGAAATCAAGATTTACCTCACATTAAAATATATTACCAATGAAATTAATTCCAAGAGGGAATGTAAACTTGCTTAGAATGTGAAAAACGAATATTTACCAAAATTTGCTTCCTTTTTGTTTATTTAGTCCCTGATGACTCTGAGGAACTATTGTACTGGTTCTTTCACAGCGTGAGTAAAAGCAGTGGCACTGCTGTAGCAGTGGCTGCTGTGGTGGAGATGGCTGAGTGATGAATGGTCACTTTCCATAGCTATCATTTACTCTCATGATAAGTACTGTCTTTTACCCCTTTTTCTAATACATCATAGAACTGCCCGTGTTGAATATGCTGCTTCTGTCTTAACACAGTACAGTTGAGGTGATGGAAGGTCAATTTATGTTTCAAATAAGCTGTATAAATGTGGACCCTTAAAAATTCCTAAAGTAAGCTTTCTTCATCTTAAGTGATTTTTAGCTTAAGGAGGGGATTATTCAGATAACAATTAGAATTAATACATGCTGGCCTGGCACGATGGCTCACACCTCTAATCCCAGCAATTTGGGAGGCTGAGGTGGGTAGATTACGAGGTCAGGAGTTCAAGACCAGCCTGGCCAAGATGGTGAAACCCCATCTCTACTAAAAATACAAAAATTAGCCAGGTGCGGTGGCAGGTGCCTATAATCCAAGCTACTTGGGAGGCTGAGGCAGAAGAATTGCTTGATCCTGGGGAGAGGAGGTTGCAGTGAGCCGAGATCGCGCCACTGCACTCCAACCTGGGCGACAGAGTGATACTCCATCTCAAAAAAAAAAAAATTAATATATGCTATGTTGCTATTTTTTCCTGCTTCAAATATTTAGTTATGATGTAAAGTTACTGCTCTTGTAATAGGTAAGTTCTTTTTGAATAAAAACCACGTAAAAGTGGTAAGTTATAAAAATTTAACTAAAATGTAAATTTGGATTTTTACAACAGATTTTAATTACTGAAATTTTTTAAAGCCTTCCTCCTATAAGCAGCATTCCTAATAAATTAATCAAGTTGTGAAATTGTTTCAACCAAGTCCCTCTAAACATGTGTATGTACATGCATGTGCATTTATTTTCTTTTTAAAAACATACTACTTTTTAAAAATTTGTTTTATTTTGAAATCAAACCTGGAAGTTGCAAAGGGAGTAGGAGGTCCTATGCACCCTTCACTCAGTTTTTTTCCCAAAGTTACAGCTTACATAATTATAGAATAATACAGGAGTGAAGAAGAAATCACTTAGGCAGATAGTGAGGGTATGGGAGTCCTCGGTAAAGCTTTTCTTTTAATGAAAAGCAGCCTCAAATCATTTTCTAACAAAGAGCAGCCTGTAAAGTTGAGCTGCAGACATAGACAAACAAGATGGCAACCGCCAAGGGGAGAGTTCATTTACAAAATAAGGTTAGGGTGGGGTGACCAGCCTTCCCCCATGCTATGTAAATGTCACATCTGATCCAACCAATCTGTGAGCCCTATGTAAACCAGACACTGCCTCCTCAAGGCGGAATATAAAATCCAGCGCATCTGCCACCAGCCAGTCTTTCCTCTCGGAAGTCCCTTCTCTCTCACTAGAGAGAGAGCTGTTCTTTCTCTTTCTTCTGCCTATTAAACCTCCGCTCCTAAACTCTTTGTGTGTGTCCCTGCCCTAAATTTTCCTGGAGCAAGACCACAAACCCTGGGTATATACCCCAGACAACGTAGCCACTTCAATAATATGTGCATATACATCTATGTTATTTGATTGCATATACAACTTTGTGTAATCACCACCCAATCAAGACCTCCCTCTGCCACCCTATATAGTCACACTGCACCTTCTCTTGCCCCACCATCTTTAACCCCTCAGGGCTAATAATATTCTCCATATCTACTGTTTTATTATTAAAAGAATACTATGTAAGTGGAATCATATAGTATCAAAAGTGGGCTTTGGGATTGGCTTTTAAAACTCAGCATAAAGCCTTTGAGATCTATCCAAGTTGTGGTGAGTATCAATAGTTCATTCCTTTTAACAGGTAAGTTGTATTCCATGGTATGGCTGTACCACAGTTTAATAATTTAACAACTGAGTGGCATTTTGTTTTTTTCCAGTTTTGAGCTATTATAAATAAAGCTGAATATTTTCTGTGAACATAGTCTTTCTCCTAAATGAAAGCACAGGAGAAATACAACTACCACAATTGCTGGATTGTGTGGTAGCTGAGTATTTAGTTTTATAAGAAACTGACAAACTGTTTTCCAGAATGTCTATAAAATTTACAGTCCAATCACGAATCCAGTTTACTCACATCTTTACCAGCATTTGATCTTGTCACAAGTTTTTGTTTTAGCCATTATATTGATGTATAGTGATATCTCAAGTTTTAATTTGTATTTCCCTAGTGGCGGGTGATGTTCATCTTTTCATGTGTTTATTTGCCATTTTATATCCTCATCTGTGAAAGGACTCTTCATGTATTTTGCCTATTTTCTAACTGAATTGTTTGGTGTTTTTATTGTTTAATGTTGTGTTATTTATATGTTCCAGGTACTGTTCCTTTATCAGACATGTGGTTTACAAATATTTTATCTGAGCTTGTAGCGTTCTATCATCTTAAAGGGGTCTTTGATAAAAGAAAAAATTTATATTTCAAAAAAAATTTTATATTTCAATGCGGTCAAATGCATCAATTTTCTATCTTATGGATCCTGCTTTTGATGTCCTAACAACTCATCAAGAAGCCCTACGTCCTAAAGTTTTTCTCTTGTTATTTTATAAGAATGTTATACTTTTATGGTTTACATTTAAATCTATGATCCATTCTGAGATAAATTTTTCATAGGGTGTGAGGTTTGGGTTTGAGATTCTTTTTTTTTTTTTTTTTGGCTACGGATATCCAATTGTTACAGTGTCATTTGTTAAAAAAACAAGCAAACAAACAAACAAAAAACTACCCTTTCATTGAGTTACCTTTGCACCTTTGTCAAAAATAAATTTGCTGTACTGTTGTGGGTCTGTTTCTGTGTTCTGCTGTTCCACTGATCTATGTGTCTGTCCTCTTCACAATACAATAGATTTTAAATGGGGTGGAATGATTCTTCCCTCTTTATTCTATTCCAAAATTGTTTGTATATTTAGGACAACAGTTTTTTTATGTCTTTTGCAAATGTTTTCTTCCAGTCTGTGGTTTGCATTTCATTCTTTTGAGAACATCTTTCAGAGAGCAAAAATTTTTAATTTTAATGGAGGCCAGCCCATCAATTCTTTCTTTATTATTCATGTTACTGATGTTGTATCTAAAAATTCATCACCAAACCCAAAGCTATCTAGACTTTCTCCTATGTGATCTTCTACGACTTTTATGGTTCTATGATTTACATGTAGGTATATAATCTATTTTAAGTTAATTTTTATGAAGGGTGTAAAGTCTGTCTCTTGATTTATTTTTTCACATGTGGATGCTCAGTTGTTCCAGTACCATTCATTGAAAAAACTATCATTGTTCCATTGTACTACGTTTACTCTGTTAGCAAACAGTGTTAGCTAACAGTGTTAGCTAACAGTGTTAGCTAACAGTGTTAGCAAACAGTGTTAGCAAACAAACAGTGTTAGCTAACAGTGTTAGCAAACAAACAGTGTTAGCAAACAGTGTTAGCAAACAAACAGTGTTAGCAAACAGTGTTAGCAAACAAACAGTGTTAGCAAACAGTGTTAGCAAACAAACAGTGTTAGCAAACAGTGTTAGCAAACAAACAGTGTTAGCAAACAGTGTTAGCAAACAAACAGTGTTAGCAAACAGTGTTAGCAAACAAACAGTGTTAGCAAACAGTGTTAGCAAACAAACAGTGTTAGCAAACAGTGTTAGCAAACAAACAGTGTTAGCAAACAGTGTTAGCAAACAAACAGTGTTAGCAAACAGTGTTAGCAAACAAACAGTGTTAGCAGTGTTAGCAAACAAACAGTGTTAGCAAACAGTGTTAGCAAACAAACAGTGTTAGCAAACAGTGTTAGCAAACAAACAGTGTTAGCAAACAGTGTTAGCAAACAGTGTTAGCAAACAAACAGTGTTAGCAAACAGTGTTAGCAAACAGTGTTAGCAAACAAACAGTGTTAGCAAACAGTGTTAGCAAACAAACAGTGTTAGCAAACAGTGTTAGCAAACAAACAGTGTTAGCAAACAGTGTTAGCAAACAAACAGTGTTAGCAAACAGTGTTAGCAAACAAACAGTGTTAGCAAACAGTGTTCATATTTATCTGAGTCTATTTCTGGGCTCTCTATTCTGTTCCATTGATCAATGTGTCTATTCTTTTGCCAATACCACACTGTCTTGATTACCATTGCTTTATATTAAGTTCAGCTACATTTTTCTCTTTCAATATCGTGTTGGCTATTCTAGGTCTTTTGCCCCTCCAGATAAAACAGGATCCGTTTTGATAACTATAAAATTGCTTCCTGGGATTTTGTTTGGGATTGTGTTGAATCTATTGCTCAACAATAGATCTTGATAATGTTGAGTCTTTCTATCCATGAACTTGAAACATCTCTCTATTTATATATTCTATGATTTTTTTCTATCATAGTTTTATATTTTTCCTCATATAGATCTTATGTATATTTTGCTAATTTTATACCTAAGTATTTCTTTTTGGTGATAGTAATATAAATGTATTATGTATTTAATTTTAAATTACAGTTGTCATTTGCTAGTATATAGGAAAGTGATTGAATTTTGTCTATTAACCTTGTACACTGCAATCTTGCTTATTAGTTCCTGAAGTTTTTTTTCTTGATTGTTTTGAATTTTCTACACAGACCATCATGTCATCTGCAAACAAAGACAGTTTTATTTCTTCTTTCCCTATCAGTATACGTTTTATTTCTTTTTCTTGTCTTATTGCAGTAGTTGGGACTTCCACTATGATGCTGAAAGGAAATGAAGAAAGGAGACATCCTTATTTTGTTCCTAATCCTGGTGAGAAAGCTTCAAGTTTCTCAACGGTAAGTACGATGTTGTAGGTTTTTTGTAAATAGTCTTTATCAAGTTGATGAAGTTCTCCTCTGTTCCTAGTTTACCTTATCATAAAAGGGTGTTAGATTTTGTCAGGTCTTTTTTCTGTATCTACTGATATCATCATGTGATTTTTCTTCTTTAGCCTGCTGATGTGATGAATTAAGGCATACCTGGGATAAATCCCATGTAGTTGTGATGTATAATTATTCTTACACATGGTTGGGTTCAATTTGCTAATAGTTTGTTGAGGATTTTTGCATCTATATTCTTAAGAAATATTAGTTTTTAGTTTTCCTTTCTTGTAGTGTCTATGTCTGGTTTGGTAATAGGGTAACGCTGAAAGAAATTGTAAAATATTGATATCAGTTCTTCCTTAAATGTTTGGTATAATTCACCAGTGATCCTATCTGGGTCCACGGTGCTTCCTGTTTTGGAAGGATGTTAATTATTGATTATATCTCTTTTATATATATAGACCTATTTGGAGTATCTATTTCATTTTGTGTGAGCCTTGTCAGATTGTGTCTTTCAAGGAATTGGTTCATTTCATCTTGATTATTAAACTTGCAGGAATAGGATTGTTTGTAGTATTTTTTTATTATCCCTTTAATGTCCATGGGATCTGTAATGATGTCCTCTCTTTTGTTTCTTATAGCAATTTGCATCCTCTTTTTTGTTCTTAGCTTGGTGAGATACTTAGAACCTTTATTAATCTTTTCAATGAACAAGTTTTTGTTTTAATCAGCTTTCTCTATTGTTTTCCTGTTTTCAAATTAATAGATTACTGCTCCATTTATTTTCTTTGGCCTACTTTGAAATTAATTTGCTCTTCTTTTTCTAGTTTCTAAAGGTGGAAGCTTAGATTATTGGTTTTAGATTTCTTCTTTTCTAATTTATGCATTCAATGCTACAAATGTCCCTAAAGTCCTGCTTTCACTATATCCCACACATATATTTTTATTTAGTTTAAAATAAACTAAATTTTTATTTAGTTTAAAATATTTTTAAACTTCTCGAGACTTCTAGGCTCCATGTGTTATTTATAAGTTTATTGTTTAACATTCAAGTATTTGGGGACTTTCCAGGTATCTTTCTATTACTGATATCTAATTTAATTCCCTTGTGGTCTGAGAGCAGCTATTGTATGATTTCCATTTTTCAAAATTTA
This sequence comes from Pan paniscus, assembly GCF_029289425.2. Classification (NCBI taxonomy): domain Eukaryota; kingdom Metazoa; phylum Chordata; class Mammalia; order Primates; family Hominidae; genus Pan; species Pan paniscus. The sequence continues at coordinate 54,777,392 of NC_073255.2, read as the reverse complement.
TTAAGGTATTTTATGACCCAGAATGTGGTCTATCTTAGTAAGGGTTCCATATCATCTTGAGAATAATGTGTATTATGCTATTGTTGATGAAGTAGTCAATAGATGTCAATTATATCCACTTGACTCATGGTACTCTTCAGGTCAACTATGTCCTTACTGATTTTTCAGCTTCCCGAATCTATACATTTCTGGTAGAGGGGTGTGGAAATATGCAAGTATAAAAGTGGATTCACCTGTTTCTTCTTGCAGTTCTATCAGATTTTGCCTCATGTGTTTTGACACTGTTTTCAGGCAAATGCATATTGAAGACCTGTGTGTCTTCTTGAATAATTGACTCATTTATCATTATATAATACCTCCCTCTGGCTGATAACTTCCTTGTTCTGAAGTCTGCTCTGTCAGAAATTAATATAGCTACTTATCCTTTATTTTGATCAGTCTTAACATGGTGTAACTTTATCCATCCATTTACTTTGAAGCTATATAGTAGTCCCTTTTTATCCACAGTTTTGCTTTCCATGGTTTCAGTTACCCATGGTCAACTGCAATCCAAAAATATTAAATGGAAAATTCCAGAAATAAAAAACTCCTAAACTTTAATTTTTTTGCACTGCTCTAAATAGCATGATGAACATTCATGCCATCCCATGCCATCTTTCCTGGTACATAAATCATCCCCTTGTCTAGCATATTCTTGGTGTGTATGCTACTCACCCATTATTATAAGGGAAAAACATAGTATGTATAGGGTTCAATACTATCTAAGGTTTCAGGCATCCACTGGGGGTTGTAGAAAATATCCTTTGTGGATAAGGGGGGATAGTCTATGTGTCTGATTTCTTGCAGACAACAAATAGTTGTGTGTTGTTTTTGATCCCCTTTGAAAATCTGTTTCTTGGTGTATATAGCCCATTTATGTTCAAAGTGACTGTTAATATAGTTGAATTAATATCTGCCATATTTCTCACTATTTTCTATTTGTTGCACTTGTTCTTTGTTCCTGTTTTTGTCTTCAACTTTTTTATGCTTTTTGTGGCTTTAATTTAGCACTTTATGATTCTATTTTTCTTCTTTCTTAGCATACATGCTATATTTCCTTTTTTACTTTTTATAGGGGTTGCCCTAGACTTTGCAGTATACAGCTAACGTAAGTCAGCTTTCAAATAACACTAAACCACTTTGTGGGTAATGAGAGTATCTTATAATAACAAAATAAACCTAATTCTTCTTTTTATCCATTGTCCTACTGCTGTCATTCATTTCTGTTATACATAAGCTTATGTAGGTTATGTATATTTTACATATATTTTACATATATGGGTATGTGTGTGTGTATGCTTATGATATGTGTGTGTGTATATACATATGTAATGCGTTGTAAGAAAAAATCACCACTCTAGAATTTTGTAGCCTGCAGAATTATCTTTCAAAAGTGAAGGAGTAATAAAAACTTTGTCAGACAAACAAATATTGAGGGATTTGTTGTTAGTAGACCACCCTTACAAGAAATGTTCAAAGTTCTTTAGCGAGAAAGAAAATTGTATGGGTAAGAAACCCATATCTAAATAAAGAAAGAAGTAACATCATAGAAAGAATAAATGAAGGTTTTTTTTTAAAAAAAAAAAACCCGATGTTTTCTTACCTTGATTTAAAAGATAACAGTTCATAATAACAGCAACAATGTATTTATGCTTATATCTGTGTGTTTGTGTGTGTGTGTATATACATATATAAAGCATACATATATACACACACATATATACACACACACATATAAAGCATACATATATATATACACACACACATACATATACACACACACACATATATGTAAAGCATACATAATGGTTGTACAGGAAGGCTATAGTGGGCTAAAGTTGAGTATTTCTCTTCACCCAGATCAGTTAGGCTCTGATAAAACCCTAGCAGGTTAAGTTCTTGTTAAACAGTTTCTCCTGAGAACTGAGAAGAACACAATGCTCTGGAGTGTTTCAAATGGCTATTTTTCCCCTCCCCCTGCAAGAAGTGTGAGCGAATTTTTCTCTAATATTCACTGTGAGAACCTTGTTGAGCTCCTGGCAGTAAAACTCAAAGTGTGGGAACTGTGACCCTATGACTGAATCCCTGTGGAGTTTTTTACTTTCAAGCTTGTCCATCAAACTTCCAGCAATTCATCAGTTACCGGTTAGGTTTTCCTCAATTACAGTTTACATTTTCCTAACCCAATACTGGTTCCCATGGAGCTTTGTGCTCAGGTAAGTTGTGATTTTCTGTATTTGCCTACAGGTCTCTTCAATTTGGAGAGTAACAGTTTGTCCTGTGACCTCTGAGGGATCCAAGAAGAGTTGTTGATTTTTTAGTTTGTTCAGAGTTTTACCTGTTTTTAGGATAGAGTTGCAACTTCCAAGCTTCTACATGCCAGACTGGAAACTCTATTGATCAGTGTTTGAGTACTAAGCCAACTTTGGCATATCTGGAATAAGCTCCCCTTGGTCTTGGCATGCAGTTCTTCTTCTGTATTGATGTATTCTTTTTATCAATATTTTAAAAGAAATTTTGTAGCAGTATTCATGCAAAATATTGACCTGTATTTTTTTCACTGTCTTTGGTTTTGGTATCAGGATAATAATAACTTCATGGAATGAGTTAGGAAATTATTGGATGAGATTTAAGGATACTAATTAATTCTTCTTTCAATGTTTGGTATTACTATTGAGTTTGAGTTTTAAAAAAATTATCAATCCAATTTTCTTAATAGTTCTCAAACGAATTATTTCATATTGAATGAATTGAGGTAGTTTGCATTTTTTGAGGACTTTGTCTACATCTTCTTACTTGTTAAATTTATGTGCATAGAGTCGCTGATAATATTCCTTCATTTTCTTTTTAATGTCTGTTAGACCTGTAATCATACCTCCTATTTTATTACTTATTTTAGTAATTCATGTCTTCTTTCTTTTCTTCCTTTTTCTTGCTATGTGTTTAATTGTTGATCTTTTCAAAGAACCAACCAGTTTTTGGTTTCATTGATTTTCTTACATGATTTTTTGTTTTCAATTTTACTGATTTTTGTTCTCATCTTTACTATTTTTTCTTTCCATTGCTTTTGGTTTATTTTGCTTTGCTTTTTCAAGTTTCTTCAAGTAGGAACTTAATTATTGATTTAGGAATTTTTTTCTCTTTTCTAATGTGAGCATTTCATTCCATATGTTTTCCTTTTAGCACTGCTTTATCTGTCTCTCACAAGTTGTGATGTGTTATACTTTCCTTTTTTTGAAGTAGAGTCTTGCTCTTTCACTCAGGGTAGAGTGCAGTGGTGCAATCTCAGCTCACTGCAACCTCCACCTTCTGGGTTCAAGCGATTCTTGTGCCTCAGCCTCCTGAGTAGCTGGGACTACAGGCATGCACCACCAAACCTGACTAATTTTTGTATTTTTAGCAGAGACAGGGTTTTACCACATTGACCAGGCTAGTCTCAAACTCCTAACCTCAAGTGATCCACCCACTTTGGCCTCCCAAAGTGCTGGTATTACAGGTGTGAGCCACCACACCGGACCTGTACTTTCTTTTTCATTAAACATTTACTTTAATTTTATAGACTTGAAGCACAATAACTACTAAGAATCTTGGGAAAATATATCACTCATGACTACCTGGCGGATGAAAATATGAATTACTTAAGAGAATGTATAAAATTATACATATATACAAATGGATTCTACTATTATAATTACTCAATGCAAGTAACCTCCCATACATTTAACTTCATTATTAAGTGGGAGAATGGGTTAATCTTAATTAATTAACATTGATTATACTTAATTTTCATATTTATATGCTACTTAATTTTTATATTTATATGCTATATATTACAAGAAATATGATGCAGGCAGAAAAATTATATAAATATGAAAAATGAGACTCAGAGAGACTATTAGTCCAAGTCCTATGGCTGATAATTAATTACTGATATGTTACATTGTGTTGATTTTGCATGGTTTCAGTTAAAGGATGCTCTGGTTAAAAATGATTAATTTTGAAATTGCTATAGGATATAATGCTTTTCTTGCCTCATGGACAGCTGATAAACCTGGCTTAACTGATTTTTTCTGTGATCATTTGATGTCAGAGCAGAGAGTTCACATTGTGAAGGGTTTTTTTGTTGTTTATACCATCTGGACTCCATGAATATGTCCACCCTGCTCACTGGTGCTGATGCACAATGCTGTGATCTGAATATTGGTGTCCTCCTGGAATTCGTACATTGAAACTTAATCAACAATGTGATAGTATTAAGAGGTGAAGCCTTCAGGAGGTGATTAAGTCATGAGGGCAGAGCCCTCATGAGTGGGATTTGGTGATCTTAGGAAACAAATGTGAGGGAACTGTTCATCCTTTCCATCCCTCCCCTGCCCGCTGTGTGAGGACGCTACCATGACAAGACACCATCAATTGAACAGGCCCTCTCCAAACACCAAATCTGCAAGTGCCTTTATGTTGGACTTCCCAGCCACTAGAACTGTGAGAAAATACATTTCTGATGTTTATAAATTACCCAGCCTGTGGTATTTTGTTATAGTAGCATGAATGGACTTAGACATATAGTATCAGAATGGCCTAGCACATTTAACAAAAACTCACTCTTGATTGGGGAAGAGCCATCTTCCATCCCTTAAAAAAAGTCTTTCACAACATGTCTCCTGCAATGCAGAGGCTGTGTTCGGCGCCTACTGCTGCCCTAGTTGCAAGCACACTCTAGCCCAGGATAGGTGCTTGCACTTAGCGCTGAACAGATGATAAGGCTGTAGCTTACAAATTCCAAATCTGGCTAGAACCTCTTGGGCTATTTTTAGTTAAGCCTCCCCTCCTGGCTGCTCCTGTGTCTCCAGCAAAACTGCCTTCTCAGTGACAGCCCTAGGCCCCCACCCACGCTTTTCCCTGATTGGAAGTCCCTCAGGACAGGAGCCAACACAGCACTGCAGCCTCACCCTAGGGTCTAGTGCTGCATGCAGCACAGAGCTAGAGCTCAGTATATTTACAGTTGAGTTAAGTCTTCAAATTAAATAATGAATTGGCATACTGAAATAAAAGTATCACAGCTGTGTTGGTGGATAAATTGCCACTATGTTTTGGATTTTTATTACAAGGGATGGTAAGCCATAGGAAGACTGTGTTGATGAATAAGGATCAGGTGCAGTGGCTCATGCCTGTAATCATAACACTTTGGGAGGCCGAGGCAGGTGGATTGCTTGAGCCCAGGTGTTCAAAACCCCGTCTCTACAAAAAATACAAAAATTAGCCGGGCATGGCGGTGCTATCTATAATCCCAGCTATTCAGGAGGCTGAGGTGGGAGGGTCACCTGAGCCTGGGTGGTCGAGGCTGAGGTGAGCTGTGATTGTGCCACTGCACACCAGCCTGGATGACAGAGTGAGAACCTGTCGAAAGAAAGAAAGAAAGAAAAGAAAAAGCCTAGAAACGACACACATAGGTGTCTATGTCATATCTCCTCCCCTTCCAGAAAAAGCCTAGAAACGACACACATAGGTGTCTATGTCATATCTCCTCCCCTTCCAGAAAAAGCCTAGAAACGACACACATAGGTGTCTATGTCATATCTCCTCCCCTTCCATCCAGGACTAGGTGTTGAGGAATGGTTCATCACACCAGAATGACACAGCCCCCATGGAGCAGAACTCCAAGCAGTGAGAGCCCAGCAGGGTCCAGCATCTGCTTGTGGCAACGCATTTTATTTTAGGCACTAGACTATTGGTAATTTTTTTCCATTTTCTGAAATTAAACAACAGATAATTCCCAAGTATTCCAAACTTTACATCCCAAACCTCTTTTGAAACAGCTGCTTTTTCTGTAACTTATTGTAAATTATGTTCCTTAGCACCAGCTCTGACTGCCAAATGTAAAATTTCCCAACTGTTATTTATACAGAGGAATCAACATCTATTGTATTTCGATTTCCCTTTTATATACCTGACATATTTTAGTTTCACAGGGTACTGGTCTCAAAAGGATAAAAAAAAAAAAAAAACTGGTTTCCTAAGATACATTTTCATTTCACTAAGAGTAAACTAAAAATATGTTGATGTGTTTGTGCACATTTATTTGTTCATGTGGACATGTGTGTTTTCCTAGTAATGACCTAGTACAAAACCATTTTAAACTAAGAGTTCAAATGAGCAACAGTTTTTAAAGAGGGACTAAAACAAGCACGAAAAAAAGCAAATTTGGTCTCTATGGAAGAAATAATCTTCATCAAAAGAAAACGCCTGCCAGCTTGAAAACTATCCTGCCAAATTAATATCCTGTCTTTCTCAGTGGCTCCCAGGGAGTGCTATGCAGGAATAGGAGCCCTTCTTGTAGTTTATACTCTTCCTTCCAGCCCTCTGGGAACATGCCATATTCTAGATTCATGGAACCTAGTGCATAACTCCTTGATTACCCTGTTCCAATCCTTTCAAGTTGATTTATCATATGCCACCCAGTCTCCACCAAAATTCAAGATATAAAATATATCTCCATTTTTAAAGGCTAAAGTATTCTCATGCTCAACATTCTCAGGAAACAGAAATAATATGTCCTCCTCAAAGGAATAAAAAAGGAAAAATATTTCCCAAAGTTCATATTCCAATATAGCAAGAGGTAACCTGTTTAAAAAAGTGTCCCCGCTGTCAAATAAATTGGGGACAGACTTCATTAAACAACTTAAGTGAGGATTCTTCATTGAAGATCTTTTCAGAACCTTAATTGTGCTAACATATACTGAGAACCTCAGCGAAAGGGGCAGAGTGGGCAGCATTTTCTAAATTCACTTGACCATAGAAGTCTTTTCTCACAGTTATTAGGATCTGATGAACATTTATATTCATTCCACGGAGCAGTGTTTGAAAAATGAACGAATAAAATGTAAGTAAAAAAATGTCACTGTCTCCTTTGCACACAATATGCAGAACTGAGAGGCAGATCCCTGGGGCTTGCACAAGCTAACTCACTGGGCAAGTATTATTACATAGGCCTTCCCACCCACCTGACAGAGCACACACAAAAATGCCAACACAGCATGAAACTGCAACACAAATCCAGAAACAGAACATGACCAGGGCCTGGGAAGCCCCCTCATGTGCCTTTGCTGATTTCTAACAGAATAAAATAGGTTTGCCTATCTCTGCACTCCTTAGATAATCATAATGTATATACCCCTGTATAGCAGGACTTCTTTTCCTCAATATTATGTTCATAAGATTCATTCACATTGTCGAAGTAGCTTTACTTATTTCATTCTCATTGTTGCATGTTTCTTGCCTTAAAATCTACTTTGTCTGTTCTGCCAACTGCATTCTTTTGGTTATAATTTATAGGGTCCGTATTTGTATCTTTTCATTTTATGAATATATCAAAATTTATTTACTACTCTTGATAGACATTTACTTTCTACTCTTGATAGATATTTACTTTAAAGTATCTATCAATAGCAGAAAGTTAGAGTACTATAGTGGTAGCTATTAAAAGGACCTATTATGAAGTAAAACATTCTTCCATAAGCATTTTTAGAAGTGTCCTTGCTGTGCAACTATCACAGGAATGGAAGACTTGGGTCACAGGGCATGTGTACTTTCAGCTGTAGCAGAAAGCAATAAATGTTTTCCCAAAGTGGTTACATCAGAATCAGTATATAAGAACTCCAGTTGATCCAGAGCTTGATGTTGGTATTATTGCTGTTTTTTCTTATTGTTATATTTTATCGACCCTGGCGGATGTGCAGTAGTATTGAATGGTGGCTTTAACTTGCATTTCCTTGATGACTGATTGTTTGGATATTCTCTGCTAATATGTGTCTTTTGAAGTATCTTGTCATTATTTTCTACTGGTTGTCAAGTCCTTATTTATTTGTCAGAATTTTCATGTACTCTGGAAAAGTCCTTTGTCTGATGTATGATGGCAAATAAAACTTCCAATTATAATTATGGAATTGTCATCTCTCTTTTTAGTTCTTTCCAATTTTGCTTTACTTTAAAGCTATGCTATTGGTTACATATATAATTAGCAGAGTAATGTCATCTGGCTAAATTGAGTCTTTTATCGCTTGTCTCAAGAGATGCTTCTTGCCTTAGAATCTACTTTGTCTGTTCTGCTAACTGCATTTTTTTGGTTATAATTTATAGGGTCCATATTTGTATCTTTTTACATTCAACATTTTTGCCATCCTGCAGTTAAAGTGTCCCTTGAAAGCAGAATATGGAGTTTAAGAAACTGTGTTTGAAAATCTTTGTCTTAAAAATATATTTAATTGATTTTTATTCAATATAGTAATGAATATATTTGGCTTAAATCTATGGCCTTAGTAGTTCTTTCCTATTTAGCCCATCTTTTTTTGTTCCTTTTATCTCATTTGTTGTCTTCTAAAGGACCTTTGTTTTATTCCTGTTTACCTGTCTCCCGGCTTGTGAGTTTCCTATTGCCTGATACAAATCCTTAAATACAAATCTTAAAAGAATCTTAAAGTAAGGAGGTGAACCTGGGGTTTATCTCAGTGAGCCTTCCTTTCCTGTGAGAGCTAGACCTTCAAGTCTTTTGTTCTCTCATGCTTTCAAATCAGTTTTCTTTTTTTTTGTTTTGCTTTGTGTTTTAATGTGTGTGCATTCTATCCCTTAGACTTGTTCTCAGTAGTGGGAGTTACTCTCATGCACCCTGTTCCATCATGACTAAAAGTAGCTTTGGGATGATTTCACTGTCACAGTATATTTGACTAACAATTCCCAAATAAGAAAGGAGCAGATCCTAAGTATCCCTATAAAATGAGAAGTTAACCTGCAGAAATTGATAAGGTGTTATGATTCTATAGTTCAGTAGGGATGCTAACCTAGAGATGTTATGGATTTATTGGTCTGTAAAAAGTCAAACAGCATATTATGTAATTTAGCAATCTTATATATGCATTCCTTTCCATACTGACTGTTGTAAATCCCTGTTTTTGAACAAGTTCTTTTGTCTTCCTGATGGTCCTACCATTAGAAATTAAATACAATTTTGCATGTGTCCCTGATCCATTTATGTCAGAATATAATTTATATAATAGAATTTCAAAGTTTTTATCAAATATGCTTGACCTGGGAAAATTATTAGGATAGTACATCACCTTGTCTTTTTGCTACTTATGCAGTTGTTCATTGTTAAGACCACAGAGCTCTGCTTCATCTGTGTTAATATTCCCTCTGTTCCTAAAGGAGATGTATGGGTGTTAAATGTGAGGTGGGAAATTGAGGCTTTGAATGCTCAAACTACAAAATATTAGGCCTTGGTGATCTTTGTTTTGATACTTCAACACTCAGATGGGAAAACTGAAACCTAGAATTAGATCCCAATTCTAATCACAAGATTAAAATTGAGATTAGTTATTTGACTCTTTTGCAAAACATATATTTGTCTCTCAAACTTTTTCAGTGGGATCTAACATGCCAGATGGTCTCCCTATTTCAGAATTGCAAGCGTGAATGACAGCATACTGGGGCACCTATTTGTTATCGTTAAAGACCAATTTGGACTATTTGAATTCAAATAGAATATATTCAAAATATGTTAATCAGGTTTGTTGTTTATTTCCAATAAGTTCTTTTTTCTTCCAGTACAATTTCAGTGGTCACTGGCGAAAGCAACATGAAAGCCTTGAGGAGCTCCTAGGGCAAACTTAAGGAGCAAAAAGGGTCTGCATGGATGGCCATTGTGTGTCCCCAGAATTCTGACTAGGTCATCACCCTGTAGCCGCTCCTCTTTTCATCCTCGCCTTTGACCAGCCTTGGTGTCTAGCTCCCGGGACTCCTTCTTTCACTGGACCCATTTCAACGTCTTAGCTGCCCTGATTTTGTCATCATCTTCTGCCTCTCATGCATTTCTTCCCTCTACTTCCCCACATTTGAGGCATAACAATTTCAAGTATGTGGGAAAGCACTAATATTGCCATGATATGTTTAAATTATACCGTCTTATTTTTATAGTTAGACCTCAATTCACTGGTTACTATGACATGCCGTCAAGTTTAACCTTCACAATAGAAGCCTAAGTAGCATCTTGAAAAACAGAAAAATGGCAACACCAGGAAATGCCCCTTCTCCAAATTCCATTAATATATTTTAAAAGTCACAAACATCAGCTTGTTTGTGATGTGACTATGAAGTGAATGTGATATGACTCAGAAATGAGGGAATAATCATTTGTAATGTACCCAGAAGAAACAAAAGATGAGCATTCCCTGTATATCTGGTCTCACTTGCAACTCCAATTCAGAAAGCAGCACTCAGCCTACAGCCTGTCAGTGTGGTCCAGGTGGCCCCTACTTGCGTCAGCCCAATGGGTCATCCCCAGCTCCATCCTCCATATGTCTGCTGAGGTACACTTCTTTTGTTTTTTTTTTGTTTTTGTTTTTGTTTTTTTTGAGATGTAGTCTCGCTCTTGTCCCCCAGGCTAGACTGCGATGGTGCGATCTCAGCTCACTGCAACCTCCGCCTCCCAAGTTCAAGCGATTCTCCTGCCTCGGCCCCCCAAGTAGCTGAGATTACAGGCGCCTGCCACCACGCCTGGCTAATTTTTGTATTTTTAGTAGAAACGGGGTTTTACCATGTTGGCCAGGCTAATCTAGAACTCCTGACCGCAGGTGATCCACCCACCTAGGCCTCCCAAAGTGCTGGGATTACAGCGGTGAGCCACCGCGCCTGGCAAAAGGTGCACTTCTTAAACACCCTTGGGCCAGGGAGTGTGCTGGGATGCAGGCTGCCTGAGGCTTCAGGGAGGCCTGCTATGATCTCAGATACTGAAGCCAGTCCTTCTGAACTGGTCTTAACCCCTTCATAGTGACATGGTACAAAGGATGAATGGAATGTTATGAATTAGAAAAAAATCAATATTACTAATAGAATAAAATGTAGTGAAATCAGTTTTGTAGCTCTATATCATACCTAAATTGATAATCTGAACAAGAACTAAATTTAGGAAAATCAGTGATCATCTAAATAATAGCTACAGAGTTAACAAAATCGACAAATACCAAGTTACTGTGAACAAATAAGGAAAAGTAGAATTAGGAGCAGGATTAAACCTAAGAAGATAAGGAAAAAGGAAACTTAGTGGTGTCTTGATTAGTATTTAACTGGCTGTCAGAAAATTTTTTAAAAGGCCCAGAAAAAAATAATTGCCATTGACTACTTCCACCAAGGCCAATTTTGAGCTACTAATGTGACCTCACTGAAGAGGCTGATAAGAGTCTCTGAGTTGGACAGAGATGTACATGATCAATTATCAAAGCCAGTAGGAGCCCGCCTCTAGCAACAAGGACAAATACATGATACCAAGTGGTTGTGAAGGGCAATGCATTGTGAAACAGGCTACAGATACACAAATGTAAATAAGCGAATGAATAAACATAGATTGGAGAACTGTGAATAAATACAACGCAAGGAAGAAACCAGCAGCTAGTCTGGTGGTTAAGTGCAGTAGGCTAGAACATTTGTGAATAGATATTTCTGGGGGATGGGAGAGAAGTTCCATATCTAGAAAGTGCAGTCCAGACAGTGGAAGTGCCATGGGTTGGTGTGGTGTTGTATAGACTTCCTAATTCAACAAATGGAAACACTTGCATTTGAGCTGGGCCCCGGGATGAACCTCTCTGATAATTCACTGAAATTTTAGAAGGGCTTATTTTACTGCCATAAGTTGTGTTAAATCCTGTACAAATGGAAACCATTGACATCTGCCATTGACATCTGATTATCATATAGACACAAATGAAATGATACTCTGAAAGACCATTTAAGAAGAATACAGCATGGTGTTATCTAATACCCCACAATTACAAGTTTTATTATGAAAACAAAAACATTGTAATCCAAGCACATACACTAATAAATCAATTATATAACCACATTTAAAATCAGTCCAAAGTGATGTCAATATCTTTGTCTGTCATTCTTGATGACTAGCAAATGGTGTCATCATCCAAGGAGGCAAACATAAAACAAATCAATTGCAAATCTTTCAAATGATGCAGAATATCCTGAAGTCAAAATTGCTGCTGAGAAATTGCTAAGAATCACACACAGAGCCACTAATAAGTAAGTGTATGTCAGAGCTAGACCACAAATCTAGCATCTGTTCAGTAGTATTGAGATTGGGGGGGAAATCCAAATCATCATCGATCAGGATAAAGCATCCCTGAAGTTAAAATATACAAACCCTTGTCGATAAAGGATTTTATAATTCAAGTAGTTTAATGTTCATGTGCAAAGACATCACAGAGGAATTGCGATGGTTTAAAATAAATCTTCTGCAAAAAAGTACTTAAAATTTGCCTTGAATATAGGTAAAAGTAAAAATGAAGGTAAAGGCAAACAAGACAAGTCAAAAGACAAAGAAAAAAAAATAACTAAAAAGGACCCATAAAGTAGAAATTAGGGTAGAAGAAGTCTTACGAGGTCCAACAATTGAAACATACACGTTTTTCTATGCAAAAAAGGCTAAATATTTTTTATTAAAAGCAGAGGAGCACCAAAGTGTTGTGTGTCAAAGAACATAAATACAAATAAAAATTCAGAAAGGCTGAATCGAAAGATTAATTTTAAACAATGCATCACTTCTTTTAAAAAAACTACATAATAGGTGACAAAATAATCTGTACAACAAACCCCTCTGACACTAGTTTACCTATATAACAAACCTGCCCATGTACCCCTGAACCTAAAGTAAAAGTAAAAAAAAGACTACACTACATAATAATGTGATACCATATTCTAAAAGAACTGAATAGGGACATTTGATAAGAACAAGTGAAATTAAAATCAAAAGAAGAAATAACATTTTAAATCTTAAAATGGAAAAGAGCATACCAATGAAATAGTTAAAGAAAAATCCATTTGAAATCAAAATTAAAAAGTAATCATATCATTTTTAATTACCTATATTAGCATAAAGCATATTAGATGATGATTTAGAAGCTATAGGAAGCTTAATATTGTAGAGGTCGGGCTAATGTGGTGAATTTTGTGCTTCCAAATAGGAATGTACTCTATTGTCTGCATATTCAAGGGCTTTTACTAAAAGTGATTCAAAGCCACACTGATAATTTCAGTAAAGTAGAAGCACAGCTTACCAAGGTCCCCTCACTTCCCTCACCCCACACTGTGGTGCCCCAAATTCAGTGTGGGATGCTTCCTTATCTGTACTTGCCCAGCCCAGGGGCTTCAGACACTGCCCAGCACCTGGTGACGCCTCCAGTGTGGACCTCTCCCCTATCTCCAGGCTCTTGCACACACTGCTTTCCTGACCTCTCCACTCCGATGTCCAACAGCGATTTCAAAATGCATCGCGTCAAAAATGTAATTGATTTTCTCCAAACTTCCCCTTGCAGGGAGGGGAGACTCCTCTGCACAGCCCCAGAATCACGGAGGTCTTGATTCCTCTCCTCCTCTGCCACGCCAAGGGCCTGTAGCCCTACCAGGTGTATGTACCCTGAATGCTGCAGCGGCCAGCTGCTGCTTCTCAGCTCCAGGGCTGCGTCCCCGGTGCTAGTGGTCCAGGCCGCAAGCACCTGCACTCATAAATCAATACTTTAACCGCATCTAAAATTAGTCCCAATTTCTTACACCCTCCTAGACTCTTGTATCTATTCCTGATCACTATGTTAACACCTCTGTATTAATGGACTAGGTAGAACTTTCAGAATAAAATGAGAGGAGGCATTTTCTTAAAAACATATCTTGTGCTTCACTCTTTTGTCCCTGTTTAGGAGACTGAATTGAAATAGATAATTCTTGTAACTGAAAAACGTTATTAGAAAAAATCCTAATTATATAATGAGTTTTACCTTTTCAGAATGTAATTTGATGAAGTTAATCTGCTATCTTACATCTGTATCAATAAGTGCAATTTTCCCATATTTTCTTGTAAATTTTTATTCTTAATTTTTATGAACATAATTGTATATATTTATATAGTTTTACTTTCAGAGATATTTTTTAAAAATTAGGTTGTGGTTTAGAATTATCCTAACTTTATGAAATTTGTTGAGAAATTACCTCTCATTTTATGTGCCAATTTTAACTAGAGACATATTACTCGCTTTTCAAAAGCCTTGTGGAAGTTACATTAAAACTTCTCTGGAACTAAATTATTTAACAATTATTTCAATTTCTTATGTGCTTTTTGAAGGGTTCTATTTTTCTGCTTCTCCTTTAGAGATACTTTTAGTGAACCCAGATTATAATCCATGTAATTGAGATTTTGATATTTTACCAAATATTTAAAAAGTTGCAATAGTACAAGGAATTCTATAATTTTAAATTTAGCCATACAACACTTATATCCTATTTCCTAATTTCAAAAATTTGATACTTTTCATCTTTTTATTTGACTTGTTAGAAACTGTTATTTCATTGGTTTGGTCAAGGAATTGGTTTTTAGGTTTCTGAATTTCCTCTATAATTTTTCTATTTTCTCATGTATTATTTTTCTATTTGTTTTGATTAACTATTGACGTCTATATCATTTTTGGACTTTTGTTTTTCTCTCCTTTGGAATCCTAGGTTTATTTATTTTTTTCCCCGTTTATGAGTGAAAATATTTAAGACAATGAATTAAAACTTGAGTTGAGTTTGGGCTGTAAATCTCACAGGTGTTGACACAGTCAGGCAGCAGGTCCTGCTCTCCTGAGGAAACCAGCTCAACTGTCCTATATAAATCACATTTACTGGTTTTTAAATAGACATAGAAATTGACCCACTGTCTTAAAACTTGAAATTTATATTTGTCTTAGAACTGAGTTCCTTCCTGAACTTCAGTGGATCCCAGGATCCACAGAATGAGATGCCACACCCCTCATCCATCAGGATGACTTTCTTACCCCACCCCGAATTGCTGTTCTCCACCTTCCCAGCTATGTGAATCCCCCAATTTTAGTCAAGGAGACAGATTTGAGACTTTATCTCCTGTTCTCCTCGGCTGTAGCACCCAGTTAAAGCCTTCTTCCCTGGCAATACTCAACTCAGTGATTGGCTCTCCATGCTATGGCCAGGAGGACCTAGGGGGAACCCCTGTGTTTCCATAGCACTGGCACCCATTTGCTATCTTCATCCTTCCTGCAGCCCAGACATGGGCAGTGGCTCCTCACCCAGCAGCCTGGACCCTTCTTCCCTCCCACACTCCATGGGACTGGCCCCAGTACTGTGGCTTCAGGGGCCACTGCAGGAACCCCTTCCTCTACCAGCCTGACAGGTTTGCAGCTGGTTCTGTGCTCAGGGTTCTTGAAGTGTGTGATGCCCCAAGGTCCTGGGAGTTGCCTCCTACCTTGGCTGGCCCCACACCCACAGTCGTGCTAACCCTCTGCAGGAAGAAATGCTTTCTCCACCATCACACCTAAGGGGGATTGCTCTCCACTGCTTTCTGTTCTTAGCAGAAGACAATCCGAAGACAGCATGACTTTTACATCTTTGTTGAATACTTGTTTTCTTTATTCTAGAAATTCAAACATTCACTAGGGTATGTCTATGAATTAGGCTCTGTTCATTGGTTTTAACTGATACTTGGTGGATCATTTCAAATTTGTGTTCAATTAGAAACTTTAAAGCCAAAATTTCTGTTCATTGTCTTTGATCTGTTCTGATGTCTGTTTGAGGAAGTGCAACTATAGGAAGGTGAAATTTCCTCTTTTTCTGTCAATTTTTCCCATTTTATTTTTACATTGTTTATCATTTCCACAACTTTGGAAGAACATGCCTGAGCTAATGTCCTCATCAATCCTATGTGTGCAGCTAATGTTTTACACTGTGATTTTTGAACATTGGCCAATATGATTTTAATTTTTTCTTGAGCTTTCCTAATCTCCCTGAGTTACTTTAAATCTAATGCCATGGATATATCATTATTTTTAATGTTTATTTTGAGAACATAATTCACCTTTTTTCCAAATTGTTTTTCCTATTTTTTTAGTACATTTATTTCAGACGAAGCCATTTTTATATTTAAGCTTATTTTTTGAGTCAATATTGCAGCTTGCTAACTCGGCCTGGTTTGTTCTCCATGGCAGTGCCCTGGATTCGCCTATTCTGGCCCCTGCTCTGGAAAGACACCTCCCTGGGTTAGGTTCCGCTTGGCAGGTTCGGGTCAGTCGACTTCATTGCCTGCTTCTCCTCAAGCTCAAACCTGCATAAAAGTCTGACAGCTCCCTGCGCCTTCCTCCTCATTTCCCCTCAAAGTTGTTTCTTTTGGGAAATCTCTGGCCCATTTCATCTGGTCTTGGCTTCTCTGTCTCAAAGGACCCAGACAAGCTCAGGGAGGAAGAGGGAATGTTAATCCAGGTAGCAAGCAGGCGGGGCCAGGGCAGAGATGAAATGGAGACAACACGGAGGTGATTGACAGGGAGCTTTGAGGCTTTCTGTGGATTTATTCTCCAGAAGAGTTTAAGATAGAGGAAAATTCAGATCAAAACAACAACAACAACAACAACAAAAACAAAAAAAAAACCCAAAAACACAAAAAATAGAAGATGTAGTTGAAACTTATAAATGACTTGAATTTCCTTTTAGAAAAAAAAGTTGGGAATCAGATTCTTTTAAATACAATTTTGTCTGTGCTTCTTGTGTGGCCTTAGGAAGGTTACACATTGATCTCTTCAATTGACACCCAGAGGTGCAGAAGCCAAAAGCTCACCAGGGATGAGACATAGTGTTTACCTCTCTCCCTGTCTCTCTCCCTGCCTCCTTTCTGTACTCACTATCTCTGTCTCTCTCCTTATCTCTCTTTGTTACTCCCTGTCTGTCTCTCTCTGTCTCTCTCTCTGTCTGTCCCTCTGTCTCTCTCCTTATCTGTCTCAGTCTCTCTTCCTTCCTCTCTCTCTCTTTACAGTGAAAATCTAAATTCCATATAGGATGTATATGGAAAAAGACTAAAAGAGAAGACAAAATAAAGACAGTGGATGGTTTATTGACGTGAAATACTGGTATGTTTTTCTTTTTCTAATTTGCTTTTTATTGCCATGTGCTAACATTATAAGGTGAGGAAGGCTTAGCAGAACAAAGAGAAATAGCCAAGAATCTCTCTTCCTACTCCTAATTGAAAACTCTGGACAACTTCCATGTAAACAAAAAAGTGTTACTTCCACTAGTTTTGTTCTCTTTTAAATTAATAAAAGAACAAAACAAATATTGATTATATCACCAGTTTTTTTCTCAAGTATTATGGCACATATAAATCTATGTTTATACAATCATTTTTTGTTTTAAATAATTTTTAAAACAAAAAAAATTTATGAGCAACTGTTAAGCAGGCAGATGGCGCTTGGGTGCTTCTCTAACAGCTGTTTTCATTTTTTCTTAGGCTTATAAAATAATACGAAAATGTAATTTATTTTCAAGACAAATTTAAAAAAAGGAAAGGAAAATTTTAATTAATTGGAAATTGTGTGTACCTAATATTTGTCTCTTTTATTTAAAAAATCTATGAATTCAACTTCAGAAAAATATCTGTTTAGTAGTACAAACATAAGTTACGAATTATTTTAATTATTATTATATACAAAGTGATTTCAATCCATATTTTAAAAGAGATGAATTAAAGAGATGAATTGCCTATCAAAAGCCTATTTAGAGTTATTCAACTAGAAATCTAACCACACCAAAGACTTTTAGGGAAAACTAATATATTCTGAAATAATATTGTAGTGGTTTGAGACAAGCAAGGCACAGATAGATGGGAACAAGACTATTTCAAAGAAACGATACAGCACACATTTTGTGGGGCTAATAACACATATCTTGAGCTTCCTCCTAATTAGTTTCAACCCAAATAACTAAGGCCACAGTCAAAAGAGACAGGACGTTTTGTGCATGGGCAGAGGTGAGGTAGGGTTAGGCACGATTAGTGCTCTCTATTTTTTAAACTTTCTACTAAATCATTCATTCCAGACTCCCCTATGACCACAAATATAATTTCAGTGCTGTTTTTTTGAATTTCTCAAGTTCTACAAGCTGTATTGTCAGATGGGTAGCGTCTCTTATAGGCCACCAGTACTCTAAAGATTTAGCTGGTTGATGAAACAAACGGAACAAAAGAATTGGAAAGCTGGGACTGAGGCAACCTGAACAGGACTCTCCTCCTCTCCGCTCAAGCTCAGTCAGCTTCACCTCCTGAGCCTAGTAGCCCCGAAGGCTCAGGACAACTGAATACAAGTCAAACGCAAACCTGGCCTCTCAGGCTGAGAGAACTGAGGCCAGGAATGGAGGACAAGATAGGGCAAGATATTGGCCAACAGAGAATGGACCAAGGGACCCAAGAAAGGATGAAACATTTGAATAAATCACTTATTGTACAAAGGATGGATTGAAAGCTTACTCTTTAAAAAAGCACACCAAAGCCAGATAAACTGATGATTACATCATGCCACCCTGAACGCGCTCAATCTTTTCTGTAAGAGAACCTTTAATCCTAGTAGTATTTACAGTATTCCATGTCATAGGCAAAAATGAAGAGCTTCCCGTGGCATAACGAAGCCATGTAAACTTCAATACCAATGCCACAAATGCCTATGTATACATGTGCCATGTTGGTGTGCTGCACCCGTTAACTCGTCATTTACATTAGGTGTATCTCCTAATGCTATCCCTTCCCCCTTCCCCCATCCCACAACAGGCCCCGGTGTGTGATGTTCCCCACCCTGTGTCCAAGTGTTCTCACATGTACCCTAGAACTTAAAATATAATTAAAAAATAAATAAATAAAAATAAAAAATAGAAATGATAAAAAATCACAATTTATAAAAATTGATGAAAAATATAAAAATCTGAATAGCCTGATATCTAATAAAGAAGCTGAATTTGAATCCATAATAAAAAATCTTCCCACAAGGAAAACTCCAGGTCAAAAACAAAACAAAAGAAAACAAAATGCTACAAATGCCTAACAAACATGGTAACATGAAAGAAACCCAAAGTTATCTATAAATTCAGATAAAAATTTTAAAGGAAAATACATAGAATTCAGCATCATGCATTAAAAATACAAAATGATATATTAAGAAATGCAAGTGTGGTTCTATGTATGCAAATGTGTCAACATGTTTTATAGCCACACATATAAGAGAAAAACCATTATCATATGAAGAAGTAAAAAAGACTCTGATAAAATTTAGCAGATACTCTTAGTAAAATATTGCAAAAGCAGAAAAAGTTTTTAAATGAAACAAAAACACTTTGTCAAAATCTAATGGGAGTTATTATTCCAAATCATGATGTACTAAAATTATTTCAATTAAAATTTTAGTTGGGAGAAAATGATGCTCCCTCTGGTCATTACTATTTTCTTGAAACTTGAAGCCTGTAAAACAATAAAACAGAGAGAAGAATGAAATTGCTTCAATAAACACTGGAAAACCTGTGATGAATCTCATCTGTGATGCTGCTGGTAAGACTGGATACCCAGAAAACCAAATAACTTTCTGAGGTTTTAAAATAAGTACATAAAAAGGGAAATGAGAAAAATATCCACTGACAATTGTGATCACACCTAAAATTATAAGAATAAAATTAGCCAAGATAGCAAAGGGCCTATTTAAAAAAAATAACCATGGAAAGAAATAAAACAAGAACCAAAGAGAAAGAATTACTATGTACTAGGATGGAGAGATTAAATATCACAAAAACTGCAGTACAAGGCCTTCCAGTTGAGGTTGGGACAGAGTTGCCTGTGAATGCCACG
This sequence comes from Pan paniscus, assembly GCF_029289425.2. Lineage (NCBI taxonomy): Eukaryota > Metazoa > Chordata > Mammalia > Primates > Hominidae > Pan > Pan paniscus. Next base: position 54,757,648 of record NC_073255.2, on the reverse strand, counting down.
AGCTTTGGGTCAGGACCCGGAAGTGCTGCGTTCTGGAACTAGGAGTGAAACAGAAGTGGACAGGCCCTACCATGGACTAACGCTCAACTTGATTTGGTGATTCTGCATTCTATTACATGCCATGCTTGGTGGTTCCAGGTTGTAATACATGGCATGCTGTCTTGTACCTGCACATATAGACCCTCTCCAGATAAGATAATGGCATCTTTAGTCTCAAATCATTCCTACAAACATTTGCTAAAAGAATATCCAGCAAATAATAAAAATTAATAAACACATGAGATCAGACAAGAATAAAAACAGCAGACTAAAGCACAATTGCTCTAGAGATTGAAATTATCTGACAGAATTTCAATTAGATTTGCTCACTATATTCAATAAGATAAAAGACAAAATTAGGAATTTAGGCAGAGAACTGAAAACTATAGAGAATCAAGTGGAAGTTCTAAAACCAGAAATATAGTCATTGACATTAAGAAGGCAGTGGAGATAAATAAGAAAAAGCAGAGACCTTTGAGGATTGAGGGAATGAACTGCCGGATATTAAGAAAACATCCAGTGGAGTGGAGCACAAAGAGACAAAAATTTAAGAATATGGAGAATACACAGTGACATAAAGAATATCGTGGGAAGATCTAACCCAGGGCTTGGCAAACTTTTCTGTAAAGGGACAAACAGTAAATATTCCAGACATATTAGACTATCCAGTTTTTGGAGCAAACTGAACTCTTCTGTTGCAGCAGGAAAAAGCCACGCCTGGTACATAAACAACTGTAGCTGTGTTCCCACATGTCTTTATTCACAAAAGCAGGCATGGTTGCCCACACCTGGTCTAACCCATGTGAAATTAAAATATCAGCAGTACAGGAGAAAATAGTGCATGAGCAATTTTTTAAAAGATTATGGCAGAGAACTTATCAAAGACATTGAACCACAGATAAGAGAAACCAGGAAGAAAAATAAAAACTAATAATAATATACAACTTGGAATGTCATTATATAATAAAACTGCTGGAACAAAAACAAAGGAGCAAAAAGTAGACCGAGCGTTGAGATCTGGGAGTCAGGAGACACTGAAAAAATACCTTCAGAGTTTTGAAAGAAAATAGTCAAAACAGAGGTAGGTATTGAGCAAATACATTATTTAAGAATTAAAGGAAAATACAGACAGTTTCAAATAAACAAGTACTGAGAAAATTCACCACTCTCAGGTCGTTACTAAAGGAAATACTACAGGGTAATCTTCAGGCAGAAAGAAAAGTATCCCAGAAGGAGCTTGGAGAGGCAGAGCCACACAATCATAAATATGTGAGCAGATCTCAGTGACTGCTGTCTGCAGAAAACCACAATATTAACATATTGCAGTGTGCTGTGTTTAAAATACAAGGAACGAATATATGTGAAAGAGAGGGAGTGTGAGAGGGAGTGTTTGGAGGTAAGGTGATCTGAAGCCTGAGTGGGGCCCAGGCTGTGGGTAGAAGCACCAATTAATATTAACATTTAAGTCAAGGGGACAGACTGCAACAGCTGGAGCGGTCACTGAAAAAAGCCAGAAAACTTCTGAGCTCACAGACGAGGAAAGCTGAATAAAAGACCATCAGTCATCCAAAGATATCAAGAAAGAAGATTATTTAACCCAAATGATATGGCACTAAACCCCAAAATGACAGAACCTATGTTTTTCAACTAGACCCAAAACATTTTGCCCAGATGCAAGGTCAGGAAGATGATGACAAAGTGGCTGTTGCTTAACAGTGTGGTTGGGAAATGGTAGCAGTAGCCTTGGAGACTACTCCTTATTCCAAATAATAATAATAACAACAATAATAATACGGCTTAGATAAAAGCAGCTGACACCTGAAAAGTGAGTGGCTCTCCAGAGTGTAAAAGTTAGGACTAGATGGGAGGGCTCCTAACACCCAGTTCATGACTCTCGGGGTGCCACAACAGGTAAATCATCATTGGATAAATCACAGCATTTACAGACCAAATTTGGTCCATCCATGAGTCTGGACTTCAGTCATGGAAACAATCATAAAAAAAAGGAAGACAAAGGATGAAATAGGTGAGCAAGTGACCAAATAACTATATATATATATATAAATTTTTTTTTTTTTTTTTGAGACAGAGTTTCTTACTTGTTGCCCAGGCTGGAATGCAATGGTGTGATCTCAGCTCACTGCAACCTCCGCCTCCCAGGTTCAAGTGATTCTCTTGTCTCAGCCTCCCAAGTTGCTGGGATTACAGGCGTCTGCCACCACGCCCAGCTAATTTTTGTATTTTTAGTTGAGACAGGGCTCCCCCATGTTGGCCAGGCTAGTCTTGAACTCCTGACCTCAGGTGATCGACCTGCTTCGGCCTCCCAAAGTGCTGGGATTACAGGCATGAGCCACTACGCCCGGCCCCAAATAAATATTTTTGAGCACTGAGACTATGTGTCAGGAAAGAGATAGGTGTCTTCCAATGTATTTTCTCACTTGATTCTCACACCACTACAGCATCTTTCCTTGCAGTCTCTTTGGGCATCAGCTGTAATCTGGAGGAGACTGATGGTCAAGTAGAGTGCCCTGCACCCCAAGACTGTCCTAAGGAATAAATGTGGCTGAATATATTTGAACCTTGAAGACCTGTCAAAAGAAATTGGGCAAAGACACTGACAGGAGTGCATCAAAAGGATCCCACTGATAAATTTAGACTTTGTTTTAAGTCATCTCAGTGCGTTGTGTCATATTCTTTAGATACGAAGGCTGAGCAAATAAAGCAACTCCACAACTGTAATTAAGAGAATCGTTTTCAAGCTAATTATGCCATATTTATTCATACCAAATAAAACTGTGTTGACAGGTAATGATTGAATACAGATACAGGCTGTCAGGAAAAAGGAGGAGGAAGGGGGATCTTAAAATAGGGTAAAATGTCAAGTCTTCTAAAAAACAACAAGGCAATTCTTCCCTTGATCTCTTTCCTGGAGCTGCTCTTCGTTAATGCTCACAGAGTTTTTCCAAGTAGGTATTTAATTGAAGTACTAAATTAAATATGAATCATGTCAACAGCATATCCCTGAATACAACTTGAGAATTATAATTATAGATGAGTTTGTGGTCTTAAAAGAGCTTTTACATACAGTTAATTATTTTCAAAACTCTAGGAGACAGGTGCTGTTTTCCCACACTATAGATGTGGAAACGAAGCCTCATAGATATTGACTTGGCCAGTCTTGTCAACCACAAGGTGGAAGGCAGAAAAATAAAAATTGGGTCTTTTAAATGAAAAGCATTTTTCACCAAACTAACTACAACTTCTCCCTATAATGAAAATTTACCTATATTTTCAAATTATCTTGGACAAAACATTTTGGTATCTTACTATCTGGACATGATTTACCCAATCTGTGTCTCTTAAAGGTTACCAGGTTCTTATACAGCCAAGATAGCCTTCCATATAATTCCTGGTCTGTATTTTGGATCCTTTCTTTAGGATTAGCTTCCAGAAGTACAAACTTCAAACCACAAACTCTGAACAATTTGATACTTGATACACAGGTCAAGTGATTTTTGAGAATATTGCCTGGGTTCATATTCACAGTACAGAATAAGTGTGCCAGCACAATGCAACATCAATTTCTTCGACTCATTCTTCCAGCCACTATGTATTAAACACCACTATTTATTAGATATCATAGTCAATGCCAAGGACAAAGTGGTGAGAAACCAAGCAGGATTCTCTTGCTCATGGAGCCTGGAGCCAGTAGCAAAAAGAAATAATAATACCAATACTAACAATAAATCGTTACTTTTTGGTTGCACTACTATGGCATTGTTTTAAGGGCTAAATATACAGCCTGTTAAACAAAGTAATTCTCATGCCACTCCATCAGACACTGTTATTACCCTCATTGCAAAGAGGAGGAAAGTGAGAGTCAGTGGGGCAAAGTGACCAGCCAAGGCCACAGAGCTGATACTGGAAGGCGGTGGGTTTCCACCTAGCAAAGCACAGCAGCTGCGCCCCTGACCACCTTTCACTTATCAATCATGCAAGAGGACTCCAGCCACATACCAAGGACACTGGCTCTCCTCCAGCTTCCCCAGCTCAGCACAGAGGCTGCACATTGTGAGGGAACTGACCTTCAAATACTTTATTTTTTTCCTATTTTTAAAAAATATATGTAACACGACATTTATTCCTGGTTTTTTTTTTGTTTTTGTTTTTTTTTTTTTTTTGAGTCAGAGTCTCACTCTGTTACCCAGGCTGGAGAGCAGTGGTGTTGTGATCTTGGCTCACTGCAACCTCCATCTCCTGGGTTCAGGCGATTCTCCTGCCTCAGCCTCCTGAGTAGCTGGGACTAAAGGGGCATGCCACCATGCCCAGCTAATTTTTGTATTTTTATTAGAGACGAGGTTTCACCATATTGGCCAGGCTAGTCTCGAACTCCTGACCTTGTGATCTGCCTGCCTCGGCCTCCCAAAGTGCTGGGATTACAGGCATGAGCCACCGTGCCCGGCCAATTTTTACTATTATTTATGTTGGAAGCTCTTTTTTTTTCGCAGAAACAAGTTCATAAACTGTTTCCAGTTCTTTCTGCAAAATTTCTTTTATCCATTGGAAACGATGAAACTATTTCAAAGACACCTCTGCACAATTTTAAACTGACTTCTGTGGGTAATTACAATTCCAAGAATCTCACTCTCTCATACAAATAGGAAGAACCAACAGGCGGGTTCTGGCCATACTCTCTGAATTCTGAATTAGGGAAGAGGGGCAGGAATCTTTACTGAAGTAGGAAAAGGATGGACAAGTGAGACGTGAGACACCTGGTCTCTCATCACCTCACAGTCCTATAGCAAAGGTGCCCCAACCCAAGGCCTGCTAGTGGAGTCTTTCTATAATAATTTTATAAGTAAAGGTTACAGCAATTTTATAAATTCCAGAAAAGAAAAAGGAAGAACATAAACACCCCCAATCCTGTCACCTAAACCTAACAGCTATATTTCTCTCTTTCTCTCCATGTATACACACACACACACACACACACACACACACACACACAGTCATGCGTCATGTAACAACGAGGATACATTGTGAGAAATGTGATGTTTTGTGATCTTGTTGTTATGTGAACATCAGAGGGTGCACTTGCACAGACCTAGATAGTACAGCCTTCTACACACCTAGGCTGTACGATATAGCCTATTGCTCCTAGGCTACAAACCTGCACGGCATGTTCCTGTACTGAATACTGTAGGCAGCTGTTACACAATGGTGAAGATTTGTGTATCTAAACATATCTAACCATAGAAAAGGTAGAGTAAAAATGCAGTATTGTAATTCTATGGGACCACCATCCTATGTGCAGTCTATAGTTGACCGAAATGTGGTTATGAGGCACATGACTGTGTGTGTGTGGGTGGGTGGGTGTGTGCATGTATATAGTTTCACTTTTTCAAAACCTTGGCTACAACACATAGAGCAAGGGCATCCTTTGCCCACCAACTCCAGTCCCATCCTTACTCCTTCCTCAGGGAAAGCCACTAGCAAAATATGCCATGTATGCTATAGTGTGTGCATATGCTAAACACACACACACACACACACACTCCAAACAATATAATGCATTGGTTTTCTTTGAATTTGCAATAAATAAATGTATCATACTAATACTGTTTCATCTTTTTTTTTGTTTTTTTGTTTTTTTTACTTAATTATATGTTTTGACATTTCTCCATGTTGGCATAAATACAAATGCTGTGTAGTAGTACATTATATGAATATTCCATAATTAATTAATCCATTTTTCTCTTGATGGCTACATTCAGCCTGTTTCTATTTTGTATTTTTGGTCATTAATAACAATGATTTAACAAATAAATATACATGTTGAAGTTTCCCTGTATAAAATGCATGAGAGCATCTCTTTATCAATCCACAAGCAAAAATCCATGATTACTGCATAATGCCTGGCTATGCACATTTACAATTCTAAAATATACTGGCAAACTTTTTTCCAAAGAAGTCCTTCCAACTCATGCTCACACTAGCTGTGTGCACCATCATTTCTTTACACTCTAGCCAACCGCTGTGCAATGGTCTGAATGTTTGTGCCCCCCAGATTTCATATGTTGAAATGTTAACCCCCTAGGTGATGGTATTAGGAGATGGGGACTTGGGCAGGTGATTAGTTCATGAGGGTGGAGCACTCATGGTGGGATTAGTGCCATTATGAAAGAGGCCCAAGAGAGCTCCTGCCCTCCCTCCATTACAAGGTGGACATAGGGAGAAGGGGCCATCTATGAACCAGGAAGCAGGCCCTTACCAGGCACTGAATCTGCAGGCCTCTTGATCTTGGACTTCCAGCCACCAAAACTGTAAAAAATAAATGTCTGTTGTCTACATTTCATCCAGTTCATGTATTTTGTTATAGCAGCCCAAACAGACCAAGACAAATTGTTACTCTCAAATTTCTTTTTTCTCTTCAAATTACTGGGTAAGAATTTGCTTTCGTTTGTATTGTTTTGCAGTTCCCTGAAAACTACTAAGGTTGAACATTTTTTCTTCATATCATTCTTGTCATCAGTACTTCTGGTTCTGTTACTTCTCATTTCTCAGATTTTTTTTATTAATTATTTAGAGTATTAATTATTTAGATACCAAATTCTTATTTTTTTATTTCTTTTTTTTCTTTTTCTTTTTTTTTTTTTTTTGAGACAAAGTCTCACTCTGTCTCCCAGGCTGGAGTGCAATGGCATGATCTCGGCTCACTGCAACCTCTGCCTCCTGGGTTCAAGCGATTCTCCTGTTTCAACATCCCAAGTTGCTGGGATTACAGGTGTGTGCCACCACACCAGACTAATTTTTTTTTTTTTATATTTTTTGTAGAGACGGGGTTTCACCATGTTGGCCAGGCTGGTCTGGAACTCCTGACCTCAGGTGATCCGCCCACCTTGACCTCCCAAAGAGCTGGGATTACAGGTGTGAGCCACTGCGCCCAGCCCCAAATTCTTATCTTCATGGCTTTTATTGTATCTTATTGTGGAAATATATGGTAGTTTTTTCCTTTGTGTTTTGTATTTTTTTGTGTATCTTAAAATTTTCATTCCCCGTAAGCCATAGATTCTTACTCACAGATATTGAATCTTACTTTTTTTCCCCACACTTAGAGTTTTAAACCACCTAGGATTTATTTTTGCATATACTATGAGGTAGTGATCTAATCTAATTTTTTCTGTGTAAACCCAATTTTCTTGACAGCATTTATTGAATAATACCTGTTAGGGTTAGGCTTGTCTGCAGACAACAGGCTTACACTACATTTTCTCTCACATCAGGAACTCACGGGCAGCATTCAGGCCTGGCATGGCAGTTATGTGCTCCAAGAGGCCTGGATCCTTCTATATTTCTGTCCCCACAATCTGTGGTTTCCTTGCTCAAGTTCACCTCATGCTCCAAGTCAGCTGCTGGTGTGCCAACCAACACATCCCAGTTCTAGAAGGGAAGACAATGCTGAGACGTTCCATCCATAAGCCTGGTATATGTACTGATTTAGGTTGGCTTGTTTTTACTTAAGCATTTTGCACATATTTGGTAAGGTAATTTTTATGGGAACTATATTTTTGTTACTGTTGTAAATGGTATGCATTTTGGGGAACATATAGAGCTTTGCATTTTGTATTTGGCATGTTTCTCTTTGCTTCTTTTTTTTCCTCCCCTCTTCAGTCCACCTGTGGTGCTGATTTTGTGTATTCTCCTTGTTTTCCTCTACTAGTCGAGTCCTTAAATATTCTATGCATATTCTTTTGATGGTTGTCTTTACATTTTCTAACATAACTGAAAATTAACTAAAGTTAATCAGTATTTCTAGTCTCTCCTCAAAGAAAAAGAAGTTGCTCTGCTTTAACTGCCTTGTAAACACCCTTGCTAACTCTGAAGTAATGGTTAGCAATTCTTTTCTTTAAAAGTGATTCTGAGCACACACAAAACCTACTTTCCTTCTATTATCATTTTTAGACTAATACTTACTTAGATTTACCATAATATTTTACTTTTTTAAATTCTCTTTGCTTCTGGCTTAGAGTTCTGTACCCCTCGGAGTCCTCTTGCCTCTCCCCACCTTCTCCTTCTGTGCTGTGCTATGCTGGGATAGTGAGGATGGTGGAAGAGTCGAGGAGAGTCTTCAGGCTTCTGGCAGCCTCTGCCCAGGGATGCCCAGCTTACATCAGAGGGAGCAGGAAGAGAGGCATGACACTTTCAGCCATCTGTGCACCCAGCCCCCCAGGCTCCGGGCTGTAGGGACCTTTCTCTTTCTGGGTTCTACAGAGGACTCAGCTCTTGTCTCTGTGGGATGGCATCCGCTGAGCCGATAAACTCCATCGACTGCAACCGCCCGACCCCCAGGCATCTGTAAATCACTGTTTTGTTCTTTCTGGTTTTGACCTACCATTGCTTTGTGGATGAGAAAGGTATTTTTGTTGGTAAGGTGCATCTTCAGTATTAAAATGTCTTAGTTCTTGTAAACTTAATAATGTCTTTACCCTTATTCTCAAATGAAAATGGGTAACTACAGAAATCTAGATCATTATTATTCTCAGGACTTCTAGCTATTTTAAATACTCGTTGCCTTTCCATGCCCATTATCATTGAGAGGAAAGCTATTACTTTGATTGCTGGTGTTTTCTAGAAACCTGCCTTTCCATATGGACATTTTCAAGAATTTCTCCTCCAGCTTCACTGTGATGTGGCTGGGTGTGAGTCACCATTTCTGTCATTGTTCCCAGCACATCTAACTTGACACTTGGTGGACACATTAAATCCAAGACCTTTCATGTTTTAACTTTTTTCTCAAAAATCTTCAGTCACTGTCTGTTCAACAGTAGCCCCTCTGTCTCTCCACCTCCACCCCCAGCGATGTCACTAATTCTCTCCTTAAATGTGACCAATCAACTGGATTTTTAGTTTCAATGATCAAATATTTTTCACTGGGATATTTTTAATTGCTTTCCATATGTTAACTACCGGTTTCTGTTTCATAGTATACTGTTCTTTAAATATATATTATTCATCTACTTAGTTTTGTTTAGTTTATTAATTTTTTTCTATATATTACTTCATCATTCTTTCTTGTCTCCCCTTATTCTTCCTGCCCTCCCTCCCTCCCTCTCTTTCTCGGTATGTGTGTGTGTGTGTGTGTTTATATACACACATATACATACAAAAAACATATATATGCACATATGTATGTATATGCATACATGTACATGTATGTATGTCTTTGATTGGGTGTATAATTTCCCTTAAATATAATTACAAAATGCATGCTGTTTTCCAAGGACAATATTTTTAAAACAAACCATTTATTTGTTTTGATTTTTTCCCTTACCTGATCTAAATCCCCTGCCCAACATTTGCACAGAACAACAGTATCATCCTAGTATGTTTCTTTCCATGACATTCCATTCTCATATCACAATGAATAAAAACACATAGAGGTTTTTGTTTTTCTCAATGCTTCTTGTAGGAAAAATGAGATACTAATCAACTTTTCTGCCATTCGTTTTTCTGCTCAAAGACACATAATGGAAACCCCACCAAGCCAACTCATCTGTAACAAAGTCACTGATTTAGTCACTGTGTATTAGCTCATGAATGTATACAGTATATTTTATTCTGCCATTTCATTACTGATGAGTTTTCACCATAATTTCATATTTTCTTATTAAAAGCAATGTTATAATAAAGAAAACCATGGGATATACCTTAATGCGCAGGGGTTTTAATTGCACAGTGCTTCAGGGAATCCGACTTGGATCAAAAGGTCCATGAAGTTTCGGTTTTAGGCAAAAATGCCCAATTTTTTACACGGAAGGCTGTAAGAAGCCTCATTAAGATACCAACAATAGATATTATTATTCATTTTTATTTTTACCACTTGAATTTTGCTATAAATTGATATCTTATTCCTTTATCACCTTTTGTATTTATGAAATACTACTTTGAAGTCCTTCTTGGATGGCTCCATTAGCTCTCCATTCTTAGGGTTGAATTCTTCAATTTATTGGTTCTGTGGAATACTTTTCATGGTTTTGCATTTTTTAGCATGTTTTACCATTTTGATTATCAACTCATTTTGCAAAGGGGTCTTCTTCTAAGAGAGTTTATCATATTTCCTGGAGCAGTTCCGTAGTCGTTTTGCCTAGGTTCTATGGAGTTCACCTGTTATTAATATGTTTTGTTGATGGTTTCTTGAACTGGGATTCTCCCACAAGCATCAGTATAAATGAGGTACACAGTCTATATTCCTTTTTTGTGGATGACTCTTTTCCAATCATGCATTATCATGCAGGTTGCATTTTCAGCAGTGTGGATTAGTGAGGAGAAACTTTGTTGTCTACTCATGATAACGTCATGGTTTCCCAACTCTTCTTTCAGAAGGGGAGCCCTTTTCGGCCTTCCTGATGCACATGTGAACTATAGCCTCAGCTTCCCTGTGCAGGTGTGAAAATCCTACTCGTAAGACATGCCCTGTATTCAGCTGTGTAAGTGCCAGTCACCACTCCCACTTACTCACCTCTTAAAATGTTTAGTTTTATATTCAGAAAAAGATAGAAATCTTACAGGTTGGTAAAATTTACTTATCTATACACTAATGCATCTACCACCCCAATCATAATATAGACAATTTTTATTTTTTTATTTTTTTGAGATGGAGTCTCACTGCGTCACCCAGGGTGGAGTGCAGTGGCGCAATCTTCGCTCACTGCAAGCTCCACCTCCTGGGTTCACGCCATTCTCCTGCCTCAGCCTCCCGAGTAGCTGGGACTACAGGCGCCCGCCACGATGCCCAGCTAATTTTTTGTATTTTTAGTAGAGACGGAGTTTCACTGTCTTAGCCAGGATGGTCTTGATCTCCTGACCTCGTGATCCACCCACCTCGGTCTCCCAAAGTGCTGGGATTACAGGTATGAGCCACCGCACCCAGCGAAAATGTTTTCACTCCAGGTTTCCTTGTGTCCCTTCCCAATCAGTACTACACTTCTGTCTTCTACCACCATAGATCGGTTTTCCTGTTCTTGAATTTCAACTAAACAGAATCATATAGTATGCACTATTTTGTTCCAAGTTTCTTTTATTCAGCATAATATTTTGAGACAACCACATCTTCTATATATCAAGTAGTCATTCCTTTTGACATCTGCTGTATGAATAGGCCACAGTTTGTTAATCCATTCTTTTCTGAATGGGTACCTAGTAAGCTTCCCGTTTTGGATTAGTATGAAAAAACATATATGTACATTTTATAAATGTAGTTTGTGGCCGTCCACATCCAATTCTCTTGGATGTTTGCTGGTCATAGTGTAGACATAGATTTAAGTTTGTCACATCAACTTACAAGCAGTCCAGTGGCTTTACATCCTTGCCATTCCTTGCTATTGGCAGGTTTCTTAATTTTAACTATTCTGGTGATAAACAGATCCTATTTTAGGACTATTTTTTAATTCCTTAGCCAAAAGGTTAAAATAAGGATTTCAATCTTTGCAAAAGGATCAGTATAAAAATATAAAACATATAAAGCTTAGAAATATCATGATACAGCAACCATAGCACCTACTTTTGTAATATACAAGATATTTTTTTTCCCTATATCCTATTTGCTACCCTAGTGTAGGCTTTGATTTGTTAAAATCGTTGCTTTGTTTGAAATAGTCCTTCCTCCCCTTCTCCTCCTGGCCATATGAACCCACCCTTTCAGACCTTGTTCAGTATTACTTCCTCTAATATTCTTCCCCAGATTCCTGAGTGGAGGAATTATTTCCTCCATTCATTCACTGTGTACTTTGCAAAGGCTTAATTTATAACAATTATCCCATTGAATTATAGTCAATGTCTGCCTCTTCTCCCAAGCTGTAGGATACCATGTTTTATTCATATTTGTGCCCTCAACCTTACTGTAGTGTTTAAGCACATAGCTAGTGTTCCATGAATATTTATGGGGAAAAAAAAGGAAGTGTAAATGTTTCCTCACTTGTACGGGTTTCAAAAATTCCCTACAACTCAGAAAGATAAACAACTAATATTTTCTTAATTCATAGCTTATCCCTTCAGAAACCGTACTCTGGAAAATTGTACATATATTTGACACAAGAAAACTTCTTTCCATATAACTATTTTTAAAGATCTCCCAGGCCAGGTGCAGTGGCTCATGCCCGTAATCCCAGCACTTTGGGAGGCCGAGGCAGGTGGATCACTTGAGGTTAGGAGTTCAAGACCAGCCTGGCCAACATGGTGAAACCCTGTCTCTACAAAAATACAAAAAAATTAGCCAGGCATGGTGGCACACGCCTGTAATCCCATCTACTCGGGAGGCTGAGGCAGGAGAATCACTTGAACCCAGGAGGCAGAGGTTGCAGTGAGCCAAGATCGTGCCATTGCACTTCAGCCTAGGTGACAGAGCAAGACTTCATCTAAAAACAAAACAAAAAACTCCCTACATGAGATCATTACATTTAAATGTTGCAAATTAATGCTTAGAAAAGTTAAACATACATGTAGAACCATATGATGAAAATCCACATATGGGAACATTTTGAGGTACTTTTTCTAATTCTATGTGATTTAGGTATTTTTATAAAATACAGTACATATACTCCCCAGGTAGACATGGTGGCTCTGAATTAGATGTGCTTCATCTCACAAATACTAAACAAATGTATCATCACTGATTTATGATCAAGGAAATGAACCATCAATACTTTGAAATATCTACAAAATTGACTTGGCTAAAGAGGTTTAAAACAAGTCTCAGCTTTAAAAGAAACAGCGTGTATTTCCTATTAATGAAACCTAAATTATTCCAAGTTCTTGGGAAACAGCACCTATTAATGTTACACAAAAACACCAAAATACAGTCACTGTAGGGTGAACGAATCATTCACTTGGGTTTTCCTCACTTATAATGTAATTTTCCTTGGACAGGCACAGTGGCTTATGCCTGTAATCCCAGCACTTTGGGAGGCCGAGGTGGGTGGATCATTTGAGGTCGGGAGTTTGAGACCAGCCTGGTCAATATGGTGAAACCCCATCTCTACTAAAAATACAAAAATTAGTCAGGTATAGTGGTATGCACCTGTAATCCCAGCTACTTGGTAGGCTGAGACAGGAGAATTGCTTGAACTTGGGAGGCGGAGATTGCAGTGAGCCGAGATTGTACCATTGCACTCCAGCATGGGCAACAGGGCAAGACTCCACCTCAAAAAATAAAATAAAATAATAAAGTAAAAAATAGAAAATAATGTAACTTTCCTTAAATAAAAGGCTGCTGTAGGCAGCCCCGAGAGATACCAGCAGGTCTTCTGCTGTTTGTACTTTTGTAGCCATGTAATGGGATTGTGGCTGACTGACAGGTGAGCCTTGGGGCCAGAATTCTCCTGTCTCTTCAGCCAGGGCCTCGCAGGTGCTAGAGTTCAGGAGGGTGAATGCCTCAGATGTCTCCTGTGCCTCCAGCACCACACAGCACCTGTGTCCTCTGTGTAGCCTTTAGTTACCTGTTCAGTCTTTTATTTTTAACAGAACAAGAAGACTATGTCAGCACATGAGACATACTGTGTTTGGTATGGTGCACCCTTTCTTAACACTTTCCTTCGCTTGGGAGGCCCACCTCCGCCTCTCGGTTGACCTGTACTCCTTCCCTTACTTCGTCCTCCAGATCTGTCCTCTCTGTGCTAGGGAGCAGCTGCTGACACTGAATATGTAAATGTAAGGACGGCCTTTCTGAGTTTCTCATGCTTCTTCCTTTCTGGCAATCTTCAGGAATGAAAAAATCTTTAAGTATATTTTTAGTGATAGTTTGCTCAATATCATATTCCTATGGGATTGTTAAGGGATATGGACAAAGTTTCGATCTCTTTAGATGAAGTTGACTGAAAGGGAAAGGCCTTCCTCGCAGGCTAGTCTGTGTGTGTTGTTCTCTCGAGAGGCTCCCCACATAGCTGCAGGACCCGCAGGGAGACGTTTGGCTATTTACATTTCTTGAGCCATCTGTCTCTCTAACGAGATGGTTACAAAGATAATGAGATCAGTCCTGAATTATCCCGGCTGTCGTTTAAAGTTTCACTTATGATTTTGCTTCTAGCGAGAAGTGGACACAGGTGGGCTTCTGGGTCTGTGTGTCCTCAGAAGAAGGTGGCTTTGCTGTGCTGCTGCTCCACTGGAGCCATTTCAGGCATGTTCCCGCCTCAGGCATGCCTCGGGTTGTCTGAGTTGAAAGGAAGCAAATGTAGATCCAATTCAGCAAATACAGGAACCTAAATGCCATAAAGGGAAGCTGCGCTTTGTGTAGAATTCCAGCCTACCCAGCTGTGGACCATCATCCTCTGAAGCAGATGCTTCTGTGTTACTGCCTCTTTCTAGTAATGCACCACAATCCTGCAAATGAGGCACCTGTGATAGATGTCAAAACTGACCATCTTTTGTGACAGGATGTTGCATTTCATCCCATCAAGAAGGAGGCTGTTTTCCGTCTTTTCTGAGTCACATGGGCAAGCCCGAACTAGAAAGATTCAGGGCTTGCCCGTGTGACCTGCTTTGACTAACGAACCCTTAGCAAATGTAATGCAAGCAGAGGCTTGCAAAGGGCTTGCCTGCAGGGTTTGGCTCACTACTGCACTCGCAAGCCTGAGACCACCACAGGAGAGCCCTAAGTGAGCCTGCAGCATTAGTTTCAGGACAGAGTGTAAGGCAGGGGTTAGAAAAGCAATGAGGGAAGAACGCCAGTCAGGACAGGAAAAGTGGCAACCAGTGTTAGGCCATAGCAAGACACCTGGCACAGCTGACAGCTAGAGGATCTTGAAAAAAGCATACCCAGTGAACACATCTGGCGAAGGGTCTACTGGTTCTCCCAGCGGGGTCTGATAAGATAAGCAAGTGAGAAACAATCCAAAGAAGGAATTGTTTGGCTTAGAAGCAGAATTTAGAGGCGATATGAAGGAGCCAGGACTTGCTGGATGGAAGAATGAAACCGTTTCACATTTCTAATCTCTCCACTGGCAAAAGATTCTCAAAGGAAGGAAGAAAATTTAAAAAAAGAAAAAATGATAAAAGCAAGGTATGGCTGTAAAAGTCTTTTATTAAAACCTAAGCAATTTAAGATGGTGCCGAGTAGACTTTCTCAACTGGACAAATGGGCTTGTAAGAATCGTAAGGACATTGTTCCACTGAACCATGAAATGTTGCCCAAAGTAGAGAGACATCCGGACTTTGAGACTGAGGTTGCATGGAATGAGCATTCTGGGTGCTGGGATAAGGTTGATATATCTTGCAAGTTGGAGGTGGGTGGATCAGGAGGCTGGCTTGTTACCATAATAGACCTCTGTGTTTGGGTCTGCCCTTCTGAAGGCACACCCTTAGGTGTGACTTTCACTTGACATGTGACTTGCTTTGGACAATGGGACTACAGCAAGTGATATACAAACAGAGTCTCAAAAATACTTGCATATTGGAGTTTGCCCTCTCTTGATGCTTTTTGGAGTCCTAAGCCCACTATGTGGAGGATTATGAGTTAGCTTATGGGAAGGTGAGGAACCACATTGCCAGAGGCCACACCAGCCCAAACATATCAGCCACTTACAAAAGCAAGAGCTAAATAAAACAATTGTTACTTGAAGCCACTACGTTTTGCGGTTGGTTATACAGCCAAAGCTAATTGATTCAGTGCTCATGTTACTCCCATTTTTCAGCTGGGAAAACTGAGGGTTACACGCTTCAGTAAATTATCAAAGATATCAAAATGGATAGGAGAGAATCTATTACTTGATCCAAGGTACTCAGATTTCAGAGATCAACTCTTTCATCACTGTTCCTCAAGAAGCTTTTGCCTTTGTCTCCTACCCCACGGACCACACAAACAACTGAACTGCACATTCTCTTCCTCCTCTTCCTGAACTGGCATATTCTTATAAAAGCAATATTCAAAATCAATTACATCTTTACATGGCAAATTTCAGCAAGAAAACATGACAGAAAAGTATTCCATTTACAATTCTTTACAAAAAATAAGATCTTTAAGAATAAATATAGAGGGATATCAGCAAATTGAGAGTAGGCAGCTCTACCCCTCCCATTCTCCCCACAGGAGCACTGAAAAACAAACAGGAACTGTCAGAACCAGCTTCATTAGAAACGTGGAAAACAGTCAAAGGTTTACAGCAACAAAGCAAGCACTGAATCACGAACAAGGCAACTTAAAAATGGCAGGAAAACTTTGAGACAGTCTTGATTGTCCTTGCTTCACCCTCCCCTGCTCAGCAGCAGTCTTCATTCCCATGCTGGGAACTTGGTCCCGGGTTCAGAAGGGAGCAGACAGCATTCATAAATTATTGTGCATGTCTGCTTGAAACTGTCTGGAGCTACTTGAAAGACCAACAGAAGATGCAGGCCTCTGTTTTGCCTAACTCAGAAGCCATTCGGGATGGAAAAGCAGTAGATGATGCTCGAAAACCCTGTAAGGCTGACAACAACCTGCAGCCACCTACCCAGGCCAAAAGACAACTGTCGAGACATGCAGAGGCCTACTAGAGTGAGGGAGAAAGAGCCCAGAAAGAGCTTCCTTGGGATATTCGGGCATTCTAAAGCACCCATGTATTTGGAGGAATCTAGAACACCATGCACATGCCCAAGGTAAGATGCATGATCAGAAAAAACCTGAGAAGACCTTAAGCTTTCATCCCAGGTGGATTCTGAGGCTCCTGGGAAATCCAGTTAAGGGGTGAAGGAAGGTCCAAGCACAGAACAATTCTGCAGAGACTACAAGAGGTTCTCCTATCTTCTCCTCCCTCCTTCTTTGTCTTCTTTCTCTGTCTTCCTCTCTTTCCCTTGATATTCAAGGAAACCTTCGGAAAAAGCTAACTGAACAATATCTAAGGAACAGAGACTTCAGTGACACCAATGGCAAGGAGTACAGTCTGAAAAATAGTTAAGAAAAGTCACAAAACAGACAAACAATCACAGCCCGCAACAACTACAACAACAACAAAAACAGGAGACCTCTGGAAGAAGGGCAGTCTGATTTCCAATTTTACCACATTATAATAAACAATATATGATTTTTGCAAAACTAAAGGGAAAATATTTTAAAACAAAATAAAGAAAAAATATTTTAAAACAACATATGAAAACTTACAGAAAAAACTATGCTAAAAGGGAAATTTATGGCTATAAATGCTTATATTATAAAACAGAAAAGGATCTCAAATTGATAATCTAACTTTACACCTAAAAGAATGAGTAAAAAGAGAGCACACTAAACCCAAGGTTAGCAGGAGGAAGGAAATAATAAAGATTAGCACAGGATAAACAAAATTGAGAATAGAAAAGCAGACCAGGTGCAGTGGCTCACGTCTCTAATCCCAGCACTTTGGGAGGCTGAGGTGGGCGGATGGCTTGACTCAGGAGTTAAAGACTAGACTAGGCAACATGGCAAGACCCCTTCTCTACAAAAAATACAAAATTTATCTGGGCATGGTGGTGCACACCTGTAGTCCCAGCTACTTGGGAGGCTGAGGCAGGAGGATCGCTTGAGCCCAGGAGGTGGAGGTTGCAGTGAGCTGAGATCATGCCATGCACTCCAGCCTGTGTGACAGAGTGAGATCTTGTCTCAAAAAAGAAAAGAAAAGAAAAAAAGGGAGAGAGAATCAACAAAGCCAAATTTGGTGCTTTGTAAAGATCAACAAAACTGACAAATCTTTAGCTGGAGTGGCAAAGATAAAAAGAGAGAAGATACAAATTACTAAAATCAGGAATGAAAGTGGGAGCTCACAGAAATAGAAAGGATTGTAAAGGATTGCTATGAACAAATGTACTCCAACAAATTAGATAACCTACTTGAAATGGACAAATTCTTAGAAACACACAAACTACCTAAGCTGACTCACAAAGAAGAAAAATAACAAAACACCTATAACAAGTGAAGATATTGAATCAGTAATCCAAAACCTCCCAACAAATAAAAGTTCAGGACCAGATGGTTTCACTGGTGAATTTTATCAGACATATAACAAACAATTAGCACAAATCCTTCTCAAACTCTTCCATATAATAGAAGAGGGAGGAATACATCC
Organism: Pan paniscus; assembly: GCF_029289425.2. Taxonomy (NCBI): domain Eukaryota; kingdom Metazoa; phylum Chordata; class Mammalia; order Primates; family Hominidae; genus Pan; species Pan paniscus. Next base: position 54,739,547 of record NC_073255.2, on the reverse strand, counting down.
TACCTCACAGTAAGAGGCCAGCATTACCTTGATACCAAAGCCAGATTGAGACATCACAAGAAAAGTATAGGTAAATATCTCCAATGAGACAGATAAAAAACATCCTCAGTGAAACAGTAGCAAAGTGAATACAACAGCATATTAAAAGGATTATACATCATGACCAAATGGGATTTATTCCTTGAATGTAAGGGTGATTCAACCTACAAAAATTAATGGACATAATACAACACATTAACAGAATGAAGAATGAAAAAAAAAAAAAAACTCATGGTCATCTCAATTGATGCAGATAAAGCATTTAACAAAATCCAATGATCTATTATAATGAAAAAAAAACACATCAAAGTAGGAAGAGAAGGGAACTTCCTCATCATAAAGTCTTTTATGAAAAACCTACAGCTAACATTTTACTCAATGGTGAAATAATGAAAGCTTTCCCCCTAAAATAGGAACAAGACAAGGATTTCCGATTTCACCACTGCTATTCAACATTTTTTGGAAGTTCTAGCCAGAACAACTAGGCAAAGAAAATAAAAGCATCCAAATTGGAAAGGAAGAAATAAAACTATCTCTATTCACGGTTAGTATGATCCTGTCTATAGAAAACCTCAAATAATTCATGAGAAGATACTAGGGCTAATAATTGAACTCAGAAAACTTGCTGGTTACAAGATTGACACACAAAAAAAGGTTGTTTTTCTATATAGTGGCAATGAATAATTTGAAAAGAAATTTAAGAGAGCAATTCTATTTCAATAGCATCTAAAATAATAAAATATCTAGGAATAAATTTGAGGTAAAAGACTTGTGCATTAAAAACTATAAAACATTGCTTAAAGAAATTAAAGAAAACACAAATAAATGAAAAGATATCTGATGTTCATGGCTTGGAAGACTTAATATTGTCAGGATGGCAATACTTCCCAAAGAAATCTACAGAGTCAACACAGTCCCTTTCAAAATTCCAACAACCATTTTTTATGGAAATGGAAAAGCCTATCCTAAAATTCATATGGAATTGCACAGGTCCCTGGATAACCATAATAATCTTTTAAAAAGTCAAAATACACACAATTCCCAATTTACCACCAAGTTACAGTAATCAAAACAGTGTGGTACTGGCATAAGGACAGACATATAAACAATAGAATAAAATTCAGAGTCCAAAAGTAAGCCCAGACTTCTGCATCCAACTGATTTTTGACAAGAGTGCCAAGTCTATTCAGTGAAGAAAAGATTAGCCTTTGCAAGAAATGGTGCTGGGACAACTAGAAAGCCATGTGCAAAAGAATGAAGTTGGTCCCCTACCTCATACCATATACAAAAATTAACTCGAAATTGGCCTGTGGCCTAAAGACAATATCTAAAAATCATAAAACTCTTAAAAGAAAATAAAGGTTTAAATCTTTCTTACCCAGAATTTGGCAGCAGATTCTTAGAAATGACACCAAAACATGAACAACAGAAGAAAAAAATAGATGAACTGGATTTCATTAAAATTAAAAACTCACCTGCGTAATGGGATATTTTATCAAGACAGTGAAAAGACAGCAAACAGAATGGGAGAAAATATTTGCAAATCATATATTTGATAAGGGCTTAATATTCAAAATATAAAAAAGTCTTAAAACTCAACAACAAAAAGGCAAGCAACTCAATAAAATGAGTTGAACAGTCATTTCTCCAAAAATAATGGCCAATAAGCACATGAAAAAATGCCCAATGTCATTAATCATTAGGAAAATGCAAATACAAACCACAATAGGATTCCATTTTACATGTACTAAGATGGTTATAGCAATAACGAAGAATAAAAGAAAAATAACAACTGTTGGTGAGGATGTGGAGAAATTGTAACGCTTGTAAATTGAAACCCTTGTCCATTGCTGGTGGGAATGTAAAACTGTGCAGACACCATGATAAAGGGTGGTGAGTCTTCAAAACGTTAAAACAGAGTTACTTTCTTAGTTCCCTAGAGCTACCATTTAAAATACCACAGACTGGTTTGCTTAAATAATAGAAATGTATTTTCTCATGGTTCTAAAGGAAGAAAGTCCAAGGTCAAGGTGTTGGGAGGTTTGGTTTCTGCTGAGGCCTCTCCCCTTGGCTCGCAGATGGCCACCTTCCTTCTGTGGCCTCACATGGCCTTTTCTCTGTGCACACATCCTTGGTGTCTCTTCTTCTTATAGGGAGACCAGCCCTATTAGATTAAGGCCTCACCCTTATGACCTCATTTAACTTAATTACATCTTTAATGACTCTATCTACAAATATAGAAACATTGAAAGTTAGGGCTCCAACATATAAATTTTGGGGGAAATAATTCAGTCCTTAACAGTTACCATATGCCCTAGCAATTCCACTCCTAGGTATTACAATAGCCAAAGGGATTGAAAGCAAGGGCTGAAACAGATACTTGTATGCCAGTGTTCACTGCAGCATTATTCACAGTGGCCACACAGATAGGAGCAACCCAAGTGTCTATCAAGAGGTGAATGGAACAACAAATCACGGCGTATACATACAATAGAGTATTACTCAGCCACAGAAAGGAATGAAGCACTAATCCATGCTACAAGTTGGATGAACCTTGAAAACATTATGGTAAGTGAAATAAGCCAGACACAAAAGGACAAATATAGAATGAGTCTACTCATGTGAAATAGCTAGAACAGGTAAATTTTTAGAGACATAAATTAGATTCAAATTTACCATGAGCCTGACGTAGACAGGAATGAGGAGATATCACTTAACAGGCGGAGGGTTTCAGTTTGGAATGATGAAAAAGTTTTGGAAATAGTGGTGATGATTGCACAACCTTGTGAATGTACAATGCCACTGGATTGAACACTTAAAAAGATTAAAATGGCATTTTTTTGTCATTTTTTTGCCACAATTAAAAAAGCTTAAAAAAATAACAAAAGTGGCATACAACTATGGATAAAATTATGAAACTTTAAAGAAGCCCTTAAAGAGTACCTAATTAAATGGACATATATGTATATAAATATAAGTATATATTTATACATAAGTAAACACATTTATATATAAATAATGTTTATTTATTTATATCTAGATAGAAAAACTCCTTTAGGTAAAGTTCTTAGTTTTCCCTGTGTTGATCTAAACATAAATGCAATTGTGATTAAAACCTCAACAGAGTGAGAGTGTGTGTGTGTGTGTGTGTGTGCTCTAAGACACATCAAGTACATCTGTAGGGAGAAATAGATGGAGAAAATAGTCAAGATCATTCTGAGGAAAACTGACTTGCCCACCGATTGGCAACACATAGTATAAATCTATAGCACTTTAGAGAGCACAGTATTCACATGCAATAGGCAAATACACCTGTGTAACAGAATGGAAAGCCCAGACGTCAATGCACACATATGTAAAAGTAGCCACATGACAGAGGATGTACTGAGGGTCCCATTGTTGGGGCTGAGACAAGTGGTTATCCACGTGAAGGACAACAAGAAAAAAAATCAGATTTCCCACCTCACAACACACACAAAAATCAGTATCATCTCCATTAAAGTTTAAATGCAATAAGCAAAATTTAAAGAATTTAAAACTTTAAGGAGGATATATATGAGAACAGCCTTGTTACCTAAGGAGGATAAGATTTTAAAAACCAGACTTAAAATAAAAAACCATAAAAGATAACTTAAAGACTTTAATTCCATCAAAAGATACCACAAAAGAACTGAAAAGAAGAACCCCCCAAATGGTAACTCAAGATATATGCAATATATAAAACCCTTAAAGAAGACTTTAAAAACTCCTAAAGGTATTATAATTTTGGTATTGCTGAGTAACGTTGAAGACACACATGCCCCATGAGTGAAATTCTCCTCTAAGGTACGCTTCCTAAATAAGTATGTGCCCGTGTGGGCCACAATGTAGAACAAAATGTGTCACTAGTAGCACCTGCAGTCGCTAAAAACCATCAGATAGCAACAGTAATGTCTAGCAAGCACAATGGGTGAATATATCCTGACATATTCTGATAAACTCTGTGGGGCCATGAAATAAATATACCTTCAACCTTTGTCAATGTGGATGAATCTCTGGAAGAGAATACTAAGGAAACAAGGTAAGTTTTTAAATAATTTACACAATGGGATTCCATCTGTATGAATTTTATAAACATAAAAAATAAGTAACATTTTTAATACTATCTACATAAGTAACAAAACTGAAGGTAAATGCATAATCTTGCATTGTGTTCTCTTTCTTATGTATAGCTTTCTTTTTTTTATTATTATTATACTTTAAGTTTTAGGGTACATGTGCAAAACGCAGGTTTGTTACATATATATACATGTGCCGTGTTGGTGTGCTGCACCCATTAACTCGTCATTTAACATTAGGTATATCTCCTAATGCTATCCCTCCCCCCTCCCCCCACCCCACAACAGGCCCCAGTGTGTGATGTTCCCCTTCCTGTGTCCATGTGTTGTCATTGTTCAATTCCCACCTATGAGTGAGAACATGCGGTGTTTGGTTTTTTGTCCTTGCGATAGTTTGCTGAGAATGATGGTTTTCAGCTTCATCCATGTCCCTGCAAAGGACATGAACTCATCCTTTTTTATGGCTGCATAGTATTCCATGGTGTATATGTGCCACATTTTCTTAATCCAGTCTATCATTGTTGGACATTTGGGTTGGTTCCAAGTCTTTGCTATTGTGAATAGTGCCACAATAAACATATGTGTGCATGTGTCATTATAGCAGCATGTTTTATAATCCTTTGGGTATATACCCAGTAAACCAGTTAGAATGGCAATCATTAAAAAGTCAGGAAGCAACAGGTGCTGGAGAGGATGTGGAGAAATAGGAACACTTTTACACTGTTGATGGGACTGTAAACTAGTTCAACCATTGTGGAAGTCAGTGTGGTGATTCCTCAGGGATCTAGAACTAGAAATACCATGTATAGCTTTCATTGACACAAGGTTACAGGGGAACTCTATAAGCCTAAGAAAAAGAAATCTGATGTTCTGGGAAAGCCTGTGTGGTCTCATCTCTGATGTATCATCATCAGTAGACCTGTGGAAACACCAAACTTAGCTCAGATGCCCTCACCACCATTTTCAGACCCAGGATTGAAAATCATAGCCAAAGAAGGTAAAGAAATTGAAGCTCTGATTCACTTTTTATGGATTTATACCCAGAAGTGAGACTGTAGAATTGTATGATGGCTCTGTTTTTAACTTGTTGAGAAATCTCCGTACTGTTTTCGACAAGGACTACACCATTTTGCATTCCCACCAAGAGTCACAAGGGTTCTAATTTCCCCATATCCTCACCAATACTTGTTCTCTTTTGATTTTTGTTAATAGCCATTTTGACAGTTGTGAGGTAATGTCTCATGGAGGTTTTAATTTGCATTTCCCTGATGATTAGCAATGTTGAGCACTTTTTCTTCTACCTGTCGGCCATCTGTATGTCTTCTTTGAAGATATCTACACTCCCATGTTAATTGCAGCACTATTCACAATAGCTAAGATATGGAAACAACTCAAGTGCCCCTGGACAGATGGATGAATGAAGAAAATGTGCTATATGCCTACATTGGAATATTCGGGCTTAAAAAAGAAGGAAATCCTGCCATTTGTGACAACACAGAGGAACCTTGAGGACATTATGCTTAGTGGAAAAAGCCAGTCACAGAAGAAGAAATACTGCATGATTCCATTTATATGAAGTCGGTAGAGGAGCTAAACTCGTAGAACCAGAGCTGAACCAGAATGGTGGTTGCCAGGGGTTGGGGGTAGGGGTAAATAGAAAGTTGTTGAATGGGTATAAAGTTTCAGTTATGCAAGATAAGTTCTAGAGATCTGCTGCACGATATCATGCCCATAGTTAACAATATGATATTGTGCACCTAAAAATTTGTTGAGAAGGTAGATATCATGCTACATCTTTTTTTTTTTTTTTTTTTTTTTTTTTTTTTTTTTTTTTTGAGACAGTGTCTGGCTCTGTCACCCAGGTTGGAGTGCAGTGGCCCGATCTCAGCTCACTGCAAGCTCCACCTCCCCAGGTTCACACCATTCTCCTGCCTCAGCCTCCCGAGTAGCTGGGACTACAGGCGCCCGCCACCACGCCCAGCTAATTTTTTGTATTTTTAGTAGAGATGGGGTTTCACCGTGTTAGCCAGGATGGTCTTGATCTCCTGACCTCGTGATCCGCCCACCTCGGCCTCCCAATCATGTTACGTGTTCTTACCATAACAGCACAAAACAAACAGAACAAAACAAATAAAACCAAAAGGACATCAGAGAACTTTTGGAGGTGATGGATATATTAATTACCTGGACTGTGGTGATGGTAACATAAGGGTATACTTATGTCCAAACTCACCAAATTGTAAACACTAATTGTGTGAAGTTTTTTGTATACCAATTATACTTCAATAAAGCTGGTGGGGGAAAAGGAAATCCTGCTGTATTCGTCCATTTTGTGTTGTTATAAAGGGTAATTTTTAAAGAAAAGAAGTATATTTGGCTCATGATCTGCAGCCTGTACAAGAAGCATGGGGCCAACATCTTTTTCTGGTGAACCTCAGGAACTCATAATCATGGCAGAAGGAGAAGACGGAGCCAGCATATCACGTTGAAAGAGGGAGCAAGAGAGAAAAGGGAGGTGCCAGACTCTCTAAACAACCAGATTTCACTTGAGATAATAGATTGAGAACCCACTCATTACCAAGGGGAGAGCACCAAGCCATTCATGCAGAATCCACCCTCATGACTCAAACACCTCCCACTAGGCCCCATCTCCAACATTAGGGATCACATTTCAACATGAGATTCCCAGTTTGGACACACATCCTAACCTTATCACCTGTCTTTACGTGTATGGTCTTATGCATTGCCTCCCAGTAGGGTGGTGTTTCCGGGGACAGAAGGGAACATCAGCCCTGAAAGGCAGCCTTATATACCTGAACTAAGTAGGGTTAAGCATTTCTCAATCAGGTTGCAGAAATAACTGAAGGAAACCCTTTCTCACAGCAGCAAACTGTGGGGCTTAGTGTCTCTCAGTGGATCTGAAAGAAACATCAGTTTTCTTCCTTCTCTTCCCCACTTCACTCTGTCCCTCTCACCAAATCCCTGGGAATCAGCAGGGGAGCCAGGTGCTCTGGGAATTAACGTGCACCGTCAGCCACCGGCCCCTGGCTGGTGAGGGCAGCTGGGAGGGCTGGGCTGGCTGCTGGGGAGGCAGGGACCCTGGAGGCCAAGCACTGAACTGGCCCCTCAGGGGACTCGTTTTTGCCTGATTCACACTATTCACCATCTGCCACCACAAGGCCCCCAGAAATTATTTTGGAGAACTGCCACATTCTCCTGCAGCACAGATCAAGAAACCTGTCCTGACATAAAGGGACGCTACCTACCTAATGCTTGGCAGATCTCTTCCTCCTCTCTGTCCCTGGAACCTGTCCTCGCTGAGCCTTCCTTACCTCTCTCCACGACATCTGTCCTCTTTCACCTGGGAAATACCCAAACCTTCCTCCTCCCTGCTGAGAGTCCTGAAAGCCTACTCTCTGGATGTTAAACTCCCACCCAGAGATGCTGACAAGGTCCCTGTCATGTAAATATACCACCTAATGCCAGGCAACCTGGTACTGAACTGAATCAAAGCTGTCAGTGATCATAAGGAAGATCATGAAACTTCACTAACAAAGAGACTACACTGTCCATAAACTATGACCCAGTGTTTTCCTCAACCATTTATTGTAAAACATATCCCATTTTCAGAGACATGAGAAAAAGAAAGATTTGCCTTTTGGGAACTAAGAAATATGATAATTGCATTAACTATTAAGACTAATGTGAGCAGGCCTTTCACATACACAATCTCATTTATTTCTATCTTCACAACTGTACCAAGGAATATATTTATTTTTCGATTTTCAAATATAGAAGCCGAGAACTCCTCATCCCTCTCAAAGAGGCAGGCTAATGCTTCAGTTTGCATTTTCAGGAAGCTTGGCACTACTCTTAATGACAAAAGCCATATTTGTCAGCCCCTCTACCCTGGACCAGGGTGCATGGCATTGGGCAAGTTACTTAACCTTTTTGAGCTTCATAGTTCTAATCTAAAAATATGGTTGATAACAGCCATCCCTTCCAGGTGTTGTGACAAGTGCACCAATTTATCTAGAGCATTTAGTAAAATGTGTGGCTCATGTTAAGGACTTCATGTCTAAAACACCAAAAGCAATAGCAACAAAAGCCAAAATTGACAAATGGGATCTAATTAAACTAAAGAGCTTCTGCACAGCAAAAGAAACTACCATCAGAGTGAACAGGCAACCTACAGAATGGGAGAAAAATTTTGCAATCTACTCATCTGACAAAGGGCTAATATCCAGAATCTGCAAAGAACTCAAACAAATTTACAAGACAAAAACTAACAACCCCATCAAAAAGTGGGCGAAGGATATGAACAGACACTTCTCAAAAGAAGACATTTATGCAGCCAACAGACACATGAAAAAATGCTCATGATCACTGGCCATCAGAGAAATGCAAATCAAAACCACAATGAGATACCATCTCACACCAGTTAGAATGGCGATCATTAAAAAGTCAGGAAACAACAGGTGCTGGAGAGGATGTGCAGAAATAGGAACACGTTTACATTGTTGGTGGGACTGTAAACTAGTTCAACCATTGTGGAAGACAGTGTGGCAGTTCCTCAAGGATCTAGAACTAGAAATACCACTTGACCCAGCCATCCCATTACTGGGTATATATCCAAAGGATTATAAATCATGCTGCTATAAAGACATGTGCACATGTATGCTTATTGCAGCACTATTCACAATAGCAAAGACTTAGAACCAACCCAAATGTCCATCAATGATAGACTGGATTAAGAAAATGTGGCACATATACACCATGGAATACTATGCAGCCATAAAAAAGGATGAGTTCATGTCCTTTGCAGGGACATGGATGAAGCTGGAAACCATCATTCTCAGCAAACTATTGCAAGGACAAAAAACCAAACACCGCATGTTCTCACTCATAGGTGTGAACTGAACAATGAGAACATTTGGACACAGGAAGGGGAACATCACACACCGGGGCCTGTTGTGGGGGGGGGGAGCGGGGAGGGATAGCATTAGGAGATATACCTAATGTAAATGACCAGTTAATGGGTGCAGCACACCAACATGGCACACGTATACATATGTAACAAACCTGCACGTTGTGCACATGTACCCTAGAACTTAAAGTATAATAAAAAAATAAAAAATTAAATGTTTTTAATGCTCTTAAAGAAAAAGGATGCAATAATAAATGACAAGTAGAAAAACAAACGTTCATAAACATACTTTATGTTACGTAAAGTATGTTCGTAAACATACTTTATGTAAATTCTTTCATTTAATCTCATTATAGGGTTTATAGTCTACCGTGATAAAGAAAAAAAAAACAACTTAGGACCTATCTTATTCCACTCTGTCTTTTGAACTGTAAGACACTGGAGGGCAGAGATGGGGTTTGGGTCCCTAATATGCCCCGATGCCCAGCAGAGCTCCTGGCACAGAACAGATAGGCTGGCTGCCAGCATCTCCTGAGGCCAAAGACCAGTCCAGACTTCAGGCATGACTTCCTGGGCCTGGGGAGGGACAGGGGTGTGCCCCCATGGGCAGGTGCTGGGGGCCGGCCACAGGTTCCTAAGGGAGACTACAGTCATACCTGATAGGGTCTGACACGCAGAACATGCCCACTTCACACGGCAGCAAGAGCCTGACCACGAGAGGCCTCACCTTCAAACTGGGATCCAGAGCAAAACCAAGTCCACCCCAGTGACTGCTCCTGTTCAGAGCCTGCAGCCCTGCCCCATAGCCTGGGAGCCTGCCTTCAGCCTGCAGCAAGAGCTGGGCATGCTGCCTTCCTGTGGCCTCCGCTTCTGTCCTTGGTGCAGCTGTTGTTTTTAATGTGTGGGGTGAGGAAGAGGAAAGGGCTCTGGACTGGAGTAGATCTGTGGTGATAAAGGACTGGATTTGTCTGGAGGCCTAACTTCTCCACACTCATTCTTGTAGTTACCTAAGTCCACAGAGTGCCCTGGCTTTACAGAAGCCAGTTTCCATCTGCACCTGTAGTTCAAGGAGCCAGTCACTAGATGGAGACGCAGTCCAAGTCATGGCCAAATGTTTCTCACATCTGGGAGTTTGAGAGCAGAGGGAGGAACCAGGGTTTGGAAGAAGTTGATTAAGACAATCACTTAAATCCCGCAGATTTTGATCTGTAGGAGCAAGGCCCGTCCCCCATCCGTCACACCAAGGTGGTAGGGCTCTTTCTGAAGAGGGGAGGTGAGACATCACCTTGCACCCACCCCTCACTCCTCACAAACATCACTTCTCAAAAAGCCACAGAAACAGGAAAAACCACTAAATAGCATTATCCCCAGGTATGATCTTTGGCCCTTCTGCCCCCCCCCCAATTTTAAGAATTATAAAGGTTAGTTTAAAGATGGAAAGAAATTATCTCCCTGAAGGGCTGGGCCATGCACAGATCAGATTTCTAGCAAGTGCAAAACAGCACCGGTCACCTTGTTAAGGAGATGAGTGAACAGGCCAGGACAACCACCACCTCATGCCTGGCAGGCCTCTTCTTTGAACCAGAGCCTGCAATGTCATCTTCATGCATGTCCTTGGTCCTTGAAGAACACAGCCACAGAGCCACCATGACCCCCTGATGCTCCAGGGTCACTCACCTGGAAAAGGAAGAGCTTTTGAGGCTGGACTTTCGACGCAGGCCGTGTTAGTGAGGGTCTGAGATAAGGCAGTGGCCACAGGGCAGAGAGACCAGCCCTGGCCTGATGACCGACTCTCCAGAAAGCAGACACAGGTGGTACTGGTGCCTGCTGGCCTCTGCTGGGCTCCCAGCATCCTGACTGCTCAATATAGTTATTGGTTTAATCCGGACACTAGGCTGACAGCAGTGATCTACAGGGGATGAGGATGCCATCTTCACTGCCTAGCAGTCCTTAGAATGGGAGTGGGAAAGAGCCCACTGAACTTTAGAGATCTAGTGTTGTGGGTGTGAATGCTCTGTGGGGTCTGGCCGTTTTGTAGTGGACTTTTTTTTTTTAGACAGAGTCTTGCTCTGTCGCCCAGGCTGGAGTGCAATGGCACAATCTCGGCTCTGCAAACTCTGCCTCCTGGGTTCAAGCAATTCTCCTGACTCAGCCTCCCAAGTAGCTGGGATTACAGGCGTGTGCCAGCATGCCCAGCTAAGTTTTGTATTTTTAGTAGAGACAGGGTTTCACCATGTTGGTCAGGGTGGTCTTGATCTCCTGACCTCATGATCCACCCGCCTCGGCCTCCCAAAGTGCTGGGATTATAGGCATGAGCCACCACGCCTGGCCTGTAGCAGACTTTTTATTTCAGAGTTGGTCCCAGAGCCTGGACTCTGTTCACTCACACACTGTGATGTGGCACTGTCAGATCCGCTGGAGCACTTTCAATATAACATTGCGCTAAGCAAGTGTCCCCTTTCCTGTGGGCAGACATCCTTAAGTGCCTGTCTGCTATGAGCCAGGCTCTGGTGTTTAGCACCAGAGTGAGTTGAATGGTGGCCCCCAGAATGTCTGTCCACTGAGAACCCATGAATGAGGCCTTATTTGGAAAAGGGTTTTTGCAAATGTAATTAAGAAGGGTCTGGAGATGAGATCATCGTGGATTACCCAAGTGGCCCTAAATCCAATGACAAGTGTCATTATAAGAAAAGGAGAAGACACGGGCACAGAGAAGAAGACCACATCAAGACGGAGGCAGAGCCTGCAGTGAAGCCTCTAAAAGCCAGGAAGCCCAGGGTGGCGGGCAGCCACTAGGAGCCAGGAGAGAGGCATGTAAGGGAGCAGCCGTCGGAACCTCCAGAAGAAACTGACCCTGTGGGACCTTGATCTACTTTAGACTTCTGGCCTGCAGAATTGCGGACGAGTAAACTGACATTCCTTAAAGCCACTCAGGTTCTCAGGTTGTGGGATTTGCTGTGGCAGCCCCAGGGAGCTAATGGAGCCTGGTGCCACGATCACTTCACACAGCCTTCTCCACAGGGAGTCATCCTGAGGTGCGGTGTCCACTATGGCCAGCACACTGCCTGACCAAATGTAATGGCAGTACATGCTTGCTGAGTAAATACACGGAGCTCACTGTACCCATGATGTAACTGAGAGTTATGCAGGGTGAAGTAATTTGGGGAAAGTCACACAGGTGAGATATTGGAGACCAATACATGAACACAAGTTGTCTGACACTGGCTTTTTTCCAGAAGATGGCATTACGTCTCCTAATCACAAACAGTTGATCATTTAGGTAATATGAAATTAGACATGGTCTGGCCTACTAAAAACTGATGAGGCTGCTGTGTGTGGACATCTTGTGAGTTCATGCATGCACCCGTGAGCTAATGCTCCTCTCCTCTTTCAGGACCTCCTGCAGAGCCCCTGTCCATCTCCTTGTGCCTAAGCTACCACTCCTTCCATAGTTCCAGGAGTACTTGGCTTATAAGGATGCCACAGGAAGACAGGAGGCCTCTTACACTGGATGTGAAGCTATGTCATGGCACTGGCCAGTTTTGTTCATCTTGGACTCACCAATGGAACTGGCAGATGGCAGGTGTGTTAAACAATGTGACTTAAAATAAAGGGCAAATTCCTAGGTGATGATGTAATTCTAGGTCCCTGGTGTGTGGCATGAAGTGGACAGGTTACTACAGTCAAACCTTCATTGATGACAGACCCTATCTGACCACTGTGTTGTGGTACTATGCTCAGTCTTCCTGAATACTGTGTTACAGCACTGTGCTCTGTTTTCCTGCAGCACCATGCTATGTGCTAGGCTTGGTTTTTCTACAGCAACATGTTGTGGTACTGTGCTTAGTCTTCCTACACCTGTGCTAGGATACTGTGCTCAGTCTTCCTGTGCACTGTGCAGTGGCACTGTGTTCAGTCTTCCTCCACACCCTGCTGTGGTACTGTGCTTAGTCTTCCTGTGCACCATGCTGTACTATTGCACTGATTTTTTTTGTACCTGTGCTATGGTACTGTGCTCAGTCTCTCCAGGGTCCTCTCAGTCCCACTATATGAGGCTTCACTGGCCTCGCAGGTTAGAATCTGAGAAGTGATTCTACCCTAAGACTTGGTTAGAGCAGGAGCCACTTTTATTAAGTCAGACTCTCAGAGAGCAGAATAAGTGACAGGCTGGTTGCCCATTCTTCAGGCTTCTGCTGACATCCACAATCTCCCTGAAATAAATAGGGCACTACCAAATGGTGAAACAAGCACCCAGCGTTAGACTCTATCTAATGGTGCATGTTCTCAGACTGAGTCTTGGTTAGAACATTTACATTTGTGAAACAAAAAGAGGCAGCGTGTGTGTGTGTAGAAGGGCTGAAATGTGGCATGGAGTAGGGGTGCATATGCCAGTTAGCTGCAGAAAGATGCACTTCAGAAGGGAGATCCAAACCCCATCCAGAGACCCGCGAGGACCCTTCCTGACAGTCTGCTCCCAGCAGAGCTGATTGCTTTTGGAGCCCTCAGGAGCAGTGGCAGGACACACAGCAAATCTAAACTCCCTTCTTAGCCATCTAATTTCCAGTGCTGCCCCCAGCCAGTTCATCAAAGGAATTACTTTTGAGCAGATTTAATAAAACTAGCACTTTCTCTCTTTCTCCTCGGGGAAATTCATTCATAAAAGACAAAAGCATTTTGTGATAAAGAGATGGTGACTGTATTGGTTTCCCCCCACAGCCAAGGCTTCATGGGATCCAGTGGGGTTTCCCTGGGACTGTAGGGTATGAACTGCTGGGATATGTAAGTCAAACTCTAAGAAATAAGAAATACAGTACAGTAGGACAAGAAATGTGAGGGAAGCGCACCAAGACATTTGTCATACATGAAGCAAGCAGGACCTAAAGAGAAATAGAGACAATTGGCTACTGTATTGAGCAGATATAATCAACACACATTTTCCACAGTTTAGATAACTTTTTGTGCTATCATATAAGAGATACGGAGATTAGGAAATTCTGAAAATATTATTAGAGGTGTTTTCTGTCTAGATTCCTTTCTGGTCTACTGAATTAGACACAATGTAATCATTTTATTGACTATACTATAAAAGTGTATTTGAATTGTGGCATAAAAAATAATTTAAGGGCCAAAGAACAGTTACCAAAATATCCACTTATATTATTAACCTGTGAGAGAAATGATTCATACAAAACACAAAAATGTGTTTACCTTTGAACATATAAGGTCTGAGGAGGTGAGAAACGACAGTCAATGATTTATAGATGCACATATTTTTGACATGATTTTACAAGTGGAGAAAGGGAAAAGATGGCTCCTGAGAGCGGCTAGAGAGGAGCTGGGTGATAAACCAGGAAACGAGAGAGCAGACCACAGCTACAGGAGACACACCATTTCTGGGCTCACTGAGCAACAGTTCCTATGGCCCACAGCCGATCCTGGGCAGGTGGGCTGGAAACAGAGGATCCCATGTGTCCTGGGATGCACAGCTGGTCCGGGGCCATGCCCGGCTCTCACACACTGCAGGGCGTCGCCTGCTTCCTCTTGTCAGTGGGGAGCAGGACATTTGGAGCTACCCCACAGGAGAGAGAAGATCCTGGAAAGACCCTGCCGTGGGAGGCTCTGAGTGGAGGTGGGAGGGTGACACTCTCTGGACAGCTAGTGCTGCACCACAGACTGCTCCCAAAGACACTTGCAGCATAAGCGCAAAACTCATACGTCACTCAAAGTTGGGCCCCTATCTTGCAGCCTCCCCAGCCCCCACTGGTTAGACAAGGCATCCCACTCACAAAGCTGACTCCCGTTACATTTCTCCCGGAGACAGATGTAATTAGCGACTGAGACCTGTAGAAGCCCCCGACTTCCCACCCATGTTGCTGTGGAAGCAACATGCTGTGCTAGCCCTATCTCATTTTCTGCATTCTAATGCTTTGACATTGAGCCTTGCTGACGCTGGAGGGACTGCCCCTCCCAGGGCTAACCCATTCCAGGAGATAGTAAACCACTCACCTGTGAGTGCACTTTTCTTGTTGATTACCCAATCAGAGCTCACATCCCCATGACCTCCTCTGCGGGCTTTCACACTGAGAGCCACTGTCCACCTCTTCTGATCATCAGGGCCAGGTTCCAGACACAGGGGCAGTTCCTGTGCTCACAGTCTGCTGAAATCACTCCAAGTAGCCAATCCTAAGCCTGCCTCACCCCTTCTTCCCGTGGAAGCCACCATGAGGGCTTTTGCTCATATTTTACTTCAGCTTCTTCTGCCTCCTGACCCAGGCCAGCGTGCCCCTGTGTGTTCCTCAATAGAACACCCTCTTCTCTTGGGATATCTGAGTATAACCAACTCTCTTTGAACAATGATGATCATCTCATGATCTGTTGACCTTACCATACCCAATAATAAAACCCACATTTTCAAACCCTTGCCCTTGGGAGGGTCACAAGTAATAGCACTGAACTAATAATGGTCAGGGATCCCTGCAAGGCTCTGTGCTCAAGCCACACACACATTCACTATTTGACCCTCTCAGCAACAATTCTACAGCACAGATAACACTATTATGCCAATTTCAGTATTCAGAAATAGAGGATTAAAGAGGATAAGTAACTTGTCAATAGTCACAAATGATACTAGTCAGATGTGGAATTTACAACCTAATTATATTATATTATATTATATTATATTATAATAGGTTCACACATTTTTGTGTCTTAATATTACATCCCACAGGGGATTCTTATATCCTGGCAGTGACCCTTTTAAAATACACCTATTCGTGTCACAAGTCCCTCTCTACAGCTTGCTATTCTTTTAAAAACTTTGCAAATAACAAGCCAACATTTTCAAAGACATCCCAATTTGACACAGACCTTCTGCTCACTGCAAGTTAGAGTTAAATTCTGCAGGTAGGAAATTTACAGCCTCACACTGAATAATTCACATATGCAATCTGTCAAACTGCTAATTATTCCTTCAAAGAAAAACAATCAGATATTTGTATCATAATATTTTACCTCATCTAGGCTAAACTGCCAAGGTGTCAGAGTGATTAGGAACCTACTTCTCTGGCTGTCAAATGAGGCTGGGGAAATTTACATATGTATAAAGGAGGGAAAATGTATGCATTCCTATATCAGGAAATTATGAGTTAATTCAACCAATGTGGAGCTCAGGGAGTTAAGCATTATCTGCTCTTTGCTCTTTAGGCACAGTGGATACTGTGATGAAAACGTCTCTGCGGTACTCACAGTTTCATGCAGGAAATAAGTATGGCAATAATAATAACAGTGTAATAAGGAGAAAAGGAGAGAGCCATCTGTCTTAGCCCACAAGGCTTTCTACAGTGATAAGCCTTGAGCTCAGCACTGTCAGGCCATGGCCAAATTTGGAAGCTTGGAAATGACACTCCAAGCACAGGAAAAGGCATATGCAAAGACATGGAAGTGAGGGAGAACTTTATGTTGTTCTGCAGATGTCAAAAATGTCCCACAGGGCTGGAGCCCTGCATGTAGGTCTGGGAGCAGCAACAGCGGACAGCTGTTAAGAGACCAGATCACAGAAGTGCAGGTAAAGACCTATGTTTGTTGTTGTTATTGTTTTAGTCCATTAAATTTCTTTCCATATTTACCACAGAGGAAGTGGCGACATGCAGGTTGGAGCAACAGTCTTGGGGGCGACTCTTTGCACCAAATGGAGTGATGGAAAGGTATTGGAAATGGGGTGGATTCATATCTTAGTAAGTCTGGTTGGCTCTATTGACTTGCTTAGATCCTTGGGATAGTTATCTCTAAAGAAGCAATGTGATATCATCCAAAAAAAAGCAATGTTTATTTTTGAAGCTGCCTGAAATACTTTTTGGAAAGCGGGACAACATGGATAACTTCCATGGACTGGAGCCGTCTTTTATCATGACTGTACCAAGGAAGCATTTAGAACAAAATATCCACAGGTGCAGGTGTCAAAGACTCATTAGTAAAAACTCTCCAGTGATGAATATGTAAGATGAGAAATGTGTGGGTGTGCACACGCACTCATACTAACTTACTCACTCGCTCTTCCTTCCTGCATTGCTGTTCTGTTTGCCACTCCCACATCACAAGGTTCTATATCTGTGGCCATAGAGACAGGGGAAACTTACCCTGTCATTCTGATGTCTGTTTTGTACTGGGAAGTGCTCTTGGGTTTGATTTTGTTACAATGTCAAGGTCTTTAATTAGGAATTATAATTTGCTTCTGAAGTATCACCGAAGGTTGGTATTTTAAAGTTAGGAATTTCTGTATTTGAAGACTGACTTTGGGTAGGAAGTCCTCTTGGCCACAAATATTCTGTATTATGTTAGCATCTGACCAATTTCATGCAGACATCTTGCCTGCCTCTCTCTCTCAGATATATTCCTTCACCATTCTACATTTCAGTCTTTTTTACAGTTGAACTAGTAAATGTCAAGGGTTTGCTATCTCACTAATATATTGATAGTAATAATCACAAGCATTGTTGTTGAAATTATAGATTGTGTGTGAAAATCTAAGTTTCTATAGAAACCATAGATGCTTAACAGATGGATAGAGTCCTAGAGATTGTATATTTAAATCATCTATCACCTTTTTTTTTTTCCTTTGACTTTTAAGTTCCAGGGTACATGTGCAGTGTATTCAGGTTTGTTACATAGGTAAACATGTGCCATGGTGGTTTGCTGCTCCAATCAACCCATCACCTAGGTATTAAACCCAGGCTCCATTAGCTCTTCTTCCTGATGCTCTCCCTTCCCCCACCCCCACTGACAGGCCCCGTGTGTGTTGTTCCCGCCCATGTGTTCATGTGTTCTCATCATTCAGCTCCCATTTATAAGTGAGAACATTCGGAAATAACTTCCTTTTGAAAAAGGAAAAGTGAAGCCCAAAAATGAGGACGAAAGTGAATTGCCGGCCGGGTGCGGTGGCTGCTGCCTGTAATCCCAGCACTTTGGGAGGCCGAGGTGGGCAGATCACCTGGGGTCCAGAGTTCGAGACTAGCCTGGCCAACATGGTGAAACTAAAAATACAAAAATTTAATTGGGCGTAGTGGTGGGCACCTGTAATCTCAGCTACTCAGGAAGCTGAGACAGGAGAATCGCTTGAACCCAGGAGGCAGAGGTTGCAGTGAACCGAGATCGTGCCATTGCACTCCAGCCTGGGCAAGAAGAGCCAAACTCCGTCTCAAAAATAAAATAAAAATAAAAATAAAAAAGTGACTTGCCCAAGGTAATGTGGCTGCTACGTGTCAGATCCATTGACCCTAAACCAGAATCTGAATCAAAGACCAGGGCTCTCACAATCTTCCATGCTGCATTCCCTTTCTAGGGCTTCTGTTTGCTACAATTTTATGGCCCATTAATAAGCAGAAATTTATATTCAGCAATGGATATACAATTAATTGAGTAACATAGTATAAATATTGCCCAGGGAAGTATTTATAGGACAATATTTTAGAAGCTTTCATATCTATAGTTATCTAACTCTGCCAGGGCAAAGCCGATTGTTCTGACAGACCTGGCTAGGCTTACCTAGAACTGTGAAAATGGAAAGTTTAGTAACTTAAGGAGATTTCCAAATGTAAATACTGCAGTGTTTTAAATTGCTTTAAAGGTTGAGAAGATAGAATCGATGCCCTTCAGGGACTCAGCCAGTCATCATACGGATTGATGTAGAGATATTCTCTACTAGCATGCATGACGTCCACTCTGAGTGTGCGATTCCCGTCTGAGCAGACCTTTCCATGTTGCGGTCCCAACACACTTTAGGTGAAACATCACACATTCATCCTCCTGTTGCCATCCTCTCCTGCAGCAAAACCTGCCCTCAGTCTCCTCCTGTGCTGCCAACCTTCATGAATCATCATCCAGCCAATTCCATGGCCAAACCCAGAAATCTTCATTGACTTTTTCCCTTCCCTTACACATAGGCCCCTGCAATAGAATGAGTCCTAACTGTCACCTTTTCTTCATCTTTTAAAGCTCTGCTATCTCTCCATCTATCAGGGATTATTACCATTGGTCTTCTTTTTTCCATTCATCCTCTGCACAACTGACAGATTGCGTTTTCTAAGATGAACTGTCATCACATCAGTGCCCAGGTTAAGTCCTTGCACAATGCCCTGTAGCACTGGGGGCAACATTTCAAATCTTTGCTTCTCATCCCAGTGCTTCTATGACCTTGTCTCTAACAGACTTCAGCTGTTGCTGTTCCCCAACCAACAGGCAGGACTCTAGCCCTCTGGGACATTTTTGACATCTTTACCTACGTTGTGGACATTACAAACTGGAAACCTTTCTGTACATACAAAACTAAAATCATTCATTGAATGATTAGTTTTTTGTTTGGTGTTTGATTTTTACTTGAGTAAAATAGTCAAATTATCGTGAATTAGTGCTTGTAAGCTGGACCTCTGCTGTCCAAACTCATTAATGGTAGACCCTTTCATTTCTTGAATAAGAAATTGGCACATATAAACAATCTCTGAAAATATTTGCTTAATATGTCCATGGGCCTCATTGAGCTGTGTCTCTTCTTCACTTGGGAGATTTTTCACATCTGATGTTTCTGAGAGTTTTATGTTCCTGGAGCCATCAGGAAAGGGGCTCACCCATGAGAAAATGAAGTTTAAACCAGAATTTGAATTTGGATTTTTATGAGTATGGCAGAATATTGGAATTCCCATATTTTCCACTTCTTATTGGTTACAGTAAGCAAGAAGTTCACAGAAAACTGCATGTTCTCACTTGCAAATGGGAGCTAAACATTGGGTACTTAGAGACATAAAGATGGCACCAGTAGACACTGGGGACTGCTGGAGCAGGAGGGCAATGCAGCGACTCGGGGAAAGGAAGGGGAAAAACAAACTGTTGGGTACTATGCTCAGAGTTCATGAGCTCACTATGAGATCACTTGTACCCCAAACCTCAGCATCACACAGTACACCCAGGTATCAAACCTGCACATGTATTCTTCTGAATCTAAAAATAAAAGTTGGAAAAAAAACAGAAACGGGAGATGAATAATATTATGAGATATCTTTTATTATGCAGTGAAAGCATGAGTAAACACACTTCTTTTCTACAGAATCTGGCCACCTTCTAGATGACATGTATTAAAGCTACATGGCCAAATTCATACTATGAAATTTCCCTCTATTTCAACATCTCCAGGGAAATCACTAATATTGGACTTGCACAAATTATTGCATTATCTCCCATATTTATTCCCAATAACTTTAAAGACAATTATTCTGCAAGTATACAGACAATTCCTGATAAGAACATTCCTAAGTTCACTGACACATGATTGTAGGGTGATTTCTGGAAGCATCCTACAGGCAAGGGTGTGGATTCACTGTCGTGCCACTGAGTTACACTGGATGGTGAAACTCTCAACACAAGTTTCTTAACCTCATTTACTCTCCTGTATTATCTCTAAGGTTTTAGGTTCTCCCCTATACTGACTTCAGTAAACTATCATACCTAAAGGCATCCAATTAAAAATGAAATAAAATTAAAATGTCATGACGTTTTAGTAACTTTTAAGTAAGTTAAAGTATACAGATAATATAGTTTTAGGTTTCTTTTTATTTCCTGAATGATAACATCTCTCATGAGCTATGGCACTGCAATAGCCATTTACTAGTTCATGTATATCCACTAAGATTTAACATGTATTTATCAAGTATTTATATAACACTAATGACATCACTTAAAAGAGTTGAATTGGCCAGGCGCGGGGGCTCACACATCTAATCCCAGCATTTTGGGAGGTTGAGGAGGGTGGATCACCTGAGGTCAGGAGTTCAAGACCAGCCTGGGCAACATGGTGAAACCTCGTCTCTACTAAAAATACAAAAAGTTAGCTGGGCGTGGTGGCGAACACCTGTAATCCCAGCTACTCAGGAGGCTGAGGCAGGAGAATCGCTTGAACCCAGGAGGTGGAGGTTGCAGTGAGCCGAGATCACGCCATTGCACTGCAGTCTGGGCAATAAGAGCAAAACTCCATCTTAAAAAAAAAAAAAAAGAGTTGAATTTACAACATTCTCCTCCTAGGAGTTATTTTCTATCAAGCATAATATAAACAATTGCTTTGGTCATGATTTCCCATAAAAATGGTACTCCATGAAAAATGTCTGCAAAAATTATTACACATTATAAGAAATGTGTGGACAAGGGCATCAAGTAGGATGAATGATTAGAAGAAATGCAAACCATGCTAAGTACATTTCTACTGCAGGGCCTCCCTAAGTGTGTCCCACAGAGCCTCTGTCCTCCTGGAAGGTCTGAGGGAAAAAGCTCCACGTCCAAAGCATTTTAGGAAATCTGCTATATCTGGCGATTTGTTATATGCACTATAACAGTTAAGCTCTGAGTCATGAAACTTCCAAAAGAAAGACTTGCTCAGTACTGTTTAAGTGAAAATTTTATATCCACACTTAAAACACTGAATCCCTACCTTAAATTCCACCAATCCATTTAATTTCTCCACTATGAAATTGTTTCTTTTTGCTTGCCTACAGTACTTTGAGCTGACTGTTCTGTTTATTGCTTTTTCCTGATTCTCTTACTTTAAAAAAAAAAAAAAAGTAATGTGTAAACATCTTAGGCTGTTTCAGCAAATGCTAGCTCTCAAAACATGGCCAAAAGCCTAAGTGGAATTCATCTCTGCAAACAGGGAACAGTCAGGCCTCTTTCTTACTTTGGTTACTTGAGTCTGGAGCACGAAGGCCACTTGCTCTGGAATCCCTCCTGGGCCAGAACAGACAGCTTCGCTTGTATGCATTATGTCTCATAATTCAGACAGAAAAAAATTCCAGTCCACACTCCTCTGGAATCCAAATAAGACCAAATATTTCAATTTTCTGTCTTGCAGTGGAGTCCAATCTTGAAAAAGGTATTCCTTCTAGCTCTTCTCCTGACACCATCTGAGTCTGTTCTTTGCATCCCATCAAGTCACTCATGTTAACCCACTATAGTGTTGACCAGCTTTCACCAAGAGGCAGAAAACTTGAGACAGGGCAACAGCTCTGCCTCGGGGGTCAGAGAGAGGATGGAGAGGGACAAACTATGAGTGGCTTGACTCACTGTGAACCTGAAATACGGGGAAACTAACTAGAGATTTTGGAGAGTTTTCCTGAATGCCGGATCCACAAAAATGAACAATAAAAGAGTGAATAATCGGCTTTTTATGCAAACAGCCTTTGAAGCTGCACTGAAGCAATTTTCTTAGTAATATGGGAAGAAAAAATAATCAAACCAATACTCCTTATGCTCACAAAATAGAATCAGAGGAGTTAACAAAGACTTATTTATTTGAGAACCTGACTGATTTGTGCTCAGTGATCCATAATCACCCCCTCCCACCGCTAAACATTATTACACAGCACTTGAGGTTTATAAAACGGCTTTCCACCATGCTGGGGGCTACCAAGCAGCAGCTGGCACATCCTGATAAACAAATGATGGATCTGGAATCAGTCACTAATCAGATGTGATGGGCCCCCACGAGGCAGACAGTACATGCAATTAAAACCTCAGCACTGCTGATGATCTGCTGCATGACTGCTAGAATTTCCTATACTCCATGCCCCTCCACCATACCACCAGACGTTCCCCACAGCTCTAGAACACCATAGTCATTTTCATAGTTTACATTTAGCATCCAAAGAAACATATTTGTTCATCTACAACTCTCTTGAAAATAGCTTCCTAGGTTTTCTCTACCACTCATGGAAGAACAGTCACTCATCTCAGACAGGCTCTCCTCGGGTGGAAAGTGAGGTGCAAAGTGAGAGCCAAGTAAAGGCCCTCCTGCTCCGGAAGCCTGGTCAGCCCGCGGGCCAGGGTTGTCCATGAGGCGAGATAGACATGCCCCAGCACCCATTTCCTGGTAACAGACCTTACTGCCTGGGCCCTCGCCACAGCTTTGACTTTAGGAAGACATGATTTGATCCTAGAAATCATTCATTTGGGAAAACAGCTGCAACAAAAACTTAGCTTGGAACCACCAGATCTTCTTTGAATGCTTCTAACTTTAGGCTCTAGAGACATGGGACGTCACGATTTGAAACATGTGGTTCTCACCCCTAACGAGTTCATGTCAAAGACCCCGTTTGTGAAGTGGCTTTATTTCTGCACGCAGCTCTTTCCTCTCTGGCCATTTTCAAATATTACAAATTCCCACTTGCATGGATCCAACATACATAGTCCTCAGCCTTCTAACCATGGGTACCACATGAGAGATCTCTGGCAACAGACAAAGAAAACCTCTTTTTTTTTTGGCTCTTGTTTGAAGGTGGTTATCCTCCAGCCAGATCTTGTCCAGGTGAAACCTCCCCTAGGTTTCTCAACAATTATTATGTTGGTTTCTCTCTGCTTTAATCATGAGAATGTGAAACATCATTCAGTTCAAACAAGAAATTTTGGAGGGATAAAAGACATTTCTTAACAAGCGAAGCTTTGGTTGTCCTCAAATTTGATGGCATTAGAGCATGTTTTAAACGAGCATATAAATTAAATGACGTCGCATATTGTAAGTTATCCCCATTGCTGCAGAAGTACCATGGTATCAATTAGACCTCAGGGGACACACAGGCCAAATTTAAATTCTGCCTTTCATTCTTATATTGGTGCTGCCATAATAAAATATCACAGACTGGGTAGCTTAAATAACAGAAATTTATTTCTCACAGTTCTGGGGGCTGGAAATTTCCAGATGCAGATCCAGGTGGGTTCTTGTCTGGTGCGGGCTCTTGTCCTGGCTTACAGACAGCTGCCTTCTCACTGTGTCCTCACATCACAAAAAAGACAGGGAGGGCTCTGGGGTCTCTTTATCTTCTTACATAAAGGCCCCACTCCTATCAGAGAAGGGCCCTACTATTGGGAAATCATTTACACTTTATCACCTCCCTCACAGGCCCTATTTCTAAATTCTGTCACACTGGGGATTAAAGCTTCAATATACAAATTTTAGGAGGACACAATTCAGTTCCTAGCACATCTTAACAGTTGTGTGACTTTGGGCAACTTATATATCACCTCTTAGCCTTGTTTTCTGATTTGTAAAATGTACATTATATTGATTTCATAGTGTTACTGTAAGGCTTAAATGATTTAATATAAGTAAAAAAGCTCCTGGAAAATCCTGGAAACTTTTAGGTCCTAAAAAATAAATTGTAGCTATTACTATGTCCCTTGTAACCTTATGAGGATGTTGGTTAATCCTTCCCTCAAAACAATGCTTGTACAGAGCCACGTTCTACTCCAAGGGCATCGTCTACTCAAGCGCTGTAGGATGCTCTGCAGCCTGTCCCAGAGACACAGGCCCTCCTGTGCTAGCCCTGGGAGAACTCTAGCTGTGAGCACTCACATCCTCAGCACGGCAGCCTCCTGGCTCCCATCCTCCACTGACAAGATCCCAAGAGATCGGAGTCTGCTTCAATCCTACTGTCTCCTGACCCCACTCTGTCAACATCTGTACTCCCCTAAAAGTCCAATTAGTTATTCCTAAGGAAATGAAAAAGTGCACCAATCTGCTGGAAAAAAAGTAAGAGATAATAGATAAGTCTCATTATGTGTTTAACAGAATATTGTTCAAGAATCTCAAGTGAGAAATGTCTCACATCCATAGAGCGTTTTGCCTTTTATGGTTGTGTGCTCCCAGCATGTACTTACGTTACTGAGGTTATAAGCCCTGCCTCTGCCTCCTAATTCACACAAGCTGGCATTAGATGGGGGGATAGGGAAGACAGCCTTCAGGATCTTCAGTCCTCTGTCCACCTAGCTAGAGTGAACTCAATACTTGGGCCAGACCAGTCCATTTGGGACTTGCACATCTGGACTGGATAGCATTGACTTCCCTTCGAATTGCTTCCACTGAGCTGCATGTGACACTATCCCATCAATGTACAGGGAAGAAAGTTATAGGCAGATGTTTGAACTTTATGTTTGTATTTTCTGTAAGGATTTGAAAAAATTTTTCATTATATCATAAGGACTAATGGAAAAATTTCTCTCAGGTCTCAAAATAAGAAATAAATATGCTCCTCCTAGGCAACACATCTTTATTTTTATTATCAGCATCGTGGATTGTGCGATCGATTAGATTTCCACCCCCTCGGCTACTGGAAAATTCAAAATGAAATTTGTATTCCATCTCTGGTAAGTAAGTATTTGGAAAGCATTTGGAGGCATAACCTTGCCATTCAATATATCTTTTTTCCTTCTTCCTCTCAAATCTCATAACTTTAAAATTTTTCCCTCACAAAATGCAAGTGATTCCCTGGAGACTGTGAATCCAGCAAGTGCCATGACTGATCAGACGGCCTGAGTCCATGTCCAGAACTCTCCCCATGACCTCCCCCGGCCTTCAGGGATTCCAAGGCAAAACTCAAAGTGAAAGATCCCTCTTCTGTTTTAAGCTAATAAGGGGGGACCCAAAAGTCCTTCACATGTTCTGGGGACACTTACACTATTGCCTGACACAGTAGGCACATCATCGAGGTGACTTGTTATTGGTTTCCTTGCATTTAATACCAGGTTTTGCAAAAGATAGACACAATTTTCAGCAATTACTCTAAGAATGTCTAAATTTAATTAAGTTCTATTCCTCAAGCCAATATCCAAAATGTTTGCATGGTTCATTGAGTCTCACAGTGCTCTGGTTATTTAAATATTCCCTCATTGAATATCACAGTTGCAATTCTTAATTTAAAGTCTGCACATCTCTATGGAATATGTTTAATAAAAATGTTTGAAAAGAACTGGGTCATTTTGGTTAAGGTTCTCAACTCACTTCAATAGTTGCCACATATGATCATCTGTAAAGTCAATTTTTAATGTCACACAAATCAAATAAGTTAAACTTCAAAGACTAAATTTCAAGCATTTAGTGACTATATACTTCAGTAATTTGTTGTGCACACATTCTCATGATTTTTGACATTTTGTTCAAGGGTAGGAAAAAGGTGGTGTCAAACTCTGATCTAATTGTGACACATCAAGTGAGGATGCTCTCTGAGAAGAATATATGATACAACTTACTAAAGAAACCAAACCAATCTACATATATCTACAACTAAACAGTGGTTTGGTTTCTTTTGTAATGTATCTATATTCTTTGCATACAAAAAACCTAAAAGATGTTTTCTAGGCCTCAAGAAAGATTTTGTATAAATCCATGCACACCTAGGTATAGATTTTATTTATGTATTTATTTATTGAGATGGAGTCTTGCTCTGTTGCCCAGGCTGGAGTGCAGTGGGGAGATCTCAGCTCATTGAAACCTCCGCCTCTGGAGTTTAAGCAATTCTCCTGCCTCAGCCTCTGGAGTAGCTGGGATTACCGGCACCTGCCACATGCCTCACTAATTTTCATAGTTTTTTTTTTTTTTTTTCAGAGACAGAGTTTCACCATGTTGGCCAGACTGGTTTTGAACTCGCTACCTCAAGTGATCTGCCCACTTCTGCCTCCCAAAGTACTGGGATTACAGGCCTGAGCCACCATGCCCAGTCCACACTTAAGTATAGATTTTAAATATCATTTCACTATAAGTCACAGACCAAAAATTTAAGTGTAAAAATATTAATGCAAACCATCAGCCTACACATTTATCTCTTAGTTCATGTTAGTAGAAAAAAATTCAATTTGGTTTTACAAATATGAATACAATTATTGATTGAATGTATCTGCCTAAAATATTCTATCCAAATTAAATTTGATGACGTGATGCCATATGGAATAATCTGAGAACAGCAACACAGACTTCTGTCTGAACTCAGAATGAAAACAAATTAACTAGCAAACTCCCTTTCTCTGGCTTCTATTCGTTATCATTTGCAAATTATGATTTAATGCCTAGGAATCAATAACCAGAAAATTGTATTTTCTTCTAAAGCAATTTAATTTATCATTGTTTGTTTTTATAAGAAATTTAGTCATGATACCATGACTTTTTGTTTCATACAATTAAAAAAATGGTCGTTATAACAAATTCGAAAAATATATAAAGAAGAAGCAAAAGGTTCAAAGAGAGATAGCTAATGCCAATAGTTTATAATTTCCTTCCAGTATCAATCAATCCATCAATCATACATTTTACTTATAAATTAAATTGCTTTAACACAATGCTGCCAAACCCTAAAGTGCACGTGGACGCAACACAAGTTGCCACACCACTTTTTCAGTAATTCTCCACTGAGCCCCTTCTGTAATTTTCCATTTCTTCATAGGCTCCAAGTTTCTTTTTTGTTCTTCCTTTTTGTTCCCTCTCTGTCCTCCTTTTAAAAACCTCAGCCACCTTGGTCTTAGTTGAAGTTGAGCTCAGTTTATACTGGATTGTCTCCCTTACTGCAGCTGTCTGAATACAATCCGTCTTGCCCTCTTTAACAAGTGTTCAGTCCTGATTCTCTTTAAAAATTACTGACCCTGGTCATCCCAGCCCCCACCATGCATGTAAGAAAATTTGCACCCAAGCCCACATGTGTCACTAGCTTAAATACTGAGAAAGAAAAGAAACTTCATCTGAGGAATGTGAGCCCCCTTTAATTATCAGGACTAATTACATCAGTCACCTCTCATTCCTCCTTGAACTAA
The DNA here is from genome assembly GCF_029289425.2 of Pan paniscus. NCBI lineage: Eukaryota > Metazoa > Chordata > Mammalia > Primates > Hominidae > Pan > Pan paniscus. The sequence goes on along the minus strand of NC_073255.2, from coordinate 54,711,878 downwards.
ATAATTACTGCTTGAAGCCACTTGCTAGGTGGGCTCTGGACTAACTGATGTCCAGTAGCCATAAAATGCCATACGCTGGACACTATGTCCTCTACCCTATAGTTCAACAATGAATAGCCAATCACTGACCAATGTTACCGCTATAAACCAGTGAGAATTCTAGGCAAACAACTTTGTATCAGGGCACTCTTTGTCCCCATTTGCCTTTAAGAACCTGTCTGTAACAAAGGAGCGCTCCCCAAGGCAACTTGGAATTGTGTCCTAAGCTGCTGTGTTCAACCTTGACCCAAATACACTCTCTATATTAATTTTTCCTCAGCTTCTATCTTTAGGTTGACAATATCTCCCCCATCCTGGCCTCCACCACCACCACACACAGTTTAGATTAACAACTGTATGCAGAGGGTGGCTCCAGGTCTTCTGACTCACAAGCATTTACAGCCAAATTTCCTGTCTCCATGTGAGATCACGACTCCAATCCTTGGGGCCTCCAGCCAGTCCCAAACACCCAGAATCACATGGCATTGCCTGTCTGATATTACTCTGGGATTTGCTTCTTACTTGATTTCTAGCACCTGGGGAATTTTATTTTTTCCAAACTAAGCTAGATATTTTAAAGGCAAATATATTCAGCATTTACTCGGCATTTCGTGTTTGCAGTAGGAAGGATTCATGAACCTCAGCTCCATCTGCCACGTGACCAGAAACCCTATTTTCTACTGATAATTCAGCATATAATACAGACTGACACTCAGTAGGACTAACATATCTGTGGAATAATCCCCACTTGCTCATTCACTTGTTGCATGAATATATATTTACATAATTGGAGTCCTACTTTGATAGTTTTGTATCTTGTTTCCAGCATGGACTTCTTAATGTATGATGAAAGCTCTCTGCCTAGATTCATTTTCCATATAATTGAACTATTTGATTCCCACAGAGTCCCCGGGAAATGAATTAGCCACTGGGGATAATGAATAGAGGACAAGAGAACATGCCAATGAACTGCATCAGGTCAACCTTGAAGTTTGCCTCAAGGCCCACATAACCCACACGGTGATATTCAGCTAACCAGAACAGCCCTGCGCACAGATCAGAGAGGATTGTGGTGGAAAATAGAAGGGCTCCTTTACTCCCAAGTCTACCCATCAGCCTAGAAACCAGTAGAATCATTATCACTGCTGGTTTTGCTCAGCCAATACGCTTCCCATGGTATGAGATCAACTTTATGACTTCTGGATGTGATGATCCACAAGCCACCTCTGAAATTAACAGCTAAGCTGATGATCCTGCAAAACTTTATCTGCTTTGGTTGCTTTTAGTTCCTTTTTTCTAGTTGATCTTGAAACCTATATAGCTAAAAGTCATGAGCTAAACCATATATAACTAAATTCCCACTGCCTGACTTATAGATAGAATCTATAAGTTACGATGGTAAGTTGCTTACGTTGTTTTTCAGGAACTTGGGGTCAACTCTTGTCTGGTTCAAGCCATCTGAGACCACTGACCCTCCAACTGGACAGGGTTGATTCCCTGCAGCAATGTTCAATGAGTGATCTTCTAACATTAGAGGGACAAAAATATCACTCTCAGATGATGTTAATGATGCCATTTTGTGAAGATGTATCCCATAAAGAGCCATGAAGCTTGACTACATTTGCATGGACCAGTGATTACCTCATTTTTCCTCACTCCCAATCACCTTTCCTAATGCCTTGGACCACCTTGCTCCTCTCTCTCATAAATATCTGTAAGACCCCATCTTCAGGGAGGTGGATTTGAGAGGTGTTCTCCCACTTCCTTGTTTGGCTGCTTTGTGAATAAAATCTTTTCTCTACTGCAAAACTTGTTATCTCAGTGATTGGCTTATTGTGCAAGGGGCAGAACATGCTGGCTCATTATCACTTCCACATTCATCTTTCTGGCCTGGATCCCATCTCTGAATTCCAAACTCCAAATCTCTACTTGAAGAAGTTACTCAGACTTCTAATAGACTTATCAACTTATCACAGACAAAACTGAACTCTGCATCTCCCTCCACTACCTCCTGTTAAGCCCACATTCTTCTCTGTGTCAATAAACATCAATCCCATTCATTTAGTTGCTGACACTAAACTCCTTGCAGTTAACCTGGAAACCTTCCTTTCTCTCATGCCCAAATGCAATGCATCAGCACGTCTTATTAGCCTAACCTTCATAGTATCCTTTGATCTTTAGCCCTTACTCTGGTCATTTTGACTTCTGGACTTTTCACATTTCCAACTCAGGATGTACAGGGCTTATAGCTGCAATTCTGGAAGTGTACTTCTCCAGAGAAGACTTTTAGACTGTGATCTCCTTGGAGCAGGGTTGATTTCTGATCCATACTTTTAACCTTAGAGCCTAGTGAAGTGCCTGGAGGTACTTGGCAAATGACCAAAGAAAGCTAAATGACAACTGGACAGAGCACATTGCCAAGAAGTGAATATAGCTTGACAAAGTCTTGGCAATGTAGAATTTTACCTGAATGTTGTTAAACACAGTTGATGAGAGGCTGTTGGCTTGGACCAGCCTCCTGCACTAGGCCCCAGCAGACCAGACCAGACCAGAATAGACAGACTTGTGCTAAGTGCCATGGAACCAAACAGAAGTTTGAAATGGGTCAGTTTTCCTAAAAAACAGGAGATTTCAGTCAACCTGGTTCAGCACAATAAGGAAGTTCCCTCTGTTTTAACCCTGTAAGGAAAGTAACTTTCAAATGACCAATACACTTTTTGTTCCCTGTTTCTGCTTCCTTAAGTCCTTTCTGCCTATAAAGCCAACCTCCTCTGATCAGCTCATAGGAACCTCATTCTATTTCTCAGAAAATAGAGAATAGAATTCTCTATTTCTCAGAAAACAGAATGAGGTTCTATTTCTCAGCAAATTCTGTTTCTCAGAAAATAGAATGAGGTGATGCTCAATTCTAGAATAGCAAATAAAAGCCAATTAGATCTTTAAACAAAATTTCTTATAATTTTGTCTTTTGATGTGGTAAAGGAATATCCCACTCTTTTGTATCCCTAAAAACAGCTTACAGCAAAGACTCACCCCTCTCATATGATTTAGATGTGTGGATGCCCCCTTGTTCCCTGTGAAAAAGACAAAGACCTTGCAAATTCCCATTTTTCTGCCTCATAAATAATTAGCTGAACTGCTTTGTCCCCACTGATCAACTGAACAAAATGCTTGTTAACCTTCCTCCAGGGACCCCTCAGCCTGAGCAGCCGATGCCCCTCCTGAGAACAGGCTGGCCTCAGGGAAAATATTATCTGACGATGCTACTTTTTCATCTCAATTCCCCATGCCTGGTTCTTTCTAGCCTTGTTGACTCCTGTCTGTGAAAGAAAGAAACTCTTTTTGCCTAAGTTCTGGAGTTGCTTAAAGATCTTCTGTTCTTCCATTTACAATAGTCTTTTATTATTGTAAAAATCCTTTTGAATAAAAGTCTCTTCTTGCTAAGTTTGGGTTTATGTTTTTATTTTGCGGTTGATCACCTTGTTGACAGAACTGAATGCTTCTTATCACTGCCAGAGTCAGGAACTCTTCTCATTGTAGCTAAAACATGGCCAATGAGCCTTTGCCCTCCCACCTCCAGTACCTGGAAATTGTTGCTTCCTTAGTGTCTGTTTCACTGGGGGTAGCCCTCAGTACGAGGAGTGTCTCCTTACACTGAGTGAAACTCTGCCACCTGTATATTCTACCCATGTGCGCCCTATCATGCTATGCAGAATAAATCTACTTCCTTTTCCACAAAATAAGCACTCAAGTATCGTAATATTTCTCCCCTGAAGTCCCTACATGTTCTCCAGGTTAATAAATATGTTTGTTACAGCATTCCTGAATTCTAGTGTTCAGAGAGCATGTAATAGTCCTTTTTACAGTTGCTTGAGAAAAAATAAAAAATTCAAATTACTGACAGTCTAAAACACAGGGTTTAACATTTCAAAAAACAAAATCCGCATCAAAATAATGAGAATGACTTCAAAAAGCAATGAGAAATTTACAAAAGAAGATAGCCACCACCATAAGCCCTTAGGAGAAGAGCAAGTGGCTGGAGATGGGCACCCTCAACTTGGAGCCACAGGGAGCTTCTGGAGGTGTTTTGTCACTTCTTCAGCCAAAGCCAAAGAAGAGTGATTACCACCTTAGATGCAGACAAGCATGTGGCACTGTATTGGGCTTGCTAAAACAGTCATGTCTGGGTGGAGGCTGGGTAATTAACAAACTTTCCAGAAGGTATGAACAACTGAATAGAAAGAAATAGTGTGGCACTATTCACAATAGCAAAGACTTGGAACCAACCCAAATGTCCATCAATGATAGACTGGATTAAGAAAATGTGGCACATATACACCATGGAATACTATGCAGCCATAAAAAAGGATGAGTTCATGTCCTTTGCAGGGACATGGATGAAGCTGGAAATCATCATTCTCAGCAAACTATCGCAAGGACAAAAAACCAAACACCACATGTTCTCACTCATAGGTGGGAATTGAACAATGAGAACACTTGGACACAGGAAGGGGAACATCACACACCAGGGCCTGTCGTGGGGTGAGGGGAGGGGGGAGGGATAGCATTAGGAGACATACCTAATGTAAATGACAAGTTAATGGGTGCAGCACACCAACATGGCACAAGTATACATATGTAACAAACTTGCACATTGTGCACATGTACCCTAGAACTTAAAGTATAATAATAATAAAAAAGAGAAAAACTGAAAGAGTAGCGTTAAATAAAACTAGCCCAGGAAAATTACCATCAGACTGTGGACAGGAATAACAATAATAATACAAGGTGAATTAACAAATTTTGAAATCAAATCCCAGCAGTACAACATGTGATAAAGTCTAGATACCAGAGAAACCAGAGACTTCTGACAACAGAGAGCCCTCATCACCCCCTAGTGAAGAGCAAATTCTTAAGGAAACAACTTCTGTTCCAGGACTCCTACTTGTTAAATATTTTTTTTTTCAAATTTTAAAGATTAATAAAAGATTCTACAACTTGCCAAGGACAAAAAGGATAATGCCTAAGATTTCTTCCTGGAGACTTTGAAAAGGAAGAGAACCACAGGGAAGAGCTGAACAGTCAAAAGAAAAAAGCAAGTTTCCACTACAAGTACTACATTCAGTTATGTTGACTTTTCTTTTGAAGGAAGAAAAATATAGAGTAGTTGGAAGACATGAAAAAGAAAATCTGTAAACACAGTCCCATGGCTGTAAAAAATCTTCCTAAGCAGCAATAGAGATCTGAGAACGACTGAAAAAATTACAATAACCCAAAAGATAGTTAATGACACACAAATCAATCAACGTGAAGTTCTGCTTCCAGGTAGCAGATAAAGAGTCTCCAGAGATGGCCATTCCCATCCTAACAGAAAGAGCTGGATAAACTGTGAAACCACAGGCTCTTGTTGTAATTGTTGTTTGTTTAATGTATTTACTCATTAGAGAGCTGAAGATGCAAAGAGATCCAGGTGGACTAAATGCAGAAAGGCATAACACAGCTTGCATTCCTCACTGGCAATGTGAAGGGAGAGGAAGAAGGCTGTTTAGGCAGGGCTAAGGAGAAAGGAGACAATGGGATCACAAACTTCAAAGGGCATGTGTAGGCTGGCGTGATGCGTTAGACTCCAGAAGAGCACCAGCCATGGAATGAGTCTGCAGCCAAACATCAGCCCTTTCCCATGAGCTTCAACAAATGAACAGGGATATTAGGGGAAGGGCACGAATGCCCAGATACCCTGCCAGGCTGCCAGAATCTTAACTGGGGGTGCTATGGATGCCTCCATGGGACACAGAGGAGAGAGAGGCCACTGAAGAACTGGGACTCATGAGCAAAGCTGGAGAACAAGGAACTCCCTAGAAACCCAAAACTCTGGCAGGTTGTAAATGGGGAGAGACTCTAAGAGTTCAGAAAGCTGGTCACTGGGATATTATTTTCTAAAAAACCTCAAGTCACATTGGCGTTCAGATTCTAAGCACTGCTAAAGAGAAATCCTGATACAGCCTTGCAAACATTTTAAGCCAGTGAAGAATTGTTTTAAAATATAGTGTATTAACAGAAAGTTGAGGTACAATAAGGCCAACAGATCAGGAGACAACTCTCATTGCAAGATAGTTCATTACTCATAGGTCCCAATAGAAGAGGGACACCACCCTCAGGGGACCACTGGGAAGCGGCAGGGTTAGCCATGAGGCAGAGAGAGTGAGAGGAGCTGTGGGCAAGAGCCTTGGTGTGGGTTCCGTGGGAAGGAATTGGTAGAGCAGAGCAAGCAGGCTTAGCATTGACTAGTCTGAATCATTTCAGTGGGCTGTGGGGCACCCGGGCTATCCCTGGGACCTGGCCCTAGGTGAGTATTAGGGCAGGGTACAGTGGCCCAGAGTGTAAGAGCCTGCTTACAGGACAACCAGGAGGTGGTTGAGGGAGTGGGCTCTGGATTGGTTGCTTATATTTGAAAAGCCTGCTCTCTGTCAAGTTGTTTACAACCTCTCAGAACTGATTAACCGTGAGAGAGGCCATCCGTCTAGCAGCAGTGAGGCTCCAGATGTCAAAGTATCAGAATACAAAAAATAAAAGACATGGTAAATACAGAACTAAGTCTAACTACGCAGCAGCACAGCCCAGACCCAGCTCAACACACACAGGATACCACCACACCCCACTAGAATGGACAATTTTAGAAAGACTGACAATACTGAGTGTTGGTGAGGATGTTTAGCAACTAGAACACTCACATATTGCTGGTAGGAGTGTAAAATAGTACAAACCCTTTGAAAATTAGTAATTTCTTGTAACTTTTCACATTGACCTACCCCATGACCCACTCTTTAGTGTTTACTTGCAAGCCATAGAAGTGTATGTCCACAAAAATCCTGGTGCAAAATATTCATAGCACTTTATTCATTATAGTTCCAAACTGAAAAGGAACCAAAGATCCATAAGGAAAAGAATGCACTTACAAATTATGGTTTATTTGTACAACGGAATACTACTCAGCCAAAAAAGGAACCAAAATACAAATAGGCACAGCACGGATGAAACTCAAAAATATTATGCTGACTGAAAGAAGCCAGATATAAAACATCTCATGTAAGATTCTGCTTACATGATGTCTCTGAACAAGCGGAAATAATCTAGAGAAAGAAACTGGAAGTAGGTATTTCTGGCAGGTAGGGTGGGATGGGAATTACATGGTAATGTGCATGAGGGCACATTCTGGGATGATGGCTGGTGGAAGTATGTAACTATCAATACTTAACTGAATGATCAAGATTTGTGCATTTTATTGTATGTAAACCGTGTCTCAATAAAAGACTTGATCAGAATATATAAGAAAGCAAAATGCATTCTGAAAAAACAAAGACCAGTAAGTATTGCATTTTACAGTAAAATACTAAATGGTAAGATATAATGGGGTGTCCAGAGAAGGCTATACTAATGCCCAATTTAGAGAAGTCCCCTAAAAAAGAGGTGAGACATGAAATAAACAGGCCATTATTAAGAGGAGCCTTAGAATTGCTCTTGTACCTGGTGGACCTTTTAAATGGTGATTATTATTAATACAATATAACTGTAAGAATGGTAGAAAATAATGGCATAATAAATCCTAGAAAATGAATTTAATAACATGCAATTACCTCCCATCCAATACAAAGAAAAATAAAAAGTTATTGTTTTATACAACATAGAAATAAAAAGAGACAACAAAGGCTAGTTACAATATTGAACATATTGGAGAATGGGGTCCTATACAAATAAAATACCAAAATGGGCTGGACTTTTCTATAAAAAAGAAGGCACTTCCTGGAATTAATATGAATTTAAAAAAATTTTAAAGTATGTCAAACAACTTTGCTAACTATACAATAACACTTAAAGTCAAAATGCATTATATAAATACTAAAAAATGGGCACAGCTTCACTCTACTAGCATGAGTATAAAAATGTCAGAATTGACAATAAAAACTCGAGAATACAGAAAAGTACTTAAAATCTAAACATACAAATATGTGAGTCCTATTCATAAGCACAACTGCAATATGACATAACTAACTGTATTAACAGAATATACAAAATCATACAAAGCAAGAAATAATTTTAAAACTTCAAAATTGTAATAAGCATATGTCAAAACTTGGGAATATTATGAAAATGAAATGTGTATTCTTATGTATAAGTGTATATAAGCAATTAATAAAACAATTATGAATAAACCATTTTTTCCTGACTTGGAATACTGAACATGCTAAAGATAAAAATTTTGCCTAAGAAAATACACCAAATTCATATAATCATAAATTTATCATAAGGCATAAATGATACATGGTACTTGCTAGGAAAAAAAAGTATATTTATATAGTCCACCCATCAGGGGCCAGAGTCTGTTAAACGACTTAGTTATCTTTTGTGATAATATTTTCAAACATTTGAAACATCAGTTAAACATATAAGAAATCTATTAAAAACCTTTTAAATGAAACCACCAAAAATTTCCTACCAGATTTGTAGTATACAACAAGACATTAATATTTAAAAGTATTACTGGTTTTGACATGTAGTATTTATTTTGTTTCTAAACAGCACATAATTTTAGTATGATTTCTTCTTTAAGCAAAAATGATTAAGACAATATTTTTTTCTACTGAAATTTTTTAGGACATACATTTGTGCACTTCTAAAGACTCTGGCTTGTTCATCTGCAATGCTATAGTTAGAACCACACCTGTATATAACAGGGTCTTGACTGAAAATTATTGAATGACTGTCTGTGAGTCTCACCTTTTTCAGTCCACTAGTTTTTTTGAGGGACCTAATGCATGATCCTTTTTTAAAAAATGTTCTAAGATGTTTTAAAGGAGATTATTCTTTTTTGGATACAAAATTTTATATGTGAAAATAACTCACTTGTTAAAGATTTCTTGTGTCTTCATTTTCTTGGAGACTAAAAGTGGAAGACTTCTGGTAATGGTGATGGCGTCACTGAAAAACTGTCCCCCAGATAGCAGTGATGAAAACCAGACAGAAGGAATAATTATTGGAAGGTATCAGAAAGCCACCAAAAGCAGGCAGAAAACCTAGCAGAGTTTACTCTAAACAGACGATTACAACAAAGGGTAAGAATCATGAGTTTGTGGCTTTTTTGCCTGTGGTGGGTTTTTGTCAACCCTTTCTTTCTACTGGAGTCACAGGAAATCACAGTCTTACTGCCTCAAGGACAGAGTCAGATTTGGCAGAACAGTTGCAAATATGGGGGTGGTGGGGATCACTGAAGTAAGAAAGCCAAAGGAAGGGTAAGACTCCAAATCAGTACAAACTGCCTGTAACTCTGGCCAACCGAGGAATAAGCATGTACAGTGAGGAGTCTGAGGAGGTGGCCCGAAAGTAGGTGTAAATGTGAGAAGAGTCTATCATTAAAGGACAAAAGTGCATTAAGAAACATCAGTTTCTTGTTGCTGTTTTGATTGTACAACTTTCCCAACTCACCTGCAGTTCAGGTAATAGAAAGCAAAGCCTTACAGCTGGGATTAGTAGAGCAGCTGGGAAGTGAGGAGGAGCACATGGAAGCAAGGAAACAGAAAATGGCTGGGCCCAAAATGCCAGCATAAACTGCACAAGTACTTTGCTTGACCACTAACCTTCACAGGCACAGTGAATTCTGAAGAGGTCCAGGCCAATTTAGAAGCAGCTGTAAGCAAAAAGAACTAGGCAAATAATAGAGGAAATCTATATCCACACTGTGGTTCCAGGCAGGAGTAGAAAACCATCAATCCTCAGAAGAAACAACAACAGAACCCAGAGTTGCTGCAATGTATCAACAAAATGTATGCCCCATACTGAGGGAGAAAAAACTAAAGAAATGGACTCCAAGAGAGCCTAGATGTTGTGCTCTGTAGACAAAGCCTTCAAAGTAGCTATTAAGGGATGTTTAAAGATTTTAAGGAAAATGTGATCTTAATGAGTCTTAATGAGTGAGAGATAATCAACATGAAGAAATGAAAACTATAAAAATGATTTTATGGAATTTCTAGAATTGAAAAGTACAATAACTGAAATGAAAAACTCATTAAATTAACTCAACAGATGATTATAGAGGGCAGAAGACAGAATTAATCAACTTGAAGATAAACCAGTATAAATTATCCAATGTAAAGAACAGAAAGAAAAAAAGATACAGGGAAAATAAACAAATCCTTAAAGACCTGTGGGATAAAATAAGAAGTTTTCATATGTATAATTTGGGCTTAGGAAGAGGAGGAAAGAGAAAAAGAAACAGAAAAATAACTCAGTAAATAATGAATGAAAATTTCACAGATTTGGAGAATTTTGCAAGGTAGGAAATACAAGATTAATAAAAATCGAATATATTTCTATACTGAAGGAACAAACAACTGGAAATTGAAATTAAATTTAAACATTTCCATTCAATATTAAGAATAACAAAAGATATGCAAAACCTGTATAATAAAAACCATAAATATTATTGAGAGAAATTTTAAAATATCTAAATAAATGAAGAGATATGCCATGTTTGTAGACTGAAAAACTCAATCTGGTTAAGATGTCTGTTTTTCCAAAATTAATCTGTAAATTAAATGCAAACTCAACCAAAATCAAAACAGGGTTTTTGTAGAACCTGACAAGCTAAATTTAAAATATGCTGAAAATGCAAAGGCTAAGGGAATTTTAAAAAATAAAGTTGGACACCTTATAGTACTTAATTTCAAGGTTTACAATAATTCTAGAGAAGAGTCTGACATTGGCATAAGGATTAACTTATAGATCAATGGAAAAGAATAAATGGTTCGGAAAAAGGTCCCCACATATGGTGAATTGATTTTTGACCAAAAAAAGTCAAGATAATTCAATAGGAAAAAGGTAATCTTTTCAAAAAATGGTACTGAAACAACTAGATATCAATATGAGCAAAAGCAAACATCAACTCTTATCTCCCTCCATGTACAAAAAGGTACATGGAGATAACATCAACTCTTATCTCCCTCCATGTACCCAGAAAATAAATCTGAGAGCTAAAATTACAAATTTCTGGAAGACAATGTAAGAGAAACTTGTGACCTTGGATTAGGCAAATATTTCATAGACAGGACCAAAAAGTAAGCCATAAAAGAAAAATTGAGAAACTGAACTTTATCAAAATTAAAAACTTCTGCTCTTCTTAAAAGATATCATTAAAAATGAAAAGGCAAGCCACAGACTGAGGGAAAATGCCATATACACATATACTAGATGAAGGATTTGTATTAACTTTTTCAAGTCAATAACAAGAAATATGACAGAATAACAATAACAATAAAAAGAATAACAATAAAGAATGAGCCAAAGATTTGAACAGGCACTTCAAAAATAGGACATAAAAATGGCTATCAACAACATGAAAAGATGCTCATCACTGGTGGTTATGGAAATGCACATTAAGGTGCACTAGATCTCTTAGACCTTCTAAAATTAATCTCTGTCAGTACCAAGGCAACCAAGGCAATATCAGTGTAATATCACATTTCACAAGTGCTGTTTTGACCTACATTTGATGTCATGGCTGAAAACTTTCAATTCCTTTATGCAGGCAGTTTGCTAAGCCACCACCACATCTACTTCCCTTACTAGGCACTAACACTGCTGAATTATAATAAACACATACCCAACTGCCGGGGGCCCCAGGATATTTAGGGCCCAGGAATGGACCTTCTTATTTGGAATTATTCAAAATGCCCAATGTCCAGGGATCCCAGCTAGCTCCACCAAGCTCACTCCACCCCGCTTGCCATACAGAAGATTATATTTTCCTTTAAATCTTTAAACATACCCTAATAGCTACTTTGAAGCCTTTCTCTGCAGAGTCCAACATCTAGACTCTCTCAGAGTCAGTCTCTTTAGTCTTTTTTCCTTCCGTATGGGGAGTACATTTCGTGGTTGTATAATTCCAGCTTGCTGTTACCCTGTCCCTGGATGCAGCCCACTGTGTAGCCCAAGTGGCAGCCTCTTCTCTTTCAAAGCTGTAACCAAGAGTTCTGTCTTTCATCTGTCCAAGTGTCCTTGTGTGATATCCTACCATTCAGAGAACCCATACTTGTAACTATTATCATGTAATTATAAAACAAACTGGAGCACTCATGCACTCCTGAAGGGAATGCTCAACAGAACAGCCACTTTGGAAAACTGTTTGACAGTTTCTTACGAAGTAAAACACATCCACTCACTCCCACAGTTCCATTCCCGGGAAGCTACCCAAGACAAATATAAACATATTTCTACACAAGGGCTTATCCATGAAAGCTCACAGGAGCATTATTCATACTAATCAGAAGCTTAAAATCTCAAATCTCCACCAAGTAGTAAATGAATGAAGTGTGCTGTGTCTATACAAGCGAGCACTGCTCAACAGTAAAAAGGAAGGGACTGATACAGGCAACAACATAGGTGAGCCTCAAAAACATCACCAAGTGAAAGAAGCCAGACACAAAGACTCACACTCCATGATTCTCAACTGAAATTCTGTAAAGCACAGGTTAAAAATAACCACAGTGATAATCCGAGCACTTTGGGAGGACAAGGCAGGCAGATCGCTTGAAGCCAGGAGTTTGAGACCAGCCTGGCTAACATGGTGAAATCCTGTCTCTACTAAAAATACAAAAACTAGCTGGGTGTGGTGGTGGGTGACCGTAATCCCAGCTACTCAGGAGGCTGAGGCAGGAGAATCAAATCGCTTGACTCCTGGAGGCAGAGGTTGCAGTGAGCTGAGATCCTGGCCCTGCACTCCAGCCTGGGCAACAGAGTAAGACTCCGTCTCAAACAAAAAACAAAAAACAAAAACCCACAGTGAGACAAAGCCGAGCACCAGCTGCTTGGGGCCAGGGCTGGGGAGAAAGGTGAGAAATAAACTGCACCTTTAAAAGGCAGGCTTTTAATTATATGTGAGGTCTACCTCAGTAAGCATGATTTATAAAAGAAGAAACTAAAAACACTACGTGATTGATATATGACAGGGCATAACTGCATTAACAATGGCAACTTTCTAAAACTTCAAAAGCTAGAGTTTTTTTTTTTTTTTACTTCGTTGAATACTGTAATGAAAGATTTCTAGTTGGAAAGAAATATGCAGCCAAAATAAAGAGAATTCAATTTTTTTAATGTCAAAAACTGTTAGGAATTTAGATTGACTTTAAAGTAGGTCTTCCAAAGTTCAACCATTCCTAGAGAAATTCCAACTGATGAAAGAGAAAGCACTACTGCCACGCTGAGAATTTTTTTATATTCATAAAAAGATGGGTTTATAAGAATATTTTTAAATTTTGACAATTATAGCTTCTATATTTATTTCTAGAATGTCACAGCTTGTTTAGATGCAATTATGAATATGTGCAACACAATCAAATTCAAGGGGACTTGTACTCTGTTGGTTTCTTAAGTTAAATCATGGTTTTTATGACACTCTGCTCCTGCCAAAATTTATCCAAAGTATGAGTCAAAAAATAATTGTACTTTTAACACTGAATTCTTTAAATAAATTTAAAATACAATTTGCAATAGCATTAGATGTTTTAACTCACAAAATCAACTTCCAAAAGCTTTTTTTTTCATCCAAGAATAGATTTGTTTTTAATTACTAACTTTGAAAATTACGGAATTGTTTTTCTACTTGAAGCATGTAAGACACTGATATAAAACTGACATTATTTAATGTTTTGCTGCTTTTTTCTTGTGCTATTGGAGTCAATATAGTAGCAGGATTTGTTTTACTTTTTGCACAACTATTAGAAAATTGCAGTTGAAAATGAGTCATGTTAATCTAGGGTAAAATTCTCATCTGCTACCAATGAGCATTCATGGTTCAGAGAGTGACAAGTAAATATTCCTTCTACTGCCAAGTGTGTTACATCATTGTCTTGAGATCCTCTTCTTACTGTAACTATTAACTTTTGAACGAGAGGCTGATGTTTCTTCAGCAAATTTATGTTTTCCATTTTGTTTGTATCTGGTCAGTGAGTTTACTGCAGCCTCCAACAATGACTGGGCAAACTGTGCATATTAAACACTCATCAATATCCTTGCAAAAGCAAAAATCAATATTAAAAGTTGGCTAAATGTCCTCTTTCCCTCCCTGCTTCCTTCCTCATTGCTAATGAAAGGATTAGTTGCAAAATGGAAAAGTTCGTAGAATGAGTTAGTTACTTTTGTTGTGATAATATTGGCTAACATGAAAACAAGCCCTTCGTTCAGCATCCTGGGCGGAGAGGGCTGGGCAGCTCATCTCCAGACTGTAGTTCCATAGGTGGTGCAGGCTGAAGGACAGCTCTTACCTGACCACGCTCATCACTACATAGAACTCTTGTCCCGCCAGCCTTCCTCAGCCTGTACCTGGGCTGCACCTATGAGGGATGACTGTCAATGTTCATCTTTTTGATAAGTTTCAGGTGCTAGATTTCTGTGTTTAATCAGGGATCACAAGGCATTGCAAGGATAAATGATGGGGAAGAGTCAATGTAAGTGAGGTACACTTTACTCTCTGCATTCCTGGTATGTGCAATGACCATATTTACATTCTTTAGACAATGAAACAAAAGTCAAATTCTTGTCAGTTCCATTAGAATTTTTGAACAAAATGTTACTAATGAAACATTTCAAGAGGACTTAGTTCAAAGACTCACTTGCAGTAACTGAACTTCATTTTAATCCTTTTTAAAAATAAATTTGTATTCCCTACAAAGTTCCTCAAAATTAGAATATTGGACAGAAATGAATTTCTTTAAAACAAATATCCATTTATTCTCCTCTGCTTATAAAATCGTAATGAATGAGCCCTTCCTTCAGGCTTTCATTACTCATGGGAGCCAGAGGGGAGAGTCTTAGCATCTTCATTATTCTGATGGTGTATTTTCAATAATGACTGCGGGCTGCCATGGTAATCATCATTCATGGTGCCTGGATTGTGGAGAAGTTGCCTGTGAGATGTTTCCAGCACTCCAAATGGGCTCAGAGCTACAGAGTGGCTGCGGGGTAGGGCATTCCTGAGGTATTAAAAGTAATGGCACTTACCTAATGTTTACAAGAGGTAAGAAATCATCATCAATCTCTTTAAGAGCTTCAGGGAGGTTGTGAGGGTCAATCTCTCTCAAAGTAATGACAGGAAGGTTGGTGTTTCTAATCTCACTTTATTTAGAAGGGATTAAAATCTTAGAAATATATTGTGAGAGACCAAAATACACCTCCCAAAATAGGGAGGATTGTTGAGCTGAAGACAATTAAGAAGAAGCAGATACAGGAAAGCTCAATGCCCTCCTTCTATTTAAAGGACATGGTGTTACAAAGACTAAAGGTACCCTACTTGTCCCCCTCTACCAGGGAGAACAGAGACCCTCCTGGACCTGAGATAGTACCAGAGGAGCCCACACTAACAAGCATCACAAACTAGTCTCTATCTGCCAGTTATTTGGCCTCCCCCATGGGCCCCCCTTAAGAGAATCAAAGTCCTTTTCTTTTGTCTCCTTACTTCTCTAAAAATTTACTGTTCCCTGTTATCAGCTGGAATTCAAAGCCACCTCTTTGAGAACTACTCATTCTCTGGGTATCTCCCACGTATGTATGAAATATACACGTGAATAAACTTGTTGGTTTCTCTTAACTTGCCTTTTGTAACAGGTCTCCTCACTACAAACCTATGTTATTTTTCCCCTACAATACAAAGAAACAGCATGCAGTATTTTACATTTTAGGCTGCACAGCATGGCCCGTGTTTTGGCTGCATGTCCCTCATGTTTCAGAGGACTTGGTCATGGAGAATGCAGTGTGAAATGAGCAAGTTCATAAAGGTGGCCTAGGAGTCATGTCACCCAAGACTGTGAGCGTCACAGCAGGGGCACACACAACGCTTTCTGTGAACACAAAGCTGAGACCTTGTGAAGCAGGAGGCAGGCATTTGTCTCCACCCTTGAACTCCTGTAGAGTTCCGTTTGTTCGAGAAGGGGTTTAAGGCATTCTGGATGGAGTAAGCAACAGAGCGAAAACAGGTGAACAGATGTATTGGCAGCTTTGTGTAGGTTCGATACAGAAGGAAGGGCTGGATGCAGCCATGGCAGAGGGAACTGCAGACCAGCGAGGAAGCTGTTGGATGCCAAGGTGTCTGTCTTCCCAAGGGGCTAGTGAGAGGGCTTCAAAAATTGAGTTATTAGGAGATCAGTGAAGTTTGGGTTTTGGGACATGTGTGACACTTTTTGTAAACATTAATCACATTTAATTTATTTGCTGAGGCTGTTGCCTTCCTTTACATAATATTTTATTTTAAAGGCAAATTCATATATATATGAATTCATATATATATGAATTTATATTTATATGAAGATATATATATTTTTATCGAATATATATGATATATATTGAATATATATTCGATATATATATCGAATATATATATATATAAAGGAGGCTGTTGCCTTCCTTTACATAATATTTTATTTTAAAGGCAAATTCATATATATATGAATTTATATGAAGATATACATATATATATATATTTATCTTCAATTTTACTTTCAATCTCCTTTCACAGATGAGGAAAGTGAAGTGCATGCAACACAGATGGCCCCGGCAGCAGGTCTAGCCAGATCCAGCTCCCTTGCTTCAGGGTCTACTCTCTCTCGGGGTCCTGCAGAGCCTCTATGCAGATTGGATGTTGCTCTGTTCCACTTTGGGGAAAGGCGATCAGCACCTTCTCTCAAGGGTCTTCAAGGAATAAAGGATGAATGTTTTAAGTGCTTAAAGACATCAGACTGGCATAAGATGGGGAAAAACAAGAAAATTTGTGAGTTAACTGGAGAAAAAAACAACTGTTCTTTCTGTGCACCCAAAATGGATCACTGAGTAACGATGTCTGAGACATTTATGCATTAGTGTCAAAGAATAATAGATTTTTAGTGTTGAAGGGCTCTTCAAATAATCTAGTCCAGTTTGGGAAATATTTCTCTGTGAATTTGGCTCCCCATCCTCTGAATACTTAAGTAATAGGAATTCTAATGACTAGAAAATTTTTCTTTGTATCACGTCCCAATCTGCCTTCTTTCAATTGCCATCCATTTTTAGCCATTCCCTCCTAAGATTACCTAGATGCGGACATGCTCAGCATTTGGTGGCTGTCTTTGGGATAAAGTCTAATGTATACTTTTGTACCTACCTTAGCCTGCTCAGGAGGTGACAAAATAGGTTCAAATAACTGCTATTTTTAACCAGTATTATAAGAATCAAGTTATAGCATAGGCTAAAATTCAGACACTCTTCAGAGGCATTTAATTCTTATTATCTGAAAAATTTCTGTTTTCCTAATTAATGAATTGGCAATGTTTTTCCCCCCATATGATAATGCTTTACTCAATGATGGCTGATGTGCTTTCAAAAGACACTCAGTGAATGTGTGATTAAAGATAAATCAGTTTGCGGCTGTCAGGATTGGCAAATTGTAACTGCTCTTAAGTGAAGGCATTTGTTTTAGAAAAGATGAGATGCAATTTTCAGAATTGGAGGTTTGTGGATACCTCCTGGGGTAATGGACTCTTTTATACCTGAAGTTTATCTTCCTGAAAGACAAATAAAAGGTTTGGGTTTTGCTGTTAGTGTAAGAGCAGAATGTGTCTTCTGATCAACAAAGAGGGTATTTTACATTCCCTGGAAGCTCCCACTGAAAATCCTTGCTAAGAATATTCATTGGCTTATTCTCCTGGAGACGGAGACAGATTGGGCAAGTCATCCACAGGGTTATTTGTCTTCACACTGTCTACCACTGACAGATCATTTCTACCAGAATGTGTTCCATGTAAGTGCTTTGGATGCAATTCAAGTTACCCCTGGTAATGGTGCCATTGATCATGCTGTGGATGTGGTAAAGATATCTGCCTTGGGATGAACAGCTTTATTGTATATTGTGACAATTGATTTCTCTTTTGCTGAAGACACAGGCTGGAGATATTTTAGAGCACTGTATTAATGACCAAGCAGCTTTTAACAGATGAATAATGGTGAAAGAGTATGAATGGATAATCTTCTAAAGAACAGAGGGCCTTGCCTGTGAAATAAAGCTGGAAATTTAACCTCTTCTGCAGCTTAGGGCCACTGCCTGAGACTGGGCAAACTGCCATAGTGTTCAGGCAACAAGTCTTAGAGGTTGATTGAAAGAAAATTTGGAGGTGGATATTACCTTTAAGAAACTCAATTTGGGGTGGAGTCCCAGGGGGCCAATGGCAGGGAGAAAGCAGTCTTGAGTGTCTGGATTCAACAGTGGGCTCTTGACTTCCTTAATCCTCATATTTAGCCCACAGGGAATGAATGGAAGATTGTCCCAATTTTGTAAGTGAAGAAACTGAAGAGGGGAAGCAAATTAGACAAGGTGACAGGGATAAAGCTAGAATGTGCCAGTCTAGCTCCAAAGCCAAGGCTTTTTGTACTATTTCTTCAAGGAATTCAGTCTAACTTGACAGTTCAGAACACTGAACAAAAAAGCATCCATCAGTTGTTTTTTTCTCCAGTTAACTCACAAATTTTCTTGTTTTTCCCCTTCTTATGCCAGTAAATCATCTGGTAAGTGAATGAGATAAGCACTTAAAACATTCATCCTTTATTCCTTGAAGACCCTTGAGAGAAGGTGCTACAATGTGCTCTTCCTCCCATTCTTCCTGCCTCTGGGACCAACCCATGGTCTTTGTCATTACCCAAATCAGAAGTGGAGCCCCATTCTTAAACTTTTGATCTCCCCCTACCTTGTACGGTCAACCACGAAGTGCAGTTGACTTGACCTTTGATGTATCTCCTTAGTGCACCACGTCTCCCTGTGTTCACTGCCCATGTCCAAACTATTGCCCTTCTCTGGATCACTGCAGTAGCCTCTTTTCAGACACCCTTAACCAGAATGACTTTCAAGAGGTCAAATGTATTTGCACCATTTCCATCCTATAATCCCTTCTTTGGCTTCTCATTGACTCAGAATTAAATCTACTAATAACTTCCCTAATTAAGTATCAAGGTCCTTCCTAATCTAGTCGGCATCCATTCTTACATCCCTGCCTCACATTTTCCAACTCTCCCTCCAACTCCAGGCTTAAGTAACAAATCTAGTGCATAAATATGGTCCACTCCCACCCTCTGGACATATGCTGTGCCCACAACCCACACACTCCTTCTCTTCTTCTCCCGTTCCATGACCCACTCCCACTCTGCAGCAGGCATTCTCCTTGCTCAATGCTGTGTCCTTCATAAATTCAATGGAAATTGCCTGTTTTCTTCCCATAATCTATGGTTTTGGAAGTTTTCCTATTAGCCATTTTTTCTTTTGTGGCATACAGCAAAGGATGAGTCATTATCTGTTGAATGAATTAATGAAGGACTTTGAAATTCATCCTGGTATTTAATTGACACAAAGCAGCCACTGATGTTGCTATGTTAAATATTTCCAAGTTACAGGTACCCAAAAGGATACAGAGAAATCAAGTTACTTGACCAAAGTTTTACTGTATAATACTCCATTGTATTACAGGGCAGTCTGATCATTGGTTTTCACATCAAGGGTCTTCAGTTATTAAGAACCATTTAAATTATGTTCAAAATTATTTTGCCAATAAGGTAGAGAAGTATAATACATTGTGGAAAAATTACCATCTAAAATATTGTAAGGTTTATGTGCTTAATATTGAAATAATGAGGCATCATTTTTCTATAGTTTAAATTAACAAAAGGTTAGCAAGGTTATAATAAAATCAGAGGCTTTATAAATTTACACAACCTTTTTTAAAACAACATGGTGATATGTATCAGAGTCATAAAATATCCTAAGATGTCAGCCTAATAATCTCACTCCTGAGAGTTTCTCCTAATGTAAGAATTCAAAGGCAAATAAAGGCCATATACATTGTGATGCTTACTGCAGTATTACTCACTTCTTCCCCCTCTCTCCCTCACTACTTTTATCATAATTCAAGTAAAACAGCAAACACAAGTTATTTACAAGGCTACCTCACCTCTAGACTGTGAGATCATTAAAGGCAGGCACCATTGCTTGACTCATCTTTATACATGCAGTGAAATAAACAATAAGTGCCTCAGTGTTTTATAAGAGTGCCATATATATGCTACAATATATATAAAAATGCATGCACATACATACAACACACTTTTCTCCAACAATCTGAAAAACAAAGGGTCCAACAAAACATGGTGTCTATACAATTCCTACACTCAGTATCAATGGCATAAGAATACAATGGGATTAGGACTGTGGCTTCTGAGAATAGCCACGAGTGAAATCAACCTCCATTAGGAAGCAACTAGAGAAAGTTCTCACAAGGACCTCTGGACACACATTTATACAGACTCAGTGAGAGTTAAAGAGAAGCAGAGATGGGGAAGTCACGCCAGGGCTGGTCCTCAACAACAAGTTCAAGAGGCACAGTGTAACTGGTAATGGCCATGCCTAGTGGACACCAGTCTTTGATCTGAGTCCCTGGCTTTGTCTGAAATCCATTCCCAAAGGCATGGGAAGTTTGTCTTGAGGATGCATACAAATAAAACCACCAGCACACACCTTCTGACCAGCAGTTTAGAAGTACAGTTAATTCTGAAAAGTACTTCAGCCCAATAAACTGGTAGCAATACTTTGGGGCAGTCTGTCTGTAACTTTATTTATTTATCTTAAAAATAAGATTCTGCCCCAGTGCTTGCAAGCAAAAGGGCCATTTTAAATTGTTCTCAAATTTACAAAGAAGAGGTGCTAATTCAAAGATCTCAGGAAGAGATAAAAAACAAATTAAATTCCTATATGTAAGAGATCAGATGCTACCTATTCATCCTCCTTATCTAGTTTGTCAGAAATGAAAAGATCGGAGTACTATCTGAACTCTTTTCTGCTGATACTGAACACTAAAGCCTGAAATAGCAACAGCAAACACAGAGTTAGTATTAGTTAAGGAAGTGATGAAGAACAGCGTGAAAATACTTATTACAGAGGCTGGGATACTGAGGTTCTTCTCTAATAAGAATAAATAATTAATACCCATTGGGCTTTATGCAGATTAATGGGATGTCATCTGAATCAACATTCCCACAAAATCAAAATGCAAGTAAAACAGAAGACACGTGTAAAATAAGTACATTAGCACTTCGGAGTAGAGTTCTTGACTTATGTTGGGAAATGCCAACAGGAGGAACTGAATAAAGCTTTTAAATATTTAAACATTTATTTATGTATTTATTTGTAGGGAAACAATTCACCAGCGAGTCATTTCCTCCAGGCTTCAGCACCAAGAAAAACAGAATTGTGTGTTTCTGCTAAATATTGTAGCTAATGCTTCCTATGGTTCTCTTTTTTTGCTTTGGCTGCTAGCAAGCCTACAGTCTAATTTTATGCCAACCTGTACTAACTAGCTGTATATGATGATAGAGAGTGTATTTTTATATAAAACCTTTCTGACTTAATTTGCCATTCAACAGCCATGTTTTCTCTGCCCTGATATTTTCCAATTTTAAAGTATTATTGCACGTTAATATATTTCCATAAACCCTAAAATCCGTAGAATACACCAAACATAAATTAATTAAGGCATTTGGAATCCATTTGAAGTCTCAAATTTATCTCATTTCATGTTTAAAGCCTTATAAGCACTGTGTTCTCTCAGTAAATTTGACTGGCAGGAAATATCCAAGAATAATATGAACAAATGAGTGCCCGAAAGCAGTGGCTCTCAAAGCAGCAGCAGAAGCACACAGCAACAGAAGACCAGCAGCAACAGAAGCACACAGTGTTTGTTAAAATGCAAATTCTCAGGCCCCAGCCAGGCCTCTGGATCAGGCACTCTAGGGATGGGTCCCCAAAGTGTGTTTCACCAGGCCTTCGAAGTGGTTCTGCTACACACGGGGCTTTGGGAATCACTGGTCCTAAAAAGCAGGTGAGTGTTGTGTTGCGGGCTCTGCAGTTTTAGCATTATGCAGTGCCTGCAGGAGAGCAGGAGGCAGGCACTGGCTTTCATTCTCCCTGAATTTTCAGTTTTCAGCCCCATCTTCTGGGAAGCTGAATCTATAAAGAGGAAGAGCCTAGAATGACATGGAGAAGAACACTGCTTGAAGGAGAAAGAGGGTATCTGCATGGCAAGAAAATAGTAACAGGAGAGCGGGACGTGTGGGGAGTTGGACTTCCACATTATGCACAAGGAACCGAGAGTACAAAAAATCTATAACCAGCTATAGACTTGTGTTTCTTTGCCTATTTTTCTTTACAACTTCTTATCTCTAACAGGTATTAAATAAGTAGGAGGCTATTAGCTTGAGGCAACCTTCTTATTTTGACTTTCTACCTAACAAAACAAAATATAATTTAGGAGTATCTTTTCATAACAATATCTGGGCTTCAGCCAATCACAAACAGCTGAGCTTCAAGCAATTACGGGCAGCCAACTGATCAGACTATGCCCAAATAAGGGAAATGCCTCATCACACCACACCCAAATATGGCAGATGTCAGGCTGTAGCAAACCAGGTGACTTCTCCACTTTGCTTCTGTGTTCAGGCTATAGAAGCTCACTGCTCACACTGCTGGGTGGAACTTTCTGAACCTCTTCTGCTTCTGAGTGTTGCCTGACTCATGAATCCTTTGTTCAAATAAACTCTTAAGTTTAATTTGTCTAAAGTTTCTATTTTAACACTGGCAAATAATATATACTTATAAGGGTCTCAGCTTCAGTAGGCTTAAGAAGGAAGATTTCATAAAGCTATTAAAGACATCAGACCAGGATTAGAAAAGTCAGTCTCTGAGGAAAGATAAAGGATGTGTATCAAGATTAGCCTTGGGAGTGAGTCAAAGGAAATTACAAAAATTTCACTTTGCCTATCTTTGTTAAGAGGGTCAGCATTTTTAGAAGGTTTATTCAGGAATATTTTACATACCATAAAACTCACCCAGTGTAAGTGTACAATTTAATGAATTTTAGTGAATTTAATTAATTGTGTATCCACCTAACAACTCAATTAATAAACATACCATCACCTCAATCAATTCCCTCATGATGATTTGCGACTAATCTCCACTCTGATTATAGCTCTTGGCTACCACTGATCAATTTTCTTCCTATATAAATTTGCCTTCACAAAATATTTCAAAGAAATAGAAGCATAAAATATGTAATCTTTTGCAACAGCTTCTGTATTTGAGGTTCACCCATGTTGTAGTATCATTAGTTCATTCCTTTTTACTGATAAACAGTATTCAGTACATGGATATACTACATTTGTTTATCCATTCACTGGTTAACGAACATTTGCATTATTTCCACTCTTTGGCCATTAATAATAATTCTAGGAATAATAATAATCTGCTAGGAACATTTGCATACATATCTTTGTGTGGAAATATGTTCTCATTTTGCTGGGATATAATCTCAGGAAGGAATAACTGGGATATACGGTAAGTTTTCTTTAACTTTTTAAGCAACTGCCAAACTGTTTTCCAAAGTAGGCGCACCACTTGACATTTCTGCCAACAATATTTTTCCATTTTCTCCACATCTTTGCCAACATTTGTACTTCTGTCCTTTTTATTACAAACATTCTAATGGGGTACAGTAGTATTGCATTAGACTGTTCTCATACTGCTAAATAACCTAAGACTGGGTTATTTATAAAGGAAAGAGGTTTAATTGACTCACAGTTCTGTGTGGCTGGGGAGGCCTCAGGAA